>NC_056738.1:263487679-263832679 GCF_019279795.1 Protopterus annectens
TCCGGTCCAGCTGGTGAATCTCGGAATCTTGAGGCAATGTTACAACTGCCTCATGTACACAGACAACCCTCTCCTCCTCCCAACAAATTCCAACACATGTGAGAGATGCAACCATATAGCTAAGCTCTCTCAACTCAGTACTGGCGAAACCAGTCAGGAGGAGAAGGAAACCACACTCACTACAATTCCAATCTCACAAAGACCTACCATGACAGCAAACCAAAGACAAACACACAAAAACATACTCAGAGGCTCTAAATAAAAATCTGCCTAAGCAGCAGAGACCTCCAAAGCAGACACCCAAGCAACCGCTACCGCAAAACAAAACTCGTGCAACACATAGCTCACAAAGCCAGTGTGCTGAACAGTCACAGCCCTTAAGGCTAAACAACACATAGGTGACTATCGTCAGGCACACGGACGTCCCGCTCACCAGGCTGAACAAGGAGAAGGTCACGGTGAGCTGTCTGTCGGGCGCTAGGATCCGCCACATAACACAAGCACTCAGGTCACTCCAAGGCAAGTACAAATATGACTCAGTCATTGTCCATGCTGGTGTGAATGACCTGAGACGTACCTCCCTGGACTACAAGAAAAGAGACAGAGGAGCTCTCTGAGCATGTAGCCCAGGCCGGTATGACCCTGACCAGCATCTTACCCTCACCAAGAATGATGCCACAATATGAAGACAAGATGATCACTTTCAACAATTGGCTTAAGTATTGGTGTCATTCAAAGGGGATCCAATGCCTGTCAGCCTGGGATGACATGCTTTCGACAAACCCACGATGCTTCGCTAGGGACGGCTTGCACCTGTCACCCCTGGGCTTTTGGATATTGGCAAAGGCTCTTGCTACCCCCATAGTGCCTTTTTAGGCAAGGCTCAAGAGACAAACCCACCTCCATAGGTATCACAAGGGATAAGAAACTAAGAGTAATGCTACTCAATGCCAGAAGTCTAAACCTCAAGATTCACACACTCGAAACTCTCCTTAGCATGGAGAACATCAATATCTGTGCAGTAACAGAGACCTGGTTCAAGGCTCCCGAGAGCACTCCAGTACTACCAGGTTATACCTCATACCATGCTTTTCGGCCCCAAAACTTGGACTGTACTACAAAAGGAGGGGGAGTATCAATATTTGTCAAAGATACCCACACCTCCAGGTTGGTGGCACAACACGAAGCATGAGAGACTATCCATGTGCAACTAACAGTGGGTAAAACTGCCTTTCAGTTTATAGCCTGCTACAGACCACCCTCCCAAACCCAGGAACCCCACTCGGCCTTCCTGAGAACACTGGAAAATATGAAGGTCTCTCCAAACACCATTATATTGGGCGACTTCAACTACCCAAACATAGACTGGGAGCATTACTCTAGCTCCAACACCCTAGCCCAAAGGTTCCTAGAATTTATAAACTCAAATGCTATGGAACAACTTGTTACCACTCCCACAAGAGGGGAAAACATACTGGACCTGATCATCACCAACATGGGGACTCTATGCTCCAGACCGGAAGTGTATCCCTCACTGGTAAGATCAGAACATAAACTAATCTCACTGGATATTCACATCCCGACTCCACCCCCTGCCCTGAAAACCACAGTGAAAAACTTCTCTAAAGCAAATTTCACACTCCTCAAAACCGAGGTGGAATCCTTCAAAGCCCCTGGGCCTGTGAAAAATATGGCCCAGACCGCAGAATCCTTTATAAACGCATTCTATGAACACCTTCAGGAATGCATGGATCATGCAATCCCAAATAAAACCAAGACCCAATCCTCCAAAGGCAGATGTCCTCTCTTGTGGACCCCAGCCATAAACAAACTGTACAATAGAAGGAGGAAGCTACATGATAGAGCAAAATCCCAAAAAGGGAAGGCATCTCTGATAAGTATTAGCAAAAAACTACGGGCACTCATAAAATAGTCTAAGGCCAGCTTCGAGAGAAAAATTGCACAGGACACTAAGGATAATCTCAAGGCTTTCTTTAGTTATGTTAGGAACCTGGGTGGGAATTCTCAGATATGCTCAGAATTACTCCAAAATGACAAAAAATACACCGAACCCACAGACATTGCCAACATCCTAGCTGACAGGTTCCACGCAAACTTCTCCCCCCACTCCCTACCAAAAGGGCAAATATTTATCCCAGCAGAGTGCTGCCCCCCTGACATCTCAGATGCTCAGGTAAGAGCTGCCCTCTCCAAAGCAAAAAACACAGCATCAATGCGACCAGACGGTGTCCCGGGCTGCGTCCTACATGAACTCCAAGAAGAGCTAAACCCAAACATAAAACTACTGTTCAATCTCAGCCTTACTACAGGATATGTACCCAAAGAGTGGCGTACAGCAACAGTGGTTCCTCTCCACAAAGGTGGTGCCTCAATGGATCCTGGAAACTATCGCCCCATAAGCCTGACTAGCTTGGTCTGCAAAGCTATGGAAAGGATCATGGACCTCATAAATAAAGATATTGAGGACCTACAGACACTGGATCCTACCCAGTTTGGCTTTAAGGGCAGATCCTGCCTCTTAAACCTGGTTGATTTCTTTGAAACAGTCACCAAGGCCATTGTGAGGGAAGGTGGTCCACACAGCCTACCTGGACCTTGCAAAAGCCTTCGATACAATACCCCACTCAGGCATTATAGATAAGCTCACCAGCTTAAATATAAACCCCTATGTCACTAGATTGGTTGCAAACTGGCTCAAGGACAGAACCCACATGGTTAGAATTGCTGGAGCCATGTCAGACTCCAAACCAGTTACAAGTGGCGTCCCCCAAGGCTCAGTCCTGGGACCTCTCTTGTTCGGTATATATTTCTTGGAGGTACAGGCCAAGACAGGAGGACTGTGGCTGACTAAGTTCGCAGATGACTGCAAACTGGGTGCCATAATCGACTCTCCAGCCGACACAAGCATCCTCCAAGAGGGCCTCATAGAAAAGTACAGTTTTGTACCTACCATAAATGTAGATGTTCGAAGATCCACATTGCTGCAGTCCTGACATAAGGGTAGTCCGCTGTCCTCGGTCGGCTCGAATACCAAAGTATTAGGCTGACGTCGGTCAAGGCGCTTAGAACTGACATCAGGACGTCAGGGTATAAAAGCGCATGACCGACGTCATCTCCTCAGTCTTTTCTTGCCCCAGATGTCAGAAGGCCCCAAAAAGAAAGGCCATAACCAGAGAACAGCAAAGAACATCCAACCACCCCTATACCAACCATATATACAATATATACAAAATATACAGTGCAAAACACACAACCACCCCAAACTCTAACTACAGAGGGGAAGGAGGGAGGGTTAATTGGACTGCAGCAATGTGGATCTTCGAACATCTACATTTATGGTAGGTACAAAACTGTACTATGTTCTTCATCTCACATTGCTGCAGTCCTGACATATGGGTAGAATCCCAAAGCATTGGTAAGGGAGGATGGCAAAACTATAAAGCATTGGGGGCTGCCAAAATGCCCTGTAAAATTGCAGTGGCAAATCCAGCCCTAGACTTAGAGTAAAGTGGAAGGTGGTAATGCTTAGAAAAAGTATGCACTGAACTCCAAGTAGCTGCTTCCAAAATATCTTTAGTAGCCACCCCCCTTAAAAAGGCAGTAGAAGTGGCAGTAGCCCTAGTGGAATGAGGTCTAATCCCAGCTGGAACCTCCTTACCATGATGGGAGTAACAAAATGCAATACAAAAACCAATCCACTTAGAAATAGTTTGTTTTGAAACAGGTTTGCCCTGAAAACCCAAAGCAAAAGAAACAAACAACTGCTGAGACTGCCTGAACCCTTTAGTTCTGCTCAAATAATATCTCAACTGCCTATGTATATCCAAAGTGTGCAAAATCTTTTCCCCTTTATTTTGAGGGTTTGCATAGAAAGTAGGCAAATGAATAGTTTGGTTTAAAGCCACACTAGAAACCACTTTAGGCATAAAGGAAGGGTTAGTACGCAAAGATACTCTATCCTTATGAAAAATTAAGAAAGGCTCAACTGCCATAAGGGCCTGCAATTCAGAAACCCTTCTCGCAGAGGTAATGGCCAACAAAAAAGCAGTCTTCCATGATAAAAATTTCAATTCGGCAGTAGCTGCAGGCTCAAAAGGTTGTAGAGTGAGTTTCTCCAACACAAAATTGAAAGCAGGAGTAGGAGCTCTACGCGGGGGTCTATATTCTTTGCCCCTCTATGGAATTGCTTAAACCAAGGATGAGAAAATAATGGTGGGTCACAGTCATAGTGAGCAGAAATGGCTGCAGCATGAACCTTTATAGAGGAGAAGGACAAGCCTTTGTCCAATAACTCAGTCAGGTATTGAAGAGAAGCACTTAAATTAGGTTTGGAAACATCAAAGTCCTTTGCTGCACACCAAATGAAAAATCTCCTCCATTTATCAGTGTAAACTTTCCTTGTACTAGGCCTTCTGGCCTCCAAAATAACATTCAAAACTTGTTGTGGTAACTGAGACCCTCCAGGGTCTAGAACAGAATATGCCAGGCTGTTAGATGCAGAGACTGTAGTTTGACATTGAGTAAGTGACTGTTCTCCTGAGACAGCAGGTGTGGAATCGAAGGTAAAGGCCACGGGGGCTCTCGTACCAAACTTCTCAGTAATGGGTACCAATGCTGTCGAGGCCAATCCGGAGCTATTAAAATCATGGTTGGTTTGTCCTGTCTGACCTTTAGGAGCACCTTTGGGAGGAGAGGCAGTGGAGGAAAGGCATAGACGTGAAGATTGCTCCAATTGAATGACAGAGCATCCACTTTCCAAGCTGTGGGATGAAACCTTTTTGTGCAAAACTTTGGCAACTGGTAATTTAGTGGAGAAGCGAACAGATCTATGTCTGGAGTTCCCCATAACACTGTCAATTTTTGAAATACATGAGGATCCAATTTCCACTCGTGGGGATCCATTATTTGTCTGCTCAACACATCTGCTAAGGAGTTCTGTGCTCCTGGCAGAAACCTTGCCTGAAGATTTAGCTGTAAACTGAGTGCTGTCTCCCACAAAATCATTGCTTGTCTGCATAGAGGGTATGAATGTGTCCCCCCTTGCTTGTTGATGTACCACATGACAGTTGTGTTGTCTGTTTGAATCAACACCTGCCCTGGAAGAAGTAAATCCTTGAAAGCCATCAATGCAAATTGGACTGCTAACATCTCCTTCAAGTTGATATGTAAATGCTGAAGTCTGGCAGGCCACGTGTCTTGTACCCATTTTCCATTTAGATGAGCTCCCCAAGCTTTGTCTGAGGCATCTGTCGTTAGAATCTGACTCGCCTCTGGTCGGGTCACAGAGAGTCCCTTGTTTAGGTGACATTCCTGAGCCCACCACAAAAATTCCTTTTGAATGCAAGGTATTATCTGAATGACAGTGTCCAGATCTTGGCAGTGTTGTCCATACATTTTTGAGATACCATTGTAGCTTCCTCATATGCAGTTTGGCATTGGGAAGTACCAGAATACAAGATGCCATGAACCCCAAGGCTTGAAGGACTGTCCTTGCAGTCAGCCAGGACTGTCGAGACAATTGATGGAAATAAAGAGAAAGATGCTTTTGTTTGTCCGGGGTCAAAAGGCCATCTGGGATGCTGTATTCAGTCTCACACCCAGAAAGCACATGTCCTGAGAGGGTACTAGACTGGACTTTATTTCGTTCACAGAATACCCTAGGCATCTTAACACTGCCATCACATACTGTAGATGAAGAAGAAGCTCGTCCTTTCCTTGAGCTAGAATCAGGCAATCGTCCAAATAAGGATAAATCTGTATTCCTCTCAGCCTGAAGAAGGCTATCACTGGAGCCAGGACCTTCGTGAACACTCTGGGCACAGTAGATAAGCCAAAGGGCAATGCAGAGAACTGATAATGAAAAGCCCCAGCCCGAAAACGCAGATATTTCCTGCAACTGGGCCTGATAGGAACATGTAGGTAAGCCTCTTTGAGATCCAGAGTCACCATCCAGTGATCCTTGCCTAGCAGAGGCAAAAGCTGTTGTAACGTCAACATCTTGAACTTTGGAATGTCCAGATATGTGTTGAGGATAGACAAATCCAAAATTGGTCTCCACGTGTTCCCTTTCTTTGGTACTAGAAACAGGCGAGAATAAAATCCTAGGCCCACTTCTGACAGAGGGACCGGTTGTATAGCTCCTATTTGAAGTAGTTGAGAAATCTGCTTGTGTGCCTCTAGTCTTTGCTGAGGAGGAACGTCTGGCATGCCTTTGAAAGGAGGCAAGGTATGGAAGTAAAACTTGTAACCTTGGTGTATGATATCGAATACCCATTTGTCCTGGGTAATTAAAAGCCAATTTTCCCTGAAGAGAGCCAACCTTCCTCCCAAAGGAGCTGCCAGGCAAGAAGGATCTGGCAGCTGAAAAAGCGGGTCATTGGGCCTGTTTACGAAAGGACTGGCCCCTACCCTCACTAGAAGATTGTGCAGGTGAACTCCATGTCCTAGGCCTGAAGGTACTCTGAAGCTCTGCCCCTACCACATCTAGATCTACCCCTAGACTGAGAATCAGAGGAAGGATACGTCCACCCCTTAGTAGGCCAATTTCTACTAAACTTTGGAGGCTGCACCTGCAAAAAATCTTTAACAGTCTGCATAGACTTAGCCTTGTCTTCCATTTTTTTCAAGACTGACTCCACAGGTGGACCAAACAACACTTCAGACTGTAAAGGGGCATCCAAAATCCTTGTCTTAACATGGTCAGATAAATTCTGATCCTTAAGCCAGGCATGCCTACGAAGAACTGAACCCGTGGCAGCCACCCTAGAAGAAGCCTGCAAAGCATCAAAACCACACTGCAAAGAATGCTTCCCCACCTGTTCAGAGACATGCACCAAATCTTGTAACTCTTTACACTCAATTCCTTCTGCCAGAGCATCCACCTTTGATTTCAACTGAGAAAGAAGGTAATTCTGATATTTCAACATATGAAACTGACAATTCAAAGCTCTCATTGCCAAGGTAGAAGTATAAACCTTTTTTCCCCATCTATCCAAAGCTCTAGCCTCTTTATCTAGAGGGACTGGATTCTTTACAACAGAGGCCCTGACACCCTTAGGCCCCTGGCTAATAGTTTCTGGATCCTCCTTGGGACTCTTATAGAGATATTTATGAGCCTCAGGCACCCTGTAATACCTATCAGGTTTAACTGGCGCAGGAGGCAGAGAATCAGGATTAAGGGAAGCCTCTGAGAACACATCTTGCACAACATCCAGAACAGGTGGTATAGCTAAGGGTCTATGCTGGGGTAAAAACAAAAATTCCCTTAGCCTTTTCCGGGAATCAGAGAAATCCTGACCTTCCCACTTAAAATGTTCCCTCATAGAATTTAGTGTCTCTGAAAAAGAAAAATCCTCTGGAGGTGAAGCAGAAGGAGTGGAATCCTCTGCATCAGAATCAGAGTAAGGAGAGAATTCCTGCCTGTCTTCAGCCGAAGACTCTGAATCATCTGAAGCTTGTTCAAAACTTTCCAACTCTGGCTCTACTCTAGACCTTTTATCAGGAGGGGGCATAGAACCTCTAATCAGAGTTATTAAATCTTCTGCCATCTTAAGCATGTGCTTCTTAGGCACAGACCCTGCAGAACCAGGACAGACACCAACTGAAGATAAACCTGGCCTGCCTCTAGAAGAAGCCTTGGAAACAGAAGGAGAAGGCCTAACCACCCTGGGAAGGGAAGGGAGTATAGTAACCTGAGAAGCACCCTCAGCCTGACCTGCCTCCTGGGAGGCCACATCCTGCAAAATCAAAGTCTCCCCCTGAGACTCCAGAGAAGCCTCCGTCGGTACCACCGGTTCCACTGAAACCTCTAAAGAACCGGCGTCCGGAACGGACGACTCCTCTTGCCTGTGTTTAACCGCTTTGTCTTTGCGCTTCCTGGAAGCGCCGGAGTATCCGGCGGCATATTATAATTGCACCGCTTGCGAAGACTAGCCTAGCACAATCCAACCTTCGCTTAATAGTGCGTTTATTAAACCTAGCACAAAAGCGACACCCGACTACGTCGTGCTCAGGCCCCAAACAAGGTATACACAAAGAATGATAATCCCTATGCGGTATCTGTTTCCCACAAGAAATACAATTATTCACTTTTTCTGACATCCGGTAATAAACTGAGGCAAGAAAAACCAAAATATTCCCCACGAGTACTTAGCCAACTTGGATTCGGTCTGAAACTCCGAACTCGAAAAATTTCAGAACGCCGAACGGCACTTGCAACGCTGCTTCTGCATCGGACCATGCGGCAAAAAAGACTAAGGAGATGACGTCGGTCATGCGCTTTTATACCCTGACGTCCTGATGTCAGTTCTAAGCGCCTTGACCGACGTCAGCCTAATACTTTGGTATTCGAGCCGACCGAGGACAGCGGACTACCCTTATGTCAGGACTGCAGCAATGTGAGATGAAGAACATCAGACAACTGGTGCCAGAGCCATGGCCTCAAGCTAAACGCCAAAAAGTGTATAGTCATCCCCTTTGGCAAAAACAAAGTGCCAACAAATTAACACAGGTGGTAATCCATTAAGTACAGAAGTAATTAGAGACCTGGGGACCCAAGTTGATAGCAATCTCTCATTTGACAACCACGTGGCCAAAGTGGTCAGAAAAACATTTTATATAGCCCACCTAATCATGAAGGGATTCACATCTAGATCAGGGGAGGTCATTGTGCCTCTTTACTCATCCCCCATCAGGCCCATAATTGAGTACAATGGCCCTTTTGGGATGTACCTTACCAGACACCTGCAGCAACTGGAAAGACCCCAAAAGCACCTCACCAAGAGGATCATAGGGCTCAAACAGATGCCATATGCTGCCCGGTTAAAGAAACTCCAGCTCTACTCAGTGGCATACCGCCTGCTCAGAGGCGATCTGTGCCTGACGTATAAAGCCATGTCCAACCCGGAATTAATGGACATGCAGCACCTCAGAAAATCCAAATCCCATCGAGCTCACGAGAGACTTGAACTTCAGCACTGAAATAAATAGGACATGCTGGAGGGACAGATTCATAACCCAGAGGCTCCCTTCACTCTGGAATAAAATCCCAGTCCAGGTTAGGCAGAGTCCCTCATTGACTCTCCAAGAGGAATCTTGATGAGTGGATGGGAGATCGTAGGTTTACCCCGGGTATCACTTCTGTGTCACTGTTAGACAGCGGCACAGTATACTAACCTCGAAAAAGGGCATAGCAAAATTAATTTAAAATGGGTGGCGAAAGCCAAACACACTCTGGCTAGGCTTATAAATGCCCTAGGGCAGATAGCCTAGTATGAACCTATGAACTAGTTACAGGAAAGGGGGGAAACAAGCGCAAATGCAGGCTTTTAAATCAGAAAGTTGAAAGATGGAAAAAACTGCCCAAACAGCCAATAAATTACAATTTCTGGGCCAGAAACCACTCCTCTTGTGGTAGATAGGCTACCCAGTGCTTACCACTCCCACTAAGCTAGAAGGCTTAAATCTAACAGAAGGGCTTGGGGGGCTCAGAAGCTTACAGTCTTGGATACAACAAATCTATCTGGACTAGACTAGTTACAGGAAAGGCAGGAAACAAGCTCAGATTTTTTTTTTTTTTTTTACAGAAAAGCAGCTAGCACAGTAGTGTGCAGCAATATTACAGCAAATACAATTTAAATGCAATTTATTCAAACTAAACTGAACTCAGTTGTTTATTCAACTCTGAAAAGTGCCAAAATATACTTAGCTGAGAAACAAAGTCAGCACACAAGGTGATTCTAGCAATTTTTTTTTTTTTTTTTTTTTTTTTTTTTTTTTTTTTTTAAGTAGAAAGGAAGAAAGCAGGAACAGAAAATAATTCAAGGTTAAGAACCTAAGTGGGTTGGGGCCTTCTCAAATGTCATCTCTGCATTAGATAGAATGAGATAATGACACGACTGGAAGGAGTGTCCCAGATCAAATTTACACTATGGATGGGCAACTGCAAAGCCAGCAAGTATAAGAAAAAGACACCAACAGGGAGGGCGGGTGGAAACTATTACATCTACTAACTGTAGCCACTAAAGGAGCAAGGAGACTACAGAATGCTTTTAACTGCAAACAAATCAGTTATATACCCGATTAGAAGACAAACCACAAAATGCACAGAAAAGTACACTCTCAAAATGTAATTCTCAGTAAGCAGTTTACAGTTAAATTCAGTAAAAATGCAATTAGAGTAATGAAAGAGTATTTAACCATGAAACAGTTAAAACAGTGCATAAATGCAGTGACAGTAAAAAAGAAGTTATGTACTCACCATAACGTTCCATCTGAGTACGTAACTTCATTTGCCAGCAACCTATGGGTATCGGATCCGACCTCAGATCCGAGCTGGCAGCTTTCCAAGCTAAAGATCTGAGCTCAGAGCTCCTCCCCCTTACCCATAATACCCTGCTACCTCCCTCCAGTCCTCAGATCGAGTTTGCCATATCTACCAACAACAGTCAAACATACTCGAAAGAGAAACGCTAACCTGATGCATGACAGAAGGAAAAAACATTCCGTCATGAATATGACAACGAAACAGGCTAGGAGGAAGGGGGGGGGTTGGTTGCTGACAAATGAAGTTACCTACTCAGATGGAACGTTATGGTGAGTACATAACTTCTTTATCTGAAGTAGTTAGCAAACTGTGGGACAGTCCCCAGCTACCAAAAACCTGAGAGGTCCTCAAGGAAGGATATTCCGGAGCACTGCGGAGCCAAAGGCTGTCCTACCTCTGGATATCAGATCCAGCTTATAATGAGAAATGAAGGTATGAGAAGAGGCCCAAGTAGCCGCTGAGCAGATGTCATCTAAGGGAACCCTTGACCAAAATGCTGCAGAAGCAGCCACAGAACAGTTAGAGTGAGCATGAACTCTCAAGGGTTTTGGCCGACCGGAAGCTGTATACGCGTGTAAGATGCAGTGGGATATCCATCTAGCTAAGGTAACTTTCGTAATAGGCTTGCCTAAGGACGGCTTAGCGAAGGACAAAAAAAGCTGCTCCAATTTGCGAGAAGCACCTGTCCTGTGCAAATAAAATCGCAATTGTCTATGCACAACCAAAGTACAGTTTTGTACCTACCATAAATGTAGATGTTAGAGTGTTCACACTGCTGCAGTCATCACACACGGGTTATCTGAAGTCAGGCGGTCCCGCAGTCGGCCCGAGTTCCAAAGTCTTGGTCCGGCATCGGTTGCTGTTGCTTCTTCCCTGACATCAGTGTGACAGGGGGTATAAAAGAGGCAGCCAACGCCATTTTCTTCAGTTTTTCTTGCGCCAGATGTCAGGTGCCCCCAAATAGGAAGGCAATACATAATCCTAAATTACAGAAGTAGAAAACAATAGCTACATCTGTAAGCAAATACACCATATAGAAATATATCTTAGAGATTGTATAAACAGAGAGCTATAGATAAAACCCAGGTAAGAAGAGGGGAAGGTGGGAGGGTAACCTGGACTGCAGCAGTGTGAACACTCGAACATCTACATTTATGGTAGGTACAAAACTGTACTATGTTCATCATGTTACACTGCTGCAGTCATCACACTTGGGTTGAATCCCAAAGCTAAGGTTGGGCGGTTGGTACTAAACAGGGTTTGGAGAAGCTAGTAGGCCCTGCAAAACTGCAATGGCAAAGCCAGCTCTGGTTTTTGAGTATTGAGGTAAGTGGTAGTGCTTGGTGAAGGTGTGCACTGAACTCCAAGTTGCAGCTTCCAAACTATCCTTGGTTGGTACCCCTCTGAGGAAGGCTGCTGATGTTGCTGTAGCCCTGGTGGAATGAGGCCTAATGTTACCAGGTACAGGTTTCCCATGGTGTGTGTAGCAGAAACGGATACAATGTCCTATCCATTTTGAAATGGTCTGTTTTGAAATAGGCTTTCCTTGAGATCCTGCAGCATAGGATACAAAGAGCCGATCAGATTTTCTGAAAATTAGAAGTTATGTACTTACCATAATGTTCCATCTGAGTAGGTGGATTCATTTGTCTGCAACCTGTGGGTATGGATCCGATATCGGATCTGAACCGGCATGGTTTATCCAGCTATGGATCCGAGCTCCTAGTTCCTCCCCTCACCCATAATGCCCTGCTCTCCCTACATGACCTCAGATCGAGTTTGCCCTGCACCAACTACCCTAACTAAAGGGCAACACACCCTATGCAGGAACTGACAAGGCCAGGGGGATAGGAGGGCGGGATGGTTGCAGACAAATGAATCCACCTACTCAGATGGAACGTTATGGTAAGTACATAACTTCTAAATCTGAAGTAGGAGATTCATTTGTCAGCAACCTGTGGGACAGAGTCCCCAGCTACCTGAATCTTGGGTGGCCATCATGGAAGGATATTCTGGAGCACCGCGGAGCCAAAGGATGCTCTACCTCTAGATGTGACGTCCAGCTTGTAATGAGTAATAAAGGTATGAGATGAAGCCCAAGTGGCTGCTGAACAAATGTCATCCAGAGGAACCCTAGACTTAAAGGCCACTGAAGTAGAGACAGACTGGGTTGAATGAGCATGGACTCCCTCCGGTGCGGGCCTCTCAGAGGCTTGGTACGCCAACAGAATACACTGAGAAATCCAGCGCGACAAAGAAACTTTGGAACTTAGTTTACCCAGATTGAATTTGGCAAAAGAAATGAACAACTGGTCTGATTGCCTATGACCAGCTGTCCTATGAAGGTAAAAATGAAGCTGCCTGTGAACATCCAAGGAATGCAACTTGTATTCGCCTTTGTTTTGATACTTAGGAAAGAAAACAGGGAGGTTGATGGACTGATTAATGTTCGCTTCCGAAGCTACTTTAGGAAGAAAGGAGGGATTGATCCTGAGGCACACCCGGTCCGGATGAAAGATCAAATAAGGCGGTTTTCATAGACAGGGCCTGAAGTTCAGAAACTCTCTTAGCCGAAGTAATGGCTACCAAAAAAGCAGTCTTAAAGGACAAGAATTTAAGATCGACTGTGGCCGCAGGTTCAAAGGGTGGAGCGGTCAAGGCCTGAAGTACCAAGGAAAGATCCCACGGGGGAACAGTTTCTTTGACAGGGGGTCTGAGCAAAAAGGTGCCTTTTAGGAAGGTTTTGCATAACTTAGCTGACATAAGAGACCCTGAATCATGACCAACATGGTAATGAGATATGGCTGCCAGCTGAACTTTGACCGTGGAACTACTGGCGCCATCATTAGAGCGTAGTAAGGAAATCTAGAACCAAAGGAAGGGGAACCGTGAAAGGATCTAGGCCTTGCCACTCTGCCCAAATGGAGAAACGTTTCCATTTACTGCGGTAAATTTTTCTGGTAGAGGGCTTGTGGGCCGCTACCAGAATGACCTTAACTGGGGACGAGATACCAGGAGTCCTGATTAGGAGTGGAACTGGAGCAGCCAAGCAGTCAACTTCAGGTTGTCCAGGTTCGGAGTTGGTAGGTTCGATGGGTGTGATATCAGATCCGGAATGGGATCTAGAATCCAAGTTGGATTCACTGAATGAGACCTTAGGTAAGGGAACAAGATCTGTCGAGGCCAGAACGGGGCAATGAGGATCATTCTGCACCCTAACCAAGAGGCTTTCTGAAGTACTTGAAGCATCAGAGGTAGAGGGGGGGTATGCATAAAGAAGGCCGGGAGGCCAAGCATGCACCAGAGCGTCTCTAGGAGAATCCCCTGGAGGGGGGATTAGAGTGAAAAAACTGTCGCACTTGGCGTTTAAGGGAGAAGCAAAGAGATCACAGCAGGGAGCCCCCCACTGTGCGAATATACGTTTCGCTACTTAAAAATTGAGAGACCACTCATACGGGGAGAGAATGGTGCAACTGAGCTTGTCCTCTGGGATGTTGGTCCGACCCAGAATATGCATTGCGATGAAAAAGCGGTTGGTGGAGATCGCCCATTCCCACACTCTCATGGCTTCTCGACATAAAGAGTAAGACCTGGTTCCCCCCTGTTTATTGATGTACCAGACCACCGACATGTTGTCTGATTGAATCGCAATTGTTCCCAGGGGAAGGAGGGTTTGAAGTGCTTGCAACGCCAAGAGCACTGCCCTCATTTCCAGAACATTGATATGCAGGGAGGTCTCTGAATCGCTCCACGTGCCTTGGACCGTCCGGCCCACAAAATGCCCCCCCACCCGAGGCAGGAAGCGTCCGTGGTCACTGTGGCGAGAGGGGGAGATGCACAAAAGGGGCGGCCCCTGTGGAGGTCTGGGGAATGGAGCCACCACAAGAGAGACTGCTTGCAAGCCTTGCTGATTGCAATGGGATGATACAGGGGGAGGGAGAGAAATGACCATTGCATCTGAAGTGTCCATTGAAGCACCCGCATGTTCAAGTGGGCGAGCGGAAGAAGAGTAATTGCTGCCACCATAGACCCTAGCACCCTCAGGATCAATTCCGCAGGTGTTGAGCTGGAGTGAAGGATGCCCCGCACCTGGAGTCGTAGATTCCGAACTCTGTCGGTTGTGAGAAAGGCTCTTAAATTTCTCGTGTCTAACCTGGCTCCTATAAATTCTATTATTTGAGTAGGGACCAGGTTGGACTTTTCTATGTTTACCGTGATGCCTAGCCAGGGAGCTAGACGAAGAAAGGAGTCTCTTGCCAAAGAGAGTAGATGCCTTGTTGGGGCGGTGAGAAGCCAGTCGTCTAGGTATGGAAAGACCTGCACCCCCTGAAGCCTCAGGTGGGACGCAACCACTGCTAATACTTTGGTGAACACCCTGGGGGCTGTGGTGAGACCAAAGGGAAAGACCCTGAACTGGTAGTGACTGGCTCCCAGCCGGAAGCGAAGAAACCTCCTGGATCATCTGTCCATCAGAATGTGGTAGTACGCATCCTTGAGGTCTATAGAGCACATCCAGTGATTCTCCCCTAGAAGGGGGAGGATGGATTGCAAAGTGACCATCCGGAACTTCTCTTTTGGAACTGCCAGGGTTCAACAGGGACAGGTCCAGAATGGGTCTTAGGTCCCCCATCTTTTTTGGCACTAAAAAGAACCTGGAGTAGAACCCTGATCCGATCTGGTCTGGGGGGACGGGCTGGATGGCTCTTTCTCAGCAGATGGCCAATTTCTGCTGAAGCGGCCTCCCTCTGATCGGGTGGAACATCGGGGAGGGTTTTTAACTTTGGGACATGAAGAAAGGGGATCTTGTAACCTCTGGATATAATCTGGAGTACCCAGCGGTCCGATGTAATGGACTCCCATGCCGCTAGGTGCCCCAAGAAACGCCCCCCGACTGCCTCCAGAGTGGAGCAGTCGGGCAACCCCTCAGGGTTGCTGCGTGGGCCGTTCAGAGAAAGGTTCCCTGGACCCAAAGTTCCTGGGAGTCCCTCTGCCCCTAGGGTGGCATCCTCCCTGCCCTCCTCTGCTGCGGAAGGACTGGTTGTCTGGAGCGGGTTGGGAGTGCTGTGACTTCCGGAACCACATCTTCTTCTGGCCCTTTTGGTTCCTAGAGCAGGACCTCTGGGGCACAGAGAAGCGGACTCCGATGGCAGACAGCGTCTTCCCGTCCTTCTCGCTCTGAACCAAGGTGTCGCGAACTGTCTTGCCAAAAAGGGCAGAACCGTCAAAGGGGGCGTTCACGAATGACGCCTTGAAGGGCTCCGTAAAATCACAGTGGCGGAGCCAGGCCTGGCATCTTGTGACTAGGCCCACTCCTGCAGCTTTAGCGGCTCCCTCGGTAGCGTGGGAAAGTAACCGCATAGAGGTGTTGGTCACAGAACGAAGAGTGGCCATACGGGTGGAGTGCATAAGTTTGTCCTCCGACATGGACTCTGGGGGGGGGACGCAGCATATTCCTTGATAAGATCGCGCTGCATCCTAATGACGTGTGCCAAATAGTTGAGCTCCCTCACCAAGAAGGTCGCTGAACTAAACATTCGCTTCCCCAAATGGTCCATCATCCGAGACTCCTTGCTCGGGGGATGGACTGAGGGACTCTCCTGGGCGAGTTCCCTCTTAGTGGCTGCTGCCGACAACATGGCATCTACCGGGGTTCCCTTGCTCCAGTGGGCACGGTCAGCAGGGGGGCTAAGGATCCTGTTGGGCCTTTTGGGAATTGGCTCCATGGTGTCCGGTTCCTTTCACGCCCTGGTGGTAATAAGGTCCACCAGGGGGTTGGCAGGAGGGGACACCCAAGAGGTAGACGGGCCCGCTTCAAATGCCTCCAAGAACACGGACTCGTCCGAGGACGACTTTGGGGCAGACCACCCACCTCTGATACGTAACATTTCCATGATGTCTCCAAAGGAGACATCCTCAGGGGGTGATCTTGGGGAGCCTTCCCCTTCCTCCAAGTCAGTGTCTTCAGTTAAAGACTCGGGGGAGTCTATGTGCCTCCTCTTACACGTGTGCTTGCAAGGTGCTTCCTCGGGGGGGCTGTCCGAGGAGTCCTCACCAGCAATGTCCAGATCCAAGGGAACTGCTTGGGGCAGTGAAGCGGGCTGTCCCAGTGGCCGGATGATGGAAGACGGGCCCAGAGCAGATGGAGTGCGAGACGGAGCCGAAGCAAGGGCCGGGACTCCGGATGCCCTCAACAGAGCCCTCTCCACCACATCAAAAGCCGAGGGGGAGCCAGCCTCGACAATAGGATCTGAAAGTCGGCTCCCCCTCGGATCCGATGAGTGGATCAGAGCCGGTGCCGAGCCCCTCGGATCCGAGGGAACAGTGCACTCCGACAGGGACGGCGCCGAAGGCACACTGAGTCCCTAAGATCCGAAGCTCGGGCCAAGGCTCTGAGAGGTCGGATCCGACAAACTCGAGGGCAGGGTCAGATCCGAAGTACCCAGTACTGTCGGCATCTACCCACCCCTGGCTCCGAGGCCGCACGGCTCCGAGCACTCTGAACCCGGGTAGCGGGTCAGAGAAGGAGCTATTGGCTTGAAAAATGGGGTCGAGCTCCCCCCCAGAGGGGGGGCAGGATCACTCCCATCTGCATCTGGGCCTGGATGAACCTTCGCATCATCCGGTCCAGATCAGCATCAGAGAGGCTGTAGGTAGACCTCGACAAGGCCACAGAGGTAGGCCTTGAGTACCGCCTCGATAGCCTCGAAGGAGGTCGGGTCTCCTCATCCTCAGGCTCCGGTGAAAAACAAGGAGACCGGAGCCGAGGAGGAGAAGAGCCAGCAGCCAGAGAGGCCGGAGGAGAAGCCCGCTTAGCCGGCGGGGCCGAGACAGAGGTCTCGGCCCGCCGCTCGTGGTGCTTCTCTCTCCGGTCCTTCTTCCTGGCTTCCCTCTCCTCTGAACCCTTAGAGGGAGTTTCAATCCCGGGAGGAGGAGGGGGAGCAGGCAAGGCAGGAACTGCCGGAGCAGTAACCACCAATGGGGCGGGGCCGAAGCAGAGTCCGAGGGCAAGAGTCCCGCCAAGACCAGCTTCGACCTCCACTCCTTCAATGCCCTGGGGTTGAAACCTGCACAGATTGAACACCCAGAGGTGAGGTGTTCAACCCCAAGGCATCGAACGCACCGAGTGTGGCCATCAGCAGGGGATAGCTTATGGCCACACTCGGAGCGTTTAGAGAAAAAAGGCTTTGGGGCCTCAGACATACTTTTTTACAAAAAGTACAAAAACTACACACTCACGCAAGGCCCCAAAGACAACTCACACACACTACTACGCACCAGCGAGGGGAGGGTAAAAAAGGTACAGTAAATTAAGCCCAAAAAGATAAAATATATAGGAAACCTAAAACTTTCACACAGATTTTAAATTTAAACAAAAATCTATTTTTCACAAGAAAAATGACTTAGCTCAGGAAAACCCAGCTGTCACCATGCGCGGCAAACTAGATCTGAGGTCATGTAGGGAGAGCAGGGCATTATGGGTGAGGGGAGGAGCTAGGAGCTTGGATCCATAGCTGGATAAACCAAGCCGGTTCGGATCCGATATCGGATCTATACCCACAGGTTGCTGACAAATAAATCTCCTACTTCAGATCCTTTGTTTTATCCAAGTAAAAATGTAATCACCTGTGAATGTCCAAAGAATCTAGGAGCCTTTCCCCTTTATTCTGAGGGTTTGGATAAAAGGTGGGTAAATGAATGGTTTGGTTTAGAGCCACACTGGATACTACCTTTGGCATAAAGGAAGGGTTAGTTCGTAAAGGGACTCTGTCTTGATGAAAGGCTCCACTGCCATTAGGGCCTGTAGCTCTGAGACTATTTGTGCTGAAGTTATTGCTAGCAGCAGGGCAGTTTTCCATGATAAAAATTGTAAATCAGCTGAAAAGGCTGGCTCGTAGGGCGGTAGTGTAAGTTTCTCCAAAACAAAATTGTGGCCCCAAGTTGGTGCTGGTGCTCTTCGGGGCAGTCTTATGTTCTTAGCCCCTCTGAGGAACTGTCTTAATAATGGATGTGAAAAAATAGGAGGATCTGTGTTGTAATGAGCTGAAATAGCTGAAGCGTGGATCTTTATAGATGAAAAGGAAAGGCCTTTGTGCAACATCTCAGTTAAATATTGGAGAATATGAGGAATATTTGGGACAAGATGATTTTGGCCTTTAGCCTGGTTCCAGGCGCAGAATCTTTTCCATTTGTCTGAGTAGGTTTTCCTGGCCTCCAGAATGACATCCATAACAGCTGTAGAGAGAAGTGTTGACTGGTTGTTTAGATAATCTGCCATGCAGCCAGATTTAAAGTCTTGAGCTGGCTGTGTAGACTGATTGCTGAGTCAGCAGGTGAGGAATTTGAGGTAAAATCCATGGTGGGCCTTGAGCCATGTTCCTGAATACTGGATACCAGTGTTGGGGTGGCCAATCTGGAGCAATGAGTATCATTTGTGGCCTCTCTAATCTGGCTTTTAGCAGCACCTTTGCCAGAAGACGCAGTGGAGGAAAGGCATACACTTAGTGTTTTCCAACTGAATGAGAGGGTGTCCACTTTCCAAGCTAGTGTGTGGTATGTCCTTGTGCAAAACGTTCGCAGTTGGTAGTTTTGGGGGGAGGCAAACAGATCTATGTCTGGGCTCCCCCATTTTTGAGTTATCATTGTGAATACTTGTGGGTCTAGTTTCCACTCGTGAAGATCCATGATATTTCTGCTTAGTTTGTCTGGCAATGTATTTTTCTTTCCTGGCAGGAATTGTGCTTGTAGTTGAACTTGGTAGGCCAGTGCTGTGTTCCACAAAGTCATTGCTTGCCTGCGTAGGGGGTAGGAATGTGTGCCCCCTTGTTTATATACCACATCACTGTGGTGCTGTCAGTCTTTATTAGTTGTCCTGGATGTAGGAGATCCTTGAAAGCTGTTAGGGTATTTTGTACAGCTAGCATCTCTTTTTGATTGATGTGGAGATGCATTTGATCTGCAGACCATTTGCCCTGAATACACTGTCCTGCCATGCGTGCTCCCCAGGCGTAATCCGATGCATCTGTTGTCATTGTTTGCCTGGCTGTGGGGGCAAGGTGAAAGGCTGACCCTTGTTGAGGTGATATGCCTGAGCCCACCATAGAAACTCCTGTTGAAGGCAGGGAATTAGTGGTATTATTGTTTCCAAGCTGTGGCTGTGTTGAGTCCATACGCTTTTCATGTACCTTTGTAATTTCCTCATATGCAGTTTGGCATATGGTATTAGTAGTATACAAGATGCCATGAATCCCAAGGCCTGCAGAATTTTTCTTGCAGGGAGCTGGGTCTTTGTTGCCATAATTTTGAAGTATTGAGTCAGTTGTCCTTACTTGTCTGGCGTGAGATAAGCCATCTGGGCCTTTGCATTTAAGCTGGCACCCAGGAATATTATGTCTTGTGAGGGCACTAGTTTTGACTTCGTTTACTGTGTACCCTAGGCAACTTAGTAGGTTTTTTTTGCAAATGCCATATGTTTTAAAAGAATGTCCTTGCTCTCTGCTTGACTAAGGCAGTCGTCCAGGTATGGATATATTTGGATTCCTCTTTATCTGCAGTATGCAATTACTGGTGAAAGGCATTTTGTGAAGACCCTGGGTGCAGTAGATAAGCCAAAGGGCAGTGCAGAGAATTGGTAATGAGTTGTACCTGCTATAAATCAGAGGTATCTTCTGCAATTTTGCCTGATAGGGACATGCAGGTATGCCTCCTTGAGGTCTAACGTTACTAGCCAAGCCTTCTTGCCCAGCATGGGAAGTAGTTGCTGTAGTGTGAGCATCTTGAATTTGGATACTTCCAGGTTATGTTTAGAATTGAAAGGTCCAGAATGGGTCTCCAGGCTTTGTCCTTTCGGGGAACCAGAGAGTAAAATCCTTGTCCTTGCTCCTGTGTAGGAACCTGTTGAATGGCTCATGTCCATGAGTGCTGTAATTTGTCTTTGAGCCTTTGCCCATTGATTTGATGGCAGATTTGGCATTCCTTTTATCCTTGGTAAAGTGTGAAAGTGGAACCTGTATCCTTGAGTTACAATATTTAGGACCCATTTGTCTTTTGTGATGATGTGCCAATTGTCTAAAACAGTGCAAGTTTTCCTCCCAAGGGAGCTGCCAAGAGTGATTTGCTTGGCAGTCTGGGGGAGTCATTGTGATGGTCTTCTGATAGTTTGAGACCTGTCATCTCCTCCTTTCTGGGTTGTGGCACCCCATTGTCGTGGCTTGTAAGAGCCTTATGGCTGGCTGACCTCTGCCCCTTGGGTGTCTGTATTTGCCCCCTCTGTGGTCTGTCAGAAGTTGGAAAGGACCAGTTTTTGGTTGGCCAATTTCTGCTGAAACGAGGGTTGAACCTGTAAAAAATTTTGTCTTATCCTCCATTTTCTTTAAAACCTCTTCTGCTTTCACACCAAATAAAACATCCTGCTGTAAGGGTGCATCCAATAACTTTGCTTTAACATGATCAGGTAAAGTTTGTTCTTTTAACCAAGCATGCCTACAAATGACAGACCCTGTTACAGCTGCTCTGCAAGAGGCTTCCAATGAATCAAATCCACATTGCAAAGTATGTTTTCCCACTTGTTCTGCTGCATGCAACAAATCTTGCATTTCCTTGTAATCAGGCTGCTCTGTATGTGTGCTCATTTTTTGTTTTGAGACATCAAATATTGTTGATATTTCAGCATGTGAAACTGGCAATTTAAGGCCCTCACAGCTAGAGTAGCTGAGGTACATACTTTCTTTCCCCATCTGTCTAAGTGCTCTAGAATCCCTTTCAGACGGTACAGGATTTTTAGCAATAGATGCCTTAACCCCTTTGGGACCCTGGGAAATGGTTTCTGGGTCAGCAACAGGGATTTTATATAGGAATTTATGTGAGTCAGTATCTGTCTGGTTTGGCTGGTGCAGGAGGTAATGAATCTGGGTTAAGGCTAGATTCTGAATAAACATCATCCACAATGTCTAACACAGGTGGAATAGCAAGGGGTCTGTGCTGGGGTAGTAAGAGGAACTCTGAGCCTTTTCTTAGAATCAGAGTAATCCTGGCCTTCCCAGTGGAAATGTTCCCTCATGGTATGTAAAGTTTCCCCAAAAGAGTAGTCTTCTGGGGGATATGCTGAAGGAAATGAGACTCTTCAGCATCAGAGTCTTCATAAGGGGGAAAAAGAGTACTCCTGTTCCTCAGAAGAATCTGAGGTAATGGAAACCTGGTCAGGGGAAGCGTAGTCCTCCTCCTGTCTAGGCCTTTTGTCAGGTGGGGGATGGGAACCCCTGATTATGGTAATTAAGTCTTCAGCCATCTTAAGCATCTGTTTCTTAGGCATGGGGCCTTGCACTGGAGACTGCTGTACAGGCTTCCTTACTTTTAATGGAGTTTTCAGTTTTGCAAAGGATTTAATAGTAAGTGTAGTCGGTCTGAAGACACCTTCAGCAACTGACAGCCTTTCAACTGCACCGGAATCCCCTTCAGCCATGGAGTCAGAAGGGCCTAAAGATAAAGGCTCTGGAGGCCCTGCAATCTCCACTTGGGAGTCGGATGCAGGCTGGGGTTCCAAATCAGTGGTCGTCAGGGGCTGCATAGGCACCTCCCTGAAAACCGGAGAACCGGCAACTGGCCTAGCAGATGCCTCGGTGTCTGGTTTGGGTCTCGGCTGCCTGTCCGTATCTTTGCGCTTTTTATGCATCCCGGTCATCGGTTGCTCCGACGGCATGGTATAATTAAATTTTCTACCAAAATAGTGACGGGCGAAATCAAACAGACGTTTAATAGTTCATTTGTTAAACCTAGCACAAAACAGACAACCTGTGATGTCGTGGTCTGGGCCTAGGCAAGGGATACAATAAGAATGAAAGTCCTTATGAGGTATTTGCTTCCCACAAGAAATGTAATTAACTTTTTCGGACATCGGACTGAGGCAAGAAAAGGTTCTCCAATGAGGTACTTAGCTTTATTGAAGACTTTGGTCTGAAATTCGATTTGAAAATCTCAGGAGTCGGCTGACCGGCACTTGCGAACTGCTTCGGGCACCACGCGGCAAGAAAGACTGAAGAAAATGGCGTCGGCTGCCTCTTTTATACCCCTGTCACACTGACATCAGGGAAGAAGTGACAGCAACCGACGCCAGACCAAGACTTGGAACTCGGGCCGACTGCGGGACCGCTTGATGGCAGATAACCCAAGTGTGATGACTGCAGCAGTGTAACACGATGATTAAGTGCAGTCTGTACTCCCCTTTGTTCTGAAAGTTGGGGAAGAAGACAGGCAAATTGATGGTTTGATTGATATTGGTCTCGGAGGTTACCTTAGGCAAGAATGAATGATTAGTCCTGAGAGAAACTCTGTCCTTATGGAAGACCAGGTACGGGGGTTTTGTACAGAGGGCTTGAAGCTCAGATACTCTTCTAGCTGAGGTAATTGCAACCAGAAAGGCAGTTTTCCAAGATAAGAATTTTAAATCGACGGAAGCAACAGGTTCAAAGGGTGGACCAGTTAGCGCCTCCCATGGGGGAACCACATTTTTGACCGGAGGTCTTAACAGGAAGGTGCCTTTCAAAAAGGTCTTTCATATCTTAGCGGAGGCTAAGGTACCAAGGTTGTCCCCGATGTGGAAATGAGAAATTGCAGCCATCTGAACCTTAAGAGTAGAAGCACTGGCCCCTTGGTGAAAAATTTGGGACAGAAATTCAAGAACTTAATGGGAGCTGTAAAAGGGTTCAAATTCCTGTTTGGCCCAGATGGAAAAACGCTTCCATTTACTCTTGTTGATCTTCCTGGTAGAAGGTTTATGCGCCGCTACCAGAATAGATTTTACGGAAGATGAGATACCGGGAGTCCTAGCCATTAGTGGAACTGGATCAACCAAGCTGTGAGCTTGAGGTTGTCCAGATTCAGAGTTTGCAATCCCGAAGGATGAGAGATCAGATCCGGAATGGGATCTAAGACCCAAGGAGGAGCTATGATGAGAGACCGCAGGTACGGGAACCAGATCTGGCGAGGCCAGAATGGGGCTATGAGGATTATTTTGCTCCCCAACCGATGAGCTTTCTGCAGAAATTTCGTCATTAGCAGAAGAGGATAAGCATAAAGAAGACCGGGTGGCCAAGCATGAATCAGAGCGTCTCTGGGACTCTCCCCCGGTGGGGGAATTAGAGCGAAAAACTTGCTGCATTTTGCGTTTGAAGGAGACGCAAAGAGATCGCAGCAAGGCTGACCCCATCTGAGGAAGATCTGTTTTGCTACTAAGGGGTTTAGAGACCACTCGTATGGTGAGAGGATAGAACGACTCAGCTTGTCCGCTAGGATGTTGGACTGACCCGGAATGTGCATTGCTATCAGAAAGTGGTTGGTGGTAATCGCCAATTCCCTAACTCTCATAGCCTCTCAACAAAGAGGGTTAGACCTGGTTCCTCCCTGTTTGTTGATGTACCAGACTACTGCCATGTTGTCTGTCTGAATTGCAATAGTCCCCGGAGGAAGAAGGTCCTGAAGGGCTTGCAATGCTAAAAGCACCGCCCTCATCTCCAGAACATTGATATGCAGAACGGTCTCTACAGGGGTCCACATGCCTTGGACGGTTCTGCCCATGCAATGCCCTCCCCCACCCGATATGCAGAACGGTCTCTACAGGGATCCACATGCCTTGGACGGTTCTGCCCATGCAATGCCCCCCCCACCCACCCGAGGTGAGAAGTGTTCGTGGTCGGAGTGGTTTGGAGTTGAGGCATTACGAATGGTCTCCCTTCTCGGAGCTCTCGGGAATGGAGCCACCAAAGAAGGGAGTTTCTGCAAACCCTGCTTAGGGGAATTGGTGAATCCAATGGGTGAAGAAGGAGGGACCATTGGACCTGAAGGGTCCATTGAAGGACTCGTGTAACCGAGCAAGAGGTGAAAGGCTGATGGCTCCTACGGCTCTCAGGACTAATTCTGCGGGTGGGGCTGGGGACTGTAACAGCGCTATTACGTGGAGTGACAAGGTGCATAACCTGTCCGTTGTCAGAAAGGCCCTGGACTGAAGTGTGTTTATCCTGGCCCCTATGAAATCCAGAACTTGAACAGGATGAAGAGATGACTTCTTGAAATTTATGGTAATGCCTAGATGATGGGCCAAGAGTAAAGAAAAATTCCTGGCAGAAGAGAGTAGATGCCTGGTGGGGGTGGTGAGGAGCCAGTCTAGGTATGGGAAGACCTGAATTCCCTGAAGTCTCAGGTGGGCTGCCACAACTGCCATGACCTTGTTGAGCACCCTGGGGGATGTGGTGAGGCCGAACGGAAGAACCCTCAACTGATAATGACTGGCCCTAGCCAAAAGCAGAGGAACCTTCTGGATCGTTTGTCGATGAGAATGTGGTAGTACGCATCCTTGAGGTCTATGGAGCACATCCAGTCGTTCTCCTGCAGGAGGGGGAGAATAGATTGTAGAGTGACCATCCGGAATTTCTCTTTGGCAATGAGCAGGTTCAAAGTAGACAGGTCGAGAATTGGCCTCAAGTCCCCTATCTTTTTTGGCACCAAAAAGAACCTGGAGTAATTGCCCAACCCGGACTGCTCTGGGGGGACGTGCTGGATGGCCCTTTTTTCTAGCAACTTCTGTATTTCTAAAGCTGCAGCCTCCCTCTGATTGGGTGGAACATTGGGGAGGCACTTCGTTAGTGGGGGAAGATTCAGGAAAGGGATAGAGTAGCCTCTGGATATTATTCGGAGCACCCAGCGATCTGTAGTAATGGACTCCCAACTTGCTAGATGCTCTGAAAAATGCCCCCCCAACTGCCTCCAGAGGAGGACAGTCTGGCAACCCCTCAGGGCTGCTGCACGGGTCGGTCGAAGGGTTCTCTCGAGCCAAAATTCTTCGCCCCCCCTCTGCCTCTGGGCCGGCGTCCACCTTGTCCTCTGTCTCTGAAGGACGAAGGGTCCGGAGCGGGATGAGACTGCTGAGACTTCCGGAACCACATCTTCTTTTGCCCTCTCTGGTTCCTTGAGAAGGACCTTTGAGGAGCAGAGAAGTGGATTACGACGGCAGACAGCGTCTTCCCGTCTTTTTCGCTCTGGAGTAGCATGTCGGACGGTTTTGCAGAATAGCATAGAACCGTCAAAGGGAGCATTCGTGAAGAATGCCTTGAAGGGTTCCGCAAAGACGGAGCCAGGCATGGCACTGCAAGGCAACCCCTGCTCTGCTGGCCCTAGCCGCCCCCTCCATGGCATGGGAGAGAAGCCGCATAGAAGTGCTTGATATTGACTTTAGAGTAGCCATGTGAGCCGAGAAGGTCTGTTTGTCCTCGGCCACCATGGACTCCGGGGAGACCCAGCATATTCGTTTATCAGATCCCACTGAATCCCAATTACATGTGCCAGATAATTCAGCGCCCTTATAGAAAAGGTGGCTGAAGCAAACATCTGCTTTCCAATATGGTCCACTGTCCGAGATTCCTTATCAGGAGGATGGACCGAGGAACTTTCTTGTGCCAGTTTCTTCTTGGTGGCAGCCGCCACCGCCATGGCATCTACCGGGGAACCTTTATTCCATGCCGGTTTGTCAGAAGGGGGACTAAGAATTTTATCCAGTCTCCTAGGGATTGGCTCCACAGTGTCCAGCTCCTTCCAAGCCCTGGTAGTAATCAAGCCTACCAGGGGGTCGGCCGGGAGGGGGGGGGGCACCCAAGAGGTAGACGGGCCTGCAAACACCTCCAGAAAGACTCATCCAAGGAAAGTTTCTGGGCTGACTTATGCGCAGCATCTCCATAATGTCTCCAAATGAGACATCCTCTGGGGGTGACCTGGGGGAACCTTCCCCTTCCTCTAAGTCCGTGTCCTCCGTGAGGGACTCGGGGGAGTCCAAGTGCCTCCTATTACACTTTCGTTTGTGAGGGACCTCGGTGGGGCTGTCCGAGGAGGGCTCACCAACGGGGTCCTGTTCCTCTACGGGAACCAACTGGGGCGCAGATGCAGGCTGTCCCTGGGACCGGACGATGGAAGCCAGGCCCATATGCGAGGGAGTGAAGGGAGGATCCGTAGTACGGACCGGGGACTTTGACATGGTGGAGAGGGTGCTGTTGAGGAGTTCGAAGGCCGAAGGTGAACCACTCACCCCTGGCTCTGAGAGTAGTCCCCTCGGCTCCGACGTGAGGACCGGTGTCGGAGCCGACGCAATCGGATCCGAAAGGGAAGTGTGCTCCGACAGCTACAGAGCCGAAGACACACACACCCCTGTGGATCCGAAGCTCGGCTCTCAGCCCCCAGAGCTCAGATCCGAAAGATGACCTGATAAACTCGAGGGTAAGGCCGGCGATGTAGCAACTACTATCAGCGCTGACTCCCTGGCTCCGAAACCTGATAGTGGATCGGAAAAGGAGTAATGGGTGCAAAGAAAGGGGCCAAGCTCCCTCCCAGGGGGGGGGTGGAGAGGCAGGAGCACTCCCATCTGCACCTGCAGGAATTGACGCATCATCCGGTCCATATCTGCATCGGACAGACTCCTGGTAGACCTGGAAGAAGTTGTCGAGGCAGGCCGGAAAGGCCGCCGAGACCTAAGGTGACCGGGACTTCTCCCGCTCCAGAGAGAAGCGTGGAGAACGGAGCCGAGAGGGGGAAGACCTGGAAACCCACACAGGGGAACAAGTCAATTTAGCTGGAGCCGAAGGAACTGATTTGGCCCGCCGCTTATGACTCGTATCTATCCCTCTCCTCCTATGTCTCTTCTCTTTACTGGAAGAGTCCCCCTCTCCCTGGGAAACAGCGGGAGGTGGAGTCCTAGCCAGGGGCGGGGGAGCTGAAGACTGGACAGTCGCAGCCACGACTGGTGCCACTGAGGGAGAGGAGGAAGAATACAGGGGCAAGAGTCCTGTCAGGATTAGCTTGTTTCTCCTGTCCCTCAGAGCCCGGGGGTTAAAGGTTGCACAAATCTGGCAGCTCGATGTTAAATGGTCTACCCCCAGGCAAAGAACGCACTGTGTGTGGCCATCCACTGGGGGCAGCTTATGACCACACTCAGCACATTTTGAAAAAATGGCCTTAGGGCTCTCTGCCATCACACACAGCATACACCCGGACACAGTAAGGGGAAGGGAAAAATACTAATTTACCACAAAATATAACAAAAAACACGGTTTAACTAAACAATGAGCTTAATACACACACACACCGAAAAAACTATTTATCTAAGAAAAATACACCCAAAATCCTCACCTAAAACGCTAAGAGCTCATCCCTAATGCTTCAGAAGCCGCGGCAAACGAGATCAGAGGACTGGAGGGAGGTAGCAGGGTATTACGGGTAAGGGGGAGGAGCTGAGAGCTCGGATCTTTAGCTTGGAAAGCTGCCGGCTCGGATCGGAGTTCGGATCAGATACCCACAGGTTGCTAATCAAATGAAGTTAACTAGTTCAGATAATAACCTTTAACAGTGCAAAGTATAGTAGATTAACATTTATAATTGTGCTATACAGTTAAAGTGCAATTCAAATAAATAAATGTAACTTATTCTGCTCTTGAAATTTTGGAACCAGATACCTAGATAGAGCCCCGTATGACCCCTTGCTAGAGTCCCAGGACACCACTACTACATCCTACAGAATCTTGATATGTTTTTAGGATTCATGGACCCTAAAGAAGCACTCGACTTCCTGGGGTAGGGGATTGGAAGGCTGCATTAAAATGAAGAAATGGACAAATGGCCAGTGGTCTTTGTTCAAGTAAGCTTGGAAACTAACTTATCTGAGGTTGTCTGAACTCTTTCTACTCCCACCTGAATACATACTGTCAAGAGCATCTCCAAAAGAACTACTCTGGTGGTAATGCTGACAAAAATGCACTAAGGAGGCGGGGGTAAGCTAGTCAACATAAGCCAGCTCCCTCCATCTCAAAGTTACAGGAAGGAGTTTTGGGAAGAAGGTTCCTTTTTCTTGTGGTGGTGGTTGGGGGGGGGGGGGGGGGAGTTGACTCCTGAAGCAAGATTTTTCTGGTTTCTCTTGATTTAAAACTCCATGAAACCGTGTGACAGCATGGGAAGGTGCTGTGACGACACCTGGGAAAAACTAGGGCCAAGTCAGCTGTGGCAAACTGTTTAATGACCAGTTTTGGCTTGGATGTAGTCCAACTTAACAAGGCCTCGAAACATGGATGGGAGACCATAAACTAAAGGTGAAACTATTCACCATCAACAAGCTTGACTGATACTGCTCTCTCTTGGAAACCAATCATTGAACCCCCCAATCATTGAACTTTGTGGATATAGCTCATGAGGACATGCCAGCGCCAACAAAATATTTTCCAGAAGGGACATGTCAGAGGGCCTCTGAGGCAGCTGCCTGATGAGCAACTAAGATAGCAGCTCCCCCAATTAGCAAGAGGCTGAAGAGGGGGTGGCTATCATGTTGCACTGTCAGCCTCCCAAACACATTTTGGAAATCCTGAAGAGGAACAGGCCACCTTCTAAAGAGTGTCATTCTAAGAAAAATTGGCAAGAAGGGGCAGACCTAAAACAGTTGTAGCCTCAGTCTCATTTAACATGGTCACAAGTGTACAGGTGGTTGAACTATACAGGCTGAGGAAACTGCGATTTCACCATAAAAATGTCAGATGGCCAGCAGTATAATAAGATTACTTCCACTTAAACTGTCTGCCATCCCTTTCTATAAGGACTACAGGGTAAGCTTAAAAGGGGTGATAAGACGTACAACACAGAAATGGAGTTCTCCCTTCTGTGGTGGAAGGTAGAATACTAGACAAGCAGGTGGAGTATGCTTTTAGAAGCTGACCCTCCCACACACACTGGGGTGGCCAGAGGGAAGACTGTCGAGACTTATTAGGTCTCTCTCCCCTGACAGATTTAAGACAGGCTATGCTGAAATATATAAATGATGAGCCTGACAGATTGAGTTGATTAGTTTTATTAAAGGCCAGATGGAGGGTGCTGCTACTCTAGTGCTAGCAGTTATACGCAAGATCTCCTTGAATGTTCTGTCCTGCAAATACATCCTTTAGAGCAACAATCTGGCAAATATATTATTCAGCATTATTGCTGGTAATAAATCTACTTCATTTTATTTTTAGTGTTCACCAGAATTACAAAAATTATGAACACTGTCCACTGCAGTTGTGTGTTTGAGTGGTAAAATACGTTTGACATTAAGTTATGTAAATGGTCAGGCTTAATTCATATCAAAACTTCCAATCTCAAATGCTCAACCCCCAAACAATGCCTAGTGCACAAGTCTCAAACTCATTTAAAATTATGCTGAAAACTTACATAAAGGAAAAGCACTCAAACCCATGAACACAAACGAAGAAAAAAAGCCAAATTAAATTCAATCGTAGCTCAGACTCCTTCAAATCTGCTGAAACTGCTTAAAAAAAGATGAAAAACCTAACAGAATGAAGTGAGGAACCAACAATGCTTAAATTACAAATTCAGAATTTAAATGATCTGAAGTGTCTTGAAAAAATTGAGGAAAAGAATCAAAAGCATCCAAAAAACCAAATAAGCGCATTACCACCCAAATCTACTTCAAGAAAAAGAAAGTCACACCACTGAAGGTAGGCCAAACCCAAAGTAACTTAACACGCCATCACGAACAGAACAAGTTATGAACTCACCATAACATTCAATGTATGTAAGTCCATCTCACCTTACATTTTTACCAGTGGGTTTGGAGCCGAACCTCGGCTCCAACTCTGCCATACTCTAGCTCAAAGTCTTCAATTGGCTTTTGGCCAAGAGGTATACCATCATGCAACAGGTCTATTCCCCAGATCTTGTTTGCTGCAAGCTCACACACAGAAAAAGAACCCCAACAGAAAGGACTACTGACACCTAGAGACAATACCTCCAGGTTCTCCAGAAGGGGGAAGGAGGGAGGGTTAGTAAGAATGTAAGGCGAGAAGATGGACTACATACATCGAACATTATGGCGAGTACATAACTTCTTGATATTATGTAGTCCAATCTCGCCTTCATTCTTACCCGTGGGACAGCATCCCTAGCACCTTGACCTCGGGTGGCTCAGTGAAAAATACTCTTGATCACTGTGGAACCAAAGGAAGATCTGCCTCTAGAGACCAGATCTAATTTGCAGTGATTAAAAGGTATGAGGCGAAGCCCATGTTGCTGCAGCACAAATATCCACAGACATCCTAGCCTGAAAAGCAGTTTTTGTAGCCACAGATCATGTAGAATGAGCCTTCATTTTAAAGGGTAATTCTTTGCATCTCATTTATTTATGCTTCCAATGGCAATCGGAGATCCAGTGAGACAAGGTTACGTTAGAAACCAGAACCCCATGTCTAGTGCCCAAAAATGAGAAAACATTTGATCTGATTTCCTGAAATCTTCCGTCCTATATAAATAGAAACGCAACTGTCTGAATATCCAGCTGATGAAACAAATTCTGCCTTGTTGGAGAATTCAGGAAAAAACACAGGCAACTCAATAGACTGATTGATATTGACAACACAGGCAACCTTTGGAACAAAAGGGTTGGTTCTTAAGGAGACCGTATCCTTGTGAAACACCAAATAAGGTGGTCTAATCGATAATGCTTGGAGTTCAGAGACCCGCCTAGCGGAAATTATGGCTACCAAGAATTTAATGCCACACGCGTTGCTGCGGGCTCAAAGGGAGTTGAGTTGAGCTTCTGTAGTACAAAACTGAGGTCCCATGGCATCACTGGATCAAAGACTGGAGATAGGAGTAACAATGTCCCTCTCATAAAAGCCCGACAAAGCCTATGAGCCATAAGGTTGGGTTCATTAGCAATGTGAAAGGTAGAAACTGCTGCCAATTGCACTTGAATGGTTGCCGCAGCTGAACCTTGATTAATAGTTGAGAATAATTCCAATATTACAGAAATAGGCGCTGTATAAGGATCTATGTCTCTCACGGGCCCAAATAGAAAATCCCATCCACTTACTGGAATAAGTCTTCCTGGTAGGCTGCTTGTGGGAAGATAGAATTATGGACCACTTCCGGGGAAAAATCATGAAGCCCAAGGACGGAACTGGAGCAGCCAAGCTGTCAACCTGAGGGTCTGGATGGAGGGATGGAACTGTCCTGACATACGAGTCAGCAGATCTGGAACTGGGTCCAGAATCCAGGGCTTGTCCAATAGATAGGGTTGAAGGAAGGGAAACCAAATCTGACTAGGCCAGTGTGGGGCAATGAGGATCACTTTGCTCCCCACAGACTGTGCTTTCTGAATGACCTTGGATACAGGTAAAGTACAGTTTTGTACCTACCATAAATGTAGATGTTCGAGTGGTTATACTGCTGCAGTCATCACACTTGGGTTATCCTGTTGTCAGGCGGTCCCGCAGTCGGCCGAATCCCAAAGTCCTGGTCCAGCATCAGTTGTCATCGCCTCTTCCCCGACGTCAGTGCAACAGGGGTATAAAAGAGACAGCCAATGCAGTTTTCTTCAGTTTTTCTTGCCCCAGCTGTCAGGTGCCCCCAACTAGGAAGGCAATACAATAGCTATGCAACAATACCTTAGTAGATAAGCAATAGTACTAGCTGTTAGCAGATACACCATATAGACATGCATCCAGTAGATTGATGTACATGGAGTTGTAACTAACACCCTGGTATGTAGAGGGGATGGAGGGAGGGTAACCTGGACTGCAGCAGTATAACCACTCGAACATCTACATTTATGGTAGGTACAAAACTGTACTATGTTCATCGTGCTATACTGCTGCAGTCATCACACTTGGGTAGAATCCCAAAGCTATGGAAGGGTGGCTGGTACTAAACTGGGTTAGGTGATGCTAGGATGCCCTGTAGAACTGCAGTGGCAAAACCAACTCTGTTTTTTGAGTATAATGGAAGGTGATAGTGCTTTGTAAAGGTGTGCACTGAACTCCAAGTAGCTGCCTCCAGAATGTCTTTGATTGGAACCCCTCTGAGAAAGGTTGCTGAGGTTGCAGTAGCCCTGTTAGAATGAGATCTAATATTGACAGGCACTGCCTTCCCATGGTGCGAGTAGCAAATGCAGATACAATGTGCTATCCATTTGGAGATGGTCCGTTTTGAAATGGCCTTTCCTTGTGAACCTGCAGCATATGATACAAAGAGTTGGTCAGTTTTTCTGAAGATCTTTGTCTTATCTAAATAGTAACATAGATGTCTGTGAATGTCCAAAGAGTGAAGGAGCCTTTCTCCTTTATTCTGTGGGTTAGGATAAAAGGTGGGTAAATGAATGGTCTGATTCAAAGCCACACTGGATACTACCTTGGGCATGAAGGTAGGATTAGTTCGTAAAGAGACTCTGTCCTGATGGAAAATGATGAAAGGTCCACTGCCATAAGTGCCTGTAGTTCTGAGACCCTGCGTGCTGAGGTAATAGCCAGTAACAAGGCTGTTTTCCAAGACAAGTATTGTAGTTCTGCTGAGAATGCTGGTTCGAAAGGAGGTAGTGTTAACTTTTATAAAACGAAGTTCAGGTCCCAAGTTGGTGTTGGTGGTTTTCTGGGGGGTCTTATATTCTTAGCCACTCTGAGTAACTGCCTAAGTAAAGGGTATGAGACAATTGGGGGATCCGTATTATATTGAGCTGAAATGGCTGAAGCATGGATCTTAATAATGGAGAAGGAAAGGCCTTTGTGTAGCATCTCAGTTAGGTATTGCAGTATGTGAGGAATGCCTGGTATCCAAGGATTTTGACCTTTAGCCTGGTGCCATGCACAAAATCTTTTCCATTTGTCTGAGTAAGTCTTCCTGGTGCTGGGCTTCCTGGCCTCCATAATTACATTCAGGACGTCCTTTGAGAGAAGTGTTGATTGGTAATTTAAGGAATTCTCCATGCAGCTAAATTTAAAGTTCTGAGCCGGCTGTGATGGGTTTGATAGTTTTTCTGAGTCAACAGTAGTGGGAACTGAGGCAAGATCCATGGAGGGCTGTGAGTCAAGTTCCTTAGTAATGGGTACCAGTCCTGGCGTGGCCAGTCCGGAGCAGTGAGGATCATTTGTTGTCTCTGATCTGACCTTCAATAATACCTTGGTCAATAGAGGTAGTGGAGGGAAGGCATAGACTATCAGTGTTGTCCAACTGAATGATAGTGTCCACTTTCCAGGCTAGGGAGTGACAAGTCCTTGTGCAGAATTTTTGTAATTGGCAATTGTTGGGGGAGGCAAATAGATCTATGTCTGGACATACCCATCTGAGTTATCATTGAAAATACTTGTGGGTGTAGTCTCCACTCGTGAGGGTCTGCCATATTTCTGCTTAATTCATCTGCCAATATGTTTTCCTTTCCTGGCAGGAATTGTGCTTGTAGTTGTACTTGGTAGGTCAATGCTGTGTTCCATAAGGTCATAGCCTGTCTGCATAAATGGTAGGTGTGTGTTCCTCCCTGTTTCTGTACCACAACTGTGGTGTTGTCTGTCCTTATTAGAAGTTGTCCTGGATGCAAGAGGTCCTTGAAGGCTGTCAGTGCATTTTGCACGGCTAACATCTCCTTTTGGTTGATGTGAAGATGCATTTGTTTTGCAGACCATTTGCCCTGTATGCACTGTCCTGCCATGTGTGCTCCCCAGGCGTAGTCTGAAGAATCTGTTGTCATGGTTTGGTTTGCTGGAGGTAAGACGAAAGGAAGACCCTTGTTTGTTTGACATGCTTGAGCCCACCATAGGAACTCTTTTTGAAGGCAGGGAATGATAGGTATATTTGTTTCGAGGCTGTGCCTGTGTTGAGACCATACACTTTTCAGGTACCATTGTAATTTTCTCATATGCAGCTTTGCATATGGGATTAGTTGAATGCATGATGCCATGAACCCCAATGCCTGCAGGATTTTCCTTGCAGTGAGCTGGGTAAAAGTTGCTATCTTTTTGAAGTATTGAGTCAATTGTTTTCGTTTGTCTGGGGTGAGGTAAGCCATCTGGGCCATTGTATTTAAGCTGGCACCCAGGAATATTATCTGTTGCGAGGGTATTAGTTTTGACTTTTTTGTTTACTGTGTACCCTAGGCAACTGAGCAGCTGTGTTACAAAAGCCAGATGCTGTAATAGAATGTCCTTGCTGTCTTCTTGGATCAGGCAGTCGTCCAGATATGGATAAATTTGTATTCGTCTGCAATATGCAATTACTGATGCCAGGCATTTCGTAAATACTCTGGGCGCAGTAGATAAGTCAAAGGGCAATGCAGACAATTGATAAAGCGTTGTACCTGCCAAAGATCTGAGGTATCTTCTGCAATCTTGTCTGATAGGGACATGCAGGTATGCCTCTGAGGTCCAACATTACCAGCCAAGACTCCTTGCCCAGCATGGGAAGGAGCTACTGTAGTGTGAGCATTTTGAATTTGGGTACCTCCGGGTATGTGTTCAGAATTGAGAGGTCTAAGATGGGCCTCCAGGCTTTGTCCTTTCCTGGGACTAGAAACAGTCGAGTAAAAACCTTGACCTTGCTCCTTTGTAGGTACCTTTTGAATTGCTTTCATATCCATGAGAGCTGAAATTTGCGTTTGAGCCTCTGCCCATTGGTTTGGAGGCAGATTTGGCATGCCTCTCATCCGAGGTAAAGTGTGGAAATTAAATCTGTAGCCTCGGGTAATAATGTCCAGAATCCATTTGTCCTCTGTTATGATGCGCCAATTTTGTGGAAATAGAGCCAGTTTCCCTCCCAAAGGTGCTGCCAGGGCAATTTTGCTTGGCAGGCGAAGAGGGAAGTCATTGTGTTCGTTTCCTGAAGGGTTGAGATCTTTCGTCTCCACCTCTTGGAGTTGTTGTATGCCATTGTCTAGGCCTGAAAGAACCATGTGGCTGGCCTCTGCCCCTTGGGCGCCTGTACCTACCTCTTTGGGGTCTGTCTGATGCAGGAAAGGACCAGTTTTTTGATGGCCAGTTTCTGCAGAAACGAGGAGGTTGTACCTGTAAAAAAATCTTTAACTGTCTGCATAGATTTTGCCTTTTCTTCCATTTTCTTTAAAACTTCCTCTGCTTTGACACCAAATAACACATCTTTCTGCAATGGGGCATCCAATAACTTTGCTTTGACATTCTGGTAAGGCTTGTTCTTTAAGCCAAGCATGCCTACGTATGACAGACCCTGTGACAGCTGCTCTACATGAGGCTTCCAATGAATCAAAACCACACTGTAAGGTACATTTTCCCACCTGTTCTGCTGCATGCAGCAAATCCTGCATCTCTTTCAAGTCTAGTTGATCTGAGGGATCAGCTTCTGCTTTAACTGTGTAATCAAATACTGTTGGTATTTTAGCATGTGGAATTGGCAGTTTAATGCCCTCATGGCCAAAGTGGCAGACGTATACACTTTCTTTCCCCATCTTTCTAATGCTCTGGAATCTTTCAGAAGGAAGTGGATTGTTAGCAGTAGAGGCCTTAACCTCTTTGGGACCCTGGGAAATGGTCTTGGGGTCTGCATTACTTTTGTATAAAAACTTGAGTATGAGGAACTCAGTAGTATCTGTCTGGTTTAGCTGGTGCTGGAGGTAAGGAATCTGGGTTTAAACTGGATTCAGAGAAAACATCATCCAAAATGTCTAAAACTGGAGGAATTACCAGGGGTCTATGCTGTGGAAGAAAAAACTCACGGAGTCTTTTCTTGGAGTCAGAATAATCTTGGCCTTCCCAGTGGAAGTGTTCCCTCATCGTGTGTAAAGTTTCCCCAAAAGAGTAGTCTTCGGGGGGGGGAGACAGAGGGAATGGACTCTTCAGCATCTGAGTCTTCATAAGGAGGGAAGGAGTAATCCTGGTCGTCAGAGTTGCCTGAGGAAATGGATGCTTGGTCAGAGGAAGGAGAATCTTCCTCCAGTCTAGGCCTTTTGTCAGGTGGGGGTTGGGATCCCCTAAGGGTAATTAAGCATGTGTTTCAGGCATAGGGGCCTGTGGGGGGGGGGCCCAGTTTTCTAACTTTCAAGGGGGCTTTGAGCTTAGCATAAGGCTTGGCAGAGACAGTTGTCGGTTTGAAAACACCTTCCGAGACCGAAGGCCTATCCAAAATTTCCAGATCCCCGTCGGGGCTGGCATCCGAGGAGTGAGGTGGAACCGGATCCTGAGGCCCAACTGCTTCGGTTTGGGATGCCGTCAGAAATTCTGAATCAGCGATAGTCAGGGGCTGCGAAGGCGCCTCACTGAAAACCGGAGAACCGGCGTCAGGCCTTGCTGAGGCCTCGGTATCTGGTCTTGGCTGCCGGTCCTTATCTTTGTATTTTTTTAATCATTGCTGATGTCGGTTGCTCCGACGGCATGCTATAGTTAAATTTTCTACCAAAATAATGCTGGGCGAATTCTGCCCGATGCTTAATTGTACGTTTGTTGAACCTAGCACAAAACAGACAACCAGAGACGTCGTGGTCTGGGCCTAGGCAAGAAATACAATAAGAATGAAAATCCTTATGAGGTATTTGCTTCCCACAAGAAATACAATTATTAACTTTGTCTGACATCGGTCGGAGGCAAGAAAAGTTTCCCCAACGGGGTACTTAGCTTTAGAGAAGACTTCGGGCTGAAACTCTATTCGAAAATTTCAGGAGCTGGCCGACCGGCACTTGAAAGTACAGTTTTGTACCTACCATAAATGTAGATGTTCGAGGATCTCCATTGCTGCATAGGTTCATACTAGGCTATCTGCCCGAGAGCATTTACAAGCCTAGCCCATCGTTTTGTGGTTTACGCCACCCCTTTAGTATGGGGAACTATACCCATTATTTTGCTGTGCCTCTGTCGAGCAGTGACACTGAGGTAATCCCTGGGGTATATCTGTGATCTCCCATCCATTGGTCAAGATTTCTCTTGAACAAGGCCAGCGAGGTGCTCTGCCTCACATATACCGGGATTTTGTTCCACAGCATAGGGAGTCTTTGGGTGATGAATCTATCCCTCCAGCATGTCCTATTAATAGCCGTGTCGAGGTTTAAGTCTCCCGCCCTTGTGGCTCTGATGGATCTAGATTTTTTGAGGTGAAGCATATTCATCAAATCTGGGTTTGACCATGGCCTTGTATGTTAGGCAAAGGTCACCTCTGAGCAAGCGGTAAGCAACTGAATAGAGCTGGAGTTCTTTCAGTCGGGCAGCATAGGACAGATTTTTGAGACCCTTTATCCTTTTGGTGAGGAACTTTTGTGGCCTCTCCAGCTGCTGCAAGTGTCGGGTCAGATACATTCCGAATGGGGCATTGTACTCAATCATTGGTCTAATGAGTGATGAGTAGAGGGAGACAATGACCTCCCTTGATCTAGATGAGAATCCCTTCATGATAAGGTGGGCAATGTAGAAGGTCTTCCTAACTACTTTAGCTACATGGGTGTCGAATGACAGACTACTATCAACCTGGGTCCCCAGGTCCCTGATAACTTCTTCTGTGCTCAGTGGATTGCCACCTATTTGGTAGCTAGGTGTAACCTTGTTTTTCCCCAAAGGGTATGACTATGCATTTTTTGGCATTTAACTTTAGGCCATGGCTCTGGCACCAGTTATCCGTTTCTGTGAGACCCTTCTGAAGGATATCTGTCAGATGTGTTTTCTACTATGGCGCCCAGTTTGCAGTCATCTGCAAACTTTGTCAGCCATAACCCTCCTGTGTTTGCTTGTACTTCGGAGAAGTAGATGCCAAACAAGAGTGGGCCCAGGACTGAGCCCTGTGGGACACCACTTGTGACAGGCTTTGAGTCTGACATGGCGCCAGCAACTCTGACCCTGTGGGTTCTGTCACTCAGCCAGTTTGCAACCCATCTTGTGATGTATGGGTTAATATTTAAGCTGATGAGTTTTTCAATGATACCCGAGTGGGGTATTGTATCGAAGGCCTTCACCAGATCGAGGTAGGCTGTATGGACTGCCTTTCCCTCATCAATGGCTTTGGTGACTGTTTCAAAAAAGTCAACCATGTTTAAAAGGCATGATCTGCCTTTGACAAAGCCAAACTGGGTTGGATCCAAAGTCTGCAAATTCCCTATGTCTTTATTTATGAGGTCCATTATGATCCTCTCCATGGCTTTGCAGATAAGGCTTGTCAAGCTAATGGGCCGGTAATTTCCAGGGTCGGTGGAGGCACCGCCTTTGTGAAGTGGGACCACAGTTGCAGTGCGCCACTCCCTGGGTACGTATCCAGAGGTAAGACTTCAGCTGTCCTAGCTGTGGGTTTAATTCCTCATTGAGTTTGTGGAGCACACAGCCGGGGACACCATCAGGTCCCATGGATGCTGTGTTTTTTGCTTTGGAGAGAGCAGTCCTCACTCGGGCGTTGGAGATGTTTGGGGGGCTGCAATCGTTTGGTATAGATATCTCTCCTTTTGGGGGGGGGAAGTTTGCACTGAACCTGTCAGCCAGTATGTTGGCAATGTCCGTAGGATCAGTAATCTTCACATCATTTTGAACTAGTTCTGAGCATATCTGGGAGTTTCCTCCCAGGTTTCTAACATAGCTAAAGAAGGCCTTATGATTGTCTTTTGAGTCTTTAGCTATTTTTCTCTCAAAATTTGTTTTGGATGATTTTATGAGAGCTCTTAGTTTTTTACTTATAGTGATCAAGGGTGTCTTACCTTTTAAGGATTTTGCTCTATCTTGTAGTAGCTTCCTCCTTTTGTTGTAGAGTTTGTTTATGGCTGGGGTCCACCAGACTGGACGCTTGCCTTTGGTACAAAGAGTCTTTGTTTTGCTTGGGATTGCCTTATCCATGCAGTCCTGCAGGTGCTGGTAGAAGGCATTTGTAAGTGATTCAGCGGCTTGTGTACTGTTTTCCGCCAGCTCAGGGGCCTTAAAGGAGACCACACTAGTCTTTAGAAGTGTGAAGTCGGCTTTCGAGAAGTTCTTTACTGTGGTCTTTTTTATTTCAGGTGGGGGTGGGATGAGGACCTCCAGCGAGATTAGTTTGTGATCTGATCTCACCAGTGAGGGGTATACTTCCGGTGTTGAACATTGTGCTCCCATATTCGTGATGATGAGGTCAAGTGTGTTATCTCCTCTTGTGGGGATGGTAACTAGTTGTTCCATGGCATTTGAGTTTATGAATTCCAGGAACTTTTGGGCTAGGGTGTTTGGACTTGAGTAGTGTTCCCAGTCTATATTAGGGTAATTGAAGTCACCTAGTATGATGGTGTTTGGTGATACATTTATCCCCTCTAGTGTTTTCAGGAAGGCCATGTGAGGTTCCTGAGTTTGTGAGGGTGGCCTGTAACATGCTACAATTTGCAGAGCAGTCTTGCCTATGGTTAATTGCACCTGGATGGTCTCCAATGCATCGTGCGTTGCCACCAGTCTTGAGGTGTGGGTGTCCTTGATGAATATGGATACCCCTCCTTTCTTGGTATTGTCCGGATTTTGGGGCGGAGCATGATATGAGGTAAAACCTGATAGTGCTGGGGTGCTCTCAGGAGCCTTGAACCAGGTTTCTGTCACAGCACAGACATCGATGTTCTCCATACTGAGAAGGGCCTCGAGTGCGTGCATTTTGAGATTCAGACTTCTGGCATTGAGCAGCATTACCCTTAGTTTTTTCCTTTTTTGTGTTCTAGGGTGGTAGGTTTAGAATTTGAGCCTTGCCTAAAAAAGGCACTATGGGGGTGGCAAGAGCCTTTGCCAATATCCGGAATCCCAGGGGTGACAGGTGCAAGCCGTCCCTTGCGAAGCAGCGTGGCTTGTCCAGCATGTCATCCCAGGCAGACACTGGATCCCCTTTGAATGACACCAGTGTTTAAGCCAATTGTTAAAGCTGATCATCTTATCTCTGTATTGTGGCATCATTCTTGGTGAAGGTAGGATACTGCTCAAGGTCAGGGTCATACCTGCCTGGGCTACATAATCAGAGAGCTCCTCAATGTCTCTTTTCATGTAGTCCAAGGAGGTACGTCTCAGGTCGTTTACACCAGCGTGGACAATGACTGAGTCGTATTTGTACCTGCTGTTGAGAGACCTGAGTGCTTGCGTTATGTGGCGGATTCTAGCGCCCGACAGGCAGCTTACTGTGACCTTCTCCTTACTCAGTCTGGTGAGCGGGACGTCAGTGTGTCTGACTATGGAGTCACCAATGACTAGTGTGTCTGGCATTTTGTTTGGCCTTAAGGGCTGTGACTGTTTGACACTCTGACTGTGAGGTCTATGTGTTGCAGGTGATGTGTTCTGAGGTGGTGGTTGTTTGGGTGTCTGCTTTGGTGGCCTCTGCTGTTTTGGTAGATTTTTGATCAGAGCCTCCGAGTATGTCTTTGTGTGTTTATGTGTATGATTTGAGGTTGTGATGGTACTATGTGAGACTGGGTCTATAGTGTGTGTGGTAACCTTCTCCTCCTGACTGGTCTTGCCAGTCCTATGTTGAGAGAGCTCAGCCTCCAGTTTGGCCGTATAGTTGCATCTCTCGCATGTATTTGTGTTTTGTGGGAGGAGGAGAGGGTTGTCTGTGTACATGAGGCAATTATAACACGGGAATTACGAGAGCATTTCCCTCAATCAGGTGAACATAGGCCACAAGCGCATAGACCTCATCATAGAGGAATATCTTATAGACAACAGGATTACCAACGAAACATATTCCTACATCAAGGTAGACCATCCAGTTTTAGCCAAGATGGTGGGTATCCCCAAGATACACAAATCCGTTTCTCAACCACCATTTCGTCCTATTGTATCAGGCTCCAGGTCCAAAACATTTAACATCGGTAAATTGATTGACAGTTGGCTCAAGAAGACCTATGACAACATTCAACATATTATCAAGGACTCATGGAGGTTTTTGGGGGTCATCACCAAGGATATATGGAACACTAACTTGATTTACTTAACAGTGGATGTGGTCGACCTTTTTTCCAGTATACCCAGGACAGAGGGACTGGAATTTTTTGAAAGAAGCCTTACCAAGTTCACCGATTTTTCATGGGAAAAGATCAGCCTCATTTGTGACATGATGTCTCTTGTACTGGACTACAACTACATCTCATTTCAGGGAGAATTTTTTAGGCAGACCAGAGGAGTGGCCATGGGGGCAGCATGCGCCCCGATTTTTGCCAATCTCGTCATGGCAGAATGGGAATCAGAACACGTGTTCAAAAGCCCCTACTACAAGGACATTGCTTTATACATCAGATATTTGGACGACATCTTCATCTTATGGAAGGCATCCGAAGATAGACTACAGGAATTCATGATTTATTTGAACAACACTGTAGAGTTTCTTCAATTTACTCATGAATTCAGTCATAAGGAGATCTCTTATCTGGATGTACTCTTGAGCAGTAATGAACTAGGTTTCACTTCGAGAATATACAGAAAACCTACTTTCTCGAATGATTACGTTCATTACAGCAGCAACCATCCTCCACACGTATTCCACAATGTTTTTAAAGGACAATGCATACGTGCGGCTAGGATGTCATCCAATACACACATATTAGAATCTGAACTCAATACTATCAAGGACATGTTTCTTAGCAGAGCGTACCCTGTCAAAATGGTCAACAAGGTTATTAAATTTGTACAAGGGGAATGGGGCAAAAAATATCCACCATTATTAGGTTCATACCTACCATCCCCCAAGGAGTCCACATTCACTACTCCCTTGGAAAGGGTCTGTGTCCTTACATATACCCCTAGCACACATATTATCAGAGAAATTTTGGAAAAACATTGGAACACCTTGATGGTTATGGATAAGGACCACATATTGGACCCAGCACCAAGATGTGTCTATAAAACAGCCCCCAATTTGAAAAGGCTGTTGGAAAGAGACAGCTGCTCCAAACAAAACATTAACAAAAAACTTGGCACAGTGAAATGTGGAAGTTGCAAGCAGTGCAAATACATAAATCCAAGTAAGACCATTATTCTAGGAGACATCTGTCATACAACTATTAGATGCGGAAGAGGTAACTGTAAAACAAAACAGATTGTGTATGTAGCTATCTGTACAAAATGTAACGACATTATATTGGAAAAACAGAGAGGCAATTCAACAGGCGAATCTATGAACATGTGTACAGAATAGGAAGCAGGACACAAAAATGCACTATACAGGCACATTCTAGAGAAAGGGGAAGACCACTGCTTCTTATTTTCCATTATTGAACAGATTGATTGTACACCTTTTGGAGGATTGGAAAATGAAACTATCATTTTGTGAAAGCAAGTGGCAAATTATAACAGATTCTACAAGACCTCCTGGCCTCAATGATTTTATTAGTTTAAAACCCTTTTTAGCATTAGAATAAACACTAGCATAAATGTTTGGGATATTGGTAAGGATATGTGTATTGGTCCGTTGTATATATTAGATTCAAATGTAGTTATGTTACATCTAACCCTTGTTTTATTACATTTTTAACATTTTTAACCTTTTGAACTTATTGCATGTTTAGAATTTGTATACGTATGGTACAGATTATTGTAAATATTTTCAAACATTTTTAAAAGTTTTTTAGAACAACACAGTATTGCACTATTGCCTAGCAGTCATCTGTTTTAAGCAATTCAGTTTTATTCAGATTTTATACAGTTTTTGTTGGTTTTGGCGGGCTTTCAGCTGACTTGATTAATTAATTTATCAATTAATTACTTAATTGTGACTAGTTGGACATATATATATACCTTTTGCACACCTCATTAGTTGTTCTGAGGAAGGCTGGGGTACAGCCGAAAGCGCTTAACCAGTGTTGTTTCGATCTATGGCCGTTTGTTGATCTACTAATAAAATCTACTTTGGATATACTTTTGTGTCCTGTCGTACGAGCAGCTACATACTTCTTCCACTGCTTCGTTCTTGTGTTATTGCATACTTTTCGTGGAGAGTTTGTTACTATGGCAGAAGTTATGTCTCCTGCTGCTTCATTGTCGAGGGACGTTATAACCGAACTTAGGGCCGATGTAACAGCACTTCAGGATGAGGTGTAAACTTGTCAGCTTATTTTCTGCATTGGCTTCACAGAAAACGAGAAACCATTCAAGGAAGGAACTCCGGAGAATCCACCGAGTTGGTCCGAGCACATTTAGTGCACACAACTTCCGAGGACGAATCGGAAGTCACCATTTCCGGTAATGCACACACTACGCAAAAGAGTATGAAGAGGCAGAGACTGTTAGTAGGTGGCGAGGTGAGCACTCCGGACTGTGGCTTTCCTAAAGCCCTACTAGACACTGACTGTGTCCTTGAAAATCCGCCGACTACACATCATGTTCGGGAAACCGAATTAGAGAAGAGGATGGAGAACTCTCGAGTATTGGACTTGGCACACACAGAGGAGGACTATTTGCTAAGTGAACGCCACGATTTCGTGGAACAAGATTGCACTTTTGATTTTAGTGTTTACAAAAAGCGATCGGACAACCATTATGGGGGAGCACGTCCGAAATGCAATAAGCACTTCAACGGTCGGCATGGGACCGTTCAGGACATTACAGGTACTGTTCCCATTAAGTTGGGACATGATTTCAACACTTCTAATGGATTTCTTTTTAAAGAAAAAGTGGACATTGTACATAATAATGGTTATAAGTATACTAAAAACAGTGTAGCTAAAGGAGGAGAATTGTTTGAACAATTTTTAAGAGATGACTATGATTTTTTTGACAATGGTATGAGAGGTTCGCATGAACATCACTACCATACAGATAATAATAGTATTAGTTTAAAAGAGTGTATACTTGAATTTGGTAAGAAACTTACAACATATAAGAATGCAAAGATTGATTGTAGCTATCTAAAGAAATGTATTGAATTTAAAATTGTACCTAAAGGTATTAGATTCTTTAAATTACCGCTGGGTATTTCCTACACCCAGGTTGTGGAAAATGATTTTAATAAGCTATTTGATGGGTTTGGTTATGATTTCATGACATTACTAATAAAACATTTGGACCTCAAAATAAGTTCTTTAGCCGCCCAGTTAGAACAGACTAACACTTTCATTATAGAACATACAGATTTTGAAAGTTTTAAAGACTTGTACAACAAGCAATATCAGTTTGCTGATAACAACATACAGCATACAGTAGATAGGAAAGATAAGAAAATGCATCGTGATATGGAAGCTTACAAGAAGGATAGAGTGTATGTTTGGCCCAGAAATAAGGAACATGACAGCAACTTACACAGTAGAAGGAGGTATGTAACATCCATAAAACCACATCAGGAAGAAAATTTTCAGGGGGGAAGATACCATCCAGCTTGGGAACAAAACAATGGTACAGGACTTGAATAAGTCCAACACACACGCTTTTACGGACAATGTGGTCACAGAAGTTATCAGTAGTATGACGATTCCCCTTGCATATCACATAACACCCCCGCACCCTGACACACATCCCACCATCATCACTCACGATGGATTCAAGGTTTTCAATTATTCCACCATGGAGGTCACTGATGCATGTGCAGAATTGCTAAGCAAAGGTATGAAATTCATTCCTATGAGAGGATGGAATATATTTGACAACATCAAGGAGATTAAAAAATACTGTAGAAAATTGAATTTAGCCCTACAATTTAACAACAACACCGAGTCCCATACCAAGACCAAGGGCATAGCAGGTACCGAGTTAACCAAGAAAAGCACATACATACCGCTTCCAACCCCCATGTACATAATTTTGAACAGCTTGTATGTCACGACATTTACTGGTCTTACACCAGGATGCAAGACAAGAGACACAGCACGGATGACAATCTCACAGTGTTGGAGAGAAAATGTCTATCAGATCTCACCTCAAACAAAGATATCAGGGTTATGAAACCTGACAAGGGAGGGGGAGCTGTGATTTTTTCTACTGACAACTACAACCGTGAGATATACAACATACTTCAGAACTCCGGGAATTACGAGCATTTCCTCAATCAGGTGAACATAGGCCACAAGCGCATAGACCTCATCATAGAGGAATATCTTATAGACAACAGGATTACCAACGAAACATATTCCTACATCAAGGTAGACCATCCAGTTTTAGCCAAGATGGTGGGTATCCCCAAGATACACAAATCCGTTTCTCAACCACCATTTCGTCTATTGTATCAGGCTCCAGGTCCAAAACATTTAACATCGGTAAATTGATTGACAGTTGGCTCAAGAAGACCTATGACAACATTCAACATATTATCAAGGACTCATGGAGGTTTTTGGGGGTCATCACCAAGGATATATGGAACACTAACTTGATTTACTTAACAGTGGATGTGGTCGACCTTTTTTCCAGTATACCCAGGACAGAGGGACTGGAATTTTTGAAAGAAGCCTTACCAAGTTCACCGATTTTTCATGGGAAAAGATCAGCCTCATTTGTGACATGATGTCTCTTGTACTGGACTACAACTACATCTCATTTCAGGGAGAATTTTTTAGGCAGACCAGAGGAGTGGCCATGGGGGCAGCATGCGCCCCGATTTTTGCCAATCTCGTCATGGCAGAATGGGAATCAGAACACGTGTTCAAAAGCCCCTACAAGGACATTGCTTTATACATCAGATATTTGGACGACATCTTCATCTTATGGAAGGCATCCGAAGATAGACTACAGGAATTCATGATTTATTTGAACAACACTGTAGAGTTTCTTCAATTTACTCATGAATTCAGTCATAAGGAGATCTCTTATCTGGATGTACTCTTGAGCAGTAATGAACTAGGTTTCACTTCGAGAATATACAGAAAACCTACTTTCTCGAATGATTACGTTCATTACAGCAGCAACCATCCTCCACGTATTCCACAATGTTTTAAAGGACAATGCATACGCGGCTAGGATGTCATCCAATACACACATATTAGAATCTGAACTCAATACTATCAAGGACATGTTTCTTAGCAGGTACCCTGTCAAAATGGTCAACAAGGTTATTAAATTTGTACAAGGGGAATGGGGCAAAAAATATCCACCATTATTAGGTTCATACCTACCATCCCCCAAGGAGTCCACATTCACTACTCCCTTGAAAGGGTCTGTGTCCTTACATATACCCTAGCACACATATTATCAGAGAAATTTTGGAAAAACATTGGAACACCTTGATGGTTATGGATAAGGACCACATATTGGACCCAGCACCAAGATGTGTCTATAAACAGCCCCAATTTGAAAAGGCTGTTGGAAGAGACAGCTGCTCCAAACAAAACATTAACAAAAACTTGGCACAGTGAAATGTGGAAGTTGCAAGCAGTGCAAATACATAAATCCAAGTAAGACCATTATTCTAGGAGACATCTGTCATACAACTATTAGATGAAGAGGTAACTGTAAAACAAAACAGATTGTGTATGTAGCTATCTGTACAAAATGTAACGCACATTATATTGGAAAAACAGAGAGGCAATTCAACAGGCGAATCTATGAACATGTGTACAGAATAGGGAAGCAGGACACAAAAATGCACTATACAGGCACATTCTAGAGAAAGGGGAAGACCACTGCTTCTTATTTTCCATTATTGAACAGATTGATTGTACACCTTTTGGAGGGGATTGGAAAATGAAACTATCATTTTGTGAAAGCAAGTGGCAAATTATAACAGATTCTACAAGACCTCCTGGCCTCAATGATTTTATTAGTTTAAAACCCTTTTTAGCATTAGAATAAACACTAGCATAAATGTTTGGGATATTGGTAAGGATATGTGTATTGGTCCGTTGTATATATTAGATTCAAATGTAGTTATGTTACATCTAACCCTTGTTTTATTACATTTTTAACCTTTTGAACTTATTGCATGTTTAGAATTTGTATACGTATGGTACAGATTATTGTAAATATTTTCAAACATTTTTAAAAGTTTTTTAGAACAACACAGTATTGCACTATTGCCTAGCAGTCATCTGTTTTAAGCAATTCAGTTTTATTCAGATTTTTATACAGTTTTTTGTTGGTTTTGGCGGGCTTTCAGCTGACTTGATTAATTAATTTATCAATTAATTACTTAATTGTGACTAGTTGGACATATATATATACCTTTTGCACACCTCATTAGTTGTTCTGAGGAAGGCTGGGGTACAGCCGAAAGCGCTTAACCAGTGTTGTTTCGATCTATGGCCGTTTGTTGATCTACTAATAAAATCTACTTTGGATATACTTTTGTGTCCTGTCGTACGAGCAGCTACATACTTCTTCCACTGCTTCGTTCTTGTGCAATTATAACATTGCCTCAATATTCCCAGGTTCACCAGCTGAGCAGGAGAGGACACTAGCAACTGATCCCTCGACATGCTAGAAGGAATAGACAAAAAAAACTTTAAAGAAGATTCCGGGGGATGTGGCTGACCGAGAAATGGGGGTTTGCCTTTTTGGGGTACTATCTATGACAAGAGTGCCGTATCAAGGTAATAAGTACTGTAGGAGCAAGTGCTAGGTTTAACAGATAGAGAATAGTCTACTTGGCGTCAAGTAGAGATGATCTTTTTAGTTATAGGATACGCTGATTAGATCAGTAGTATAGTTCGAGGAAGGTAGTTTTAAGGGAAAATTTGAAGAGTGTAATTTAGGTAGCCCTAATAGTTTAAATCTGCTTAACCGCCGCTGCCCTAGTGTGCAACAGTAGCAGCTCCGCGATAAATCACGCTAAACCGCGCAAACACGCGTTTAGCGTTTTTTATATCAGGGGGCTGAAAGAAGCTAGGAACTGGCCCAAAACGACCAATAAACTACAAGTTGCTGGCTGAAACCTCACAAAACTGGACCAACAGGCAGCTCAATGCTTCCCACTCCCACTGGTAAGCAAGGGAACTTCCTCTCTTCCAAATTAGGTAAAGAATCAGTAACAGGAACTGCAAACAAAGCCCAGGGATCAGCAAGCTCTGAAACTGGACTATTCTAGCTTAGTAAGGCGGGAAAACAAGAGATATATATATTTTTTCAGAAAACAAGCAGAAACAGATACAGTAAACACTTATAAATGCTATAAATCGGCTATCACAGCCTACACAAACAATTTGCAACAGTTACAGATTTTAAAAGTAACAAACTGAGAAACAAGTGCAAAAACAGAATAAATGCAGAATAAACTAACAATGTATCAGCAAGCAGGCGAAATACAGTTGCTAGATAAATAGAAGTGGAAAGCCACAAAAATTATACTTAAATCAGGTAAAGTCGCTTTTTTAGCTCTCTGAAGCTTGGATTACTCTGCTGGCCACCACGAGGATCTGTGCTAAGTAGGTACAAGCCAAAAAACGCGCGTTTAGCGTTTTTTATATCAGGGGGCTGAAAGAAGCTAGGAACTGGCCCAAAACGACCAATAAACTACAAGTTGCTGGCTGAAACCTCACAAAACTGGACCAACAGGCAGCTCAATGCTTCCCACTCCCACTGGTAAGCAAGGGAACTTCCTCTCTTCAAATTAGGTAAAGAATCAGTAACAGGAACTGCAAACAAAGCCCAGGGATCAGCAAGCTCTGAAACTGGACTATTCTAGCTTAGTAAGGCGGGAAAACAAGAGATTTTTTTTTTTTTTTTTCAGAAAACAAGCAGAAACAGATACAGTAAACACTTATAAATGCTATAAATCGGCTATCACAGCCTACACAATTTGCAACAGTTACAGATTTTAAAAGTAAACTGAGAAACAAGTGCAAAAACAGAATAAATGCAGAAAAAACAATAACAATGTATCAGCAAGCAGGCGAAATACAGTTGCTAGATAAATACAAGTGGAAAGCCACAAAAATTATACTTAAATCAGGTAAAGTCGCTTTTTTAGCTCTCTGAAGCTTGGATTACTCTGCTGGCCACCACGAGGATCTGTGCTGAGTAGGTACAAGCCAAAAACGCGCGTTTAGCGTTTTTTATATCAGGGGGCTGAAAGAAGCTAGGAACTGGCCCAAAACGACCAATAAACTACAAGTTGCTGGCTGAAACCTCACAAAACTGGACCAACAGGCAGCTCAATGCTTCCCACTCCCACTGGTAAGCAAGGAAACTTCCTCTCTTCCAAATTAGGTAAAGAATCATTAACAGGAACTGCAAACAAAGCCCAGGGATCAGCAAGCTCTGAAACTGGACTATTCTACCTTAGTAAGGCGGGAAAACAAGAGATTTTTTTTTTTTTTTTTTAAAGTGAGGCTACTATTTTATAGGTTCATAGATTAGTACTAAGCTAACTGCCCTTGCGAGCCATTTCAAGCCTAGCCAGTTATCCCTTGCGAGACTCAAACCCTGGACCTTGTGTTTATAAGGCAAATACCTTAACCATTAGGCCACCCTCCCAACCTCCCAGTCCTTACATATGGGTAGTCCGCTGTCCACAATCGGCCCGAATACCAAAGGGCTAGAACCGGCATCGGTCATCGGCGCCCGAGACTGACGTCAGTACGTGCCAGTACAAATGCGCATGACCGACGCCATATCCTCAGTCTTTCTTGCCTCAGACGCCAGAATGCCAAAAACACCACCCAAAACCCAACCTAAAAAGAAAAAAGGGGGAAGGAGGGAGGGAAAATTGGACTGCAGCAATGGAGATCCTCGAACATCTACATTTATGGTAGGTACAAAACTGTACTATGTTCTTCGTCTCCCATTGCTGCAGTCCTTACATATGGGTAGAATCCCAGAGCAACGGAAAAAAGGGAGGCTGGCCAACTAAATAGCATTAGGAGCTGCTAACATGCCCTGTAAGATTGCAGTGGCAAACCCAGCCCTAGACCTAGAATAAAGAGGTAAATGATAATGCTTTGTAAAGGTATGTACAGAACTCCAAGTAGCTGCCTCTAGAATGTCTTTAGTAGCTACCACTCTCAAAAAAGCAGTAGAGGTGGCCGTAGCCCTAGTAGAATGAGGCCTGATCCCCACTGGAACATCCTTTCCATGATGAGAGTAACAAAAAGCAATACAATGGCCAATCCACTTGGAAATAGTTTGTTTCGAGACAGCTTTCCCTTGAGAAGTCAAAGCAAAAGAAACAAATAATTGTTGAGATCTTCTGAACTCTTTGGTTCTGCTCAAATAATACCGTAACTGCCTATGTACATCCAAAGAATGCAAAACTTTTTCCCCTTTATTTTGGGGGTTAGCATAAAAAGTAGGCAAATGTATAGATTGGTTCAATGCCACATTAGAAATCACTTTAGGCATAAAAGTAGGATTAGTACGTAAGGAAACTCTGTCCTTGTGAAAAATCAGAAAAGGTTCCACTGCCATGAGGGCCTGTAATTCAGATACCCTTCTAGCAGAAGTAACAGCCAACAAAAAAGCAGTCTTCCAAGACAACAACTTCAATTCAGCTGTAGCTGCAGGTTCAAAAGGAGGCAGAGTCAGCTTTTCCAAAACAAAATTAAGATCCCAGGCAGGAGTAGGAGATCTTCGTGGGGGTCTTATATTCTTTGCCCCTCTAAGAAACTGTTTAACCAATGGATGTGAAAACAAAGGAGGGTCACAATCATAGTGAGCAGAAATAGCTGCAGCATGCACTTTTACAGAAGAGAAGGACAAACCCTTGTCCAATAAAACAGTCAAATATTGCAATGTACAACTCAAATTAGGCAATTTGACATCAAAGTCTTTAGCTGAACTCCAAAGAAAAAACCTCTTCCATTTATCAGCATAAACCTTTCGAGTACTAGGTCACCTGGCTTCCAAAATAACATCCAAAACTTGAGGGAGCTGAAGGCCCTCCTTCTTTAAAACAGAATGCGCCAGGCTGTCAGGTGTAGGGATTGCACCCTGACATTGAGAAAATGATTGTTTTCCTGAGACAATAAGTGAGGAATCTGTGGTAATGGCCAAGGTGTCCCACGAATTAAGCTCCTCAACAGAGGGTACACCAATGCTGACGAGGCCAATCCGGTGCTATAAGGATCATGCAAGGTTTGTCCCTCCTGACTTTCAACAGTACCTTTGGAAGAAGAGGCAAAGGAGGAAAAGCATACACGTGAAGGTTGCTCCAACTGAAGGATAGCGCATCTATTTTCCAGGCTTTCGGATGAAACAGCCTTGTGCAAAACAGTGGCAGTTGGAAATTCAGAGGAGAAGCGAACAGATCTATGTCTGGAGTTCCCCAAGCCATGGTCAACTGAAGAAATATCTGAGGGTCCAACTTCCATTCGTGAGGATCCACAATCTGTCTGCTCAGAACATCTGCTAAAGAATTTTGTGCTCCTGGCAGAAACTGTGCTCGAAGAGTGATGTGCAGATTTAAAGCAGTTTCCCATAACAGCATTGCTCGTCTGCAAAGAGGGTAAGAATGAGTTCCCCCCTGCTTGTTGATGTACCACATGACAGTTGTGTTGTCTGTTCGAATCAACACCAGTCCTGGTTGAAGTAGGCCCTTGAATGCTTCCAAAGCAAATTGAACTGCCAGCATCTCTTTCATGTTGATATGCAAGTGAAGTAGCTCTGGGGGCCAAAGGTCTTGAATCCATTTTCCTTTGAAATGAGCTCCTCAGGCTGACTCCGAGGCGTCTGTCGTTAATATCTGACTTGCCTCTGGTTGGGTCACAGAGTCCCTTGTTTAGGTGACATTCCTGAGCCCACCACACAAATTCTTTCTGAATGCAAGGTAGAATCCGAATGACAGTGTCCAAATCGTGGCTGTGTTGAGTCCAAATGCTTTTGAGATACCATTGTGGCTTCCTCATATGCAGTTTGGCATTGGGAAGTACTAGAATGCAAGATGCCATGAACCCCAAGGCTTGAAGGACTGTCCTTGCAGTCAGCCTGGACATTACTGATAGCTGTTGGAAGTATAGGTGAAGATTTCTTTGTTTGTCCGGGGTAAGAAATGCCATCTGAGCAGCTGTATTCAGTCTTACACCCAGAAAACACATCTCTTGTGAGGGTACTAGACTGGACTTTACTTCGTTCACAGAATACCCTAGGCATCTTAAAACTCTCATTACATACTGCAGATGTTGAAGAAGTTCGTGCTTGCCTTGAGCCAGAATCAAACAGTCGTCCAGATAAGGATAAATTTGAATTCCTTTTAGTCTGAGAAAAGCTATTACTGGAGCCAGGACTTTTGTGAATACCCTGGGTGCAGTAGACAAGCCAAAGGGCAATGCAGATAACTGATAATGCAAATTCCCATTCCGAAATCTCAGGAATTTCCTGCAACTGGGCCTGATAGGAATGTGAAGATAGGCCTCTGAGATCCAGAGTCACCATCCAGTGATCTTTGCCCAGCATAGGTAACAGCTGTTGCAGTGTTAACATCTTGAATTTTGGAATTTCCAGAAAGGTGTTTAGAATGGACAAATCCAGAATTGGTCTCCAAGTATTTCCTTTCTTTGGCACAAAGAAAAGACAGGAATAAAACCCTGTGCCTCTTTCTGCAGAAGGTACTTCCTGTATTGCCCCCAACTGAAGCAGAGAAGAAATTTGTGCCTGTGCTTCCAGTCTTTGCTGATGAGGCACATCCGGCATACCTTTGAAAGGAGGGAATGTGTGAAAATAAAATTTGTAGCCTCGATTTATTATGTCCAATACCCATTTGTCTTGGGTAACCAAAAGCCAATTCCTTTTGAAAAGTCCCAGTTTTCCTCCTAGAGGAGCTGCCAGCAAGGCAGAGTCTGGCAGCTGAAGACACAGGTCATTGGGTCGGTTTCCGAAAGGACTGACCCCTGCCCTCCCCAGCAGAAGGGGTAGAAGAACTCAAAGTCCTAGAAGTAACAGGGCCCTGAGAGGAAGCCCTACCTCTACCTCACCTCGACCTGCCCCTAGATTGATAATCCGAAGAGGGGAAAGACCATCCCTTAGCAGGCCAATTTCTACTGAACTTAGGGGGCTGAACCTGTAAAAAGTCCTTAACTGTCTGCATAGACTTAGCTTTTTCCTCCATTTTTTCAAAACTGATTCTACTGGAGGGCCAAAAAGAACATCAGATTGCAGAGGAGCATCCATAATTCGAGCCTTAACATGCTCTGACAAGGTCTGATCTTTAAGCCAGGCATGCCTGCGAACAACTGAACTAGTAGCAGCCACCCTGGAAGAAGCCTGTAAAGCATCAAAACCACACTGCAAAGAATGCTTACCAACTTGGTCTGAAGCATGCACTAAATCCTGAAGCTCCTTACATTCAATACCTTCAGCTAAAGCATCCACTTTACATTTCAATTGGCCCAGCAAATAATTTTGATACCTGAGCATATGAAACTGACAATTTAAAGCTCTCATAGCCAAAGTAGAAGAGGTATACAGTTTTTACCCCACCTATCCAGGGCCCTAGCATCCTTGTCCAGAGGAACTGGATTCTTAACCACAGAAGCCCTAACACCTTTGGGGCCTTGAGTAATAGTTTCTGGATCAGCCCTAGGACTCTTATATAAGTACTTGTGAGCTTCCGGAACCCTGTAGTATCTATCTGGTTTAACCGGGGCAGGAGGCAGAGAATCTGGGTTAAGGGCAGCCTCAGAAAATACATCCTGAACAACATCCAGTACAGGGGGAATAGCCAAGGGCCTATGCTGAGGCAAAAACAAGAATTCTCTTAGCCTTTTACGAGAATCAGAATAATCCTGGCCTTCCCATTTGAAATGTTCCCTCATGGAATGCAAAGTCTCAGAGAAAGAAAAATCTTCTGGAGGGGACGCAGAGGGAGTAGTGTCCTCAGCCTCCGAATCAGAATAGGGAGGGAAATCCTGAAGTTCTTCCACAGAGGAATCTGACTCATTGGAAGACTGAACCAAACCCTCCAACTCTGTCTCTACCCTGGGCCTCTTCTCGGGGGGGGCATAGAACCCCTAATTAAAGTAATCAAATCTTCAGCCATCTTTAACATGTGCTTCCTAGGAGCTGGACCCTGGGGACTAGCACCAGCAGGGGCAGACTTAGACTTAGAATGGCTTTTGCTTTGAGAAGGAGGAGGCCTAACTACCCTATGAGGGGAGGGAACCACCGACATCTGAGAAGCACCCTCAACCTGGCCTAACACAGGAGAAGCCACTTCCTGTAGTAACAAAGGCTCCCCTTGAGACTCAGGTAAACTTTCAGAAGGAGCCACTGAAGCAGTCGGTGGTTCTACAGAACGACTCATCCTGTTTGGACCGCAAAGGCTTCTCTTTGCGTTTCTTAGAAGAACCAGGCGTCGGAGAATCCGACGGCATGTTGTAATTACGTTTACCAAACACAAGCCTAGCACAGTCCAACCGACGTTTAATAGTATGCTTGTTAAAAGTAGCACAAAAGCGACACCCAACAACGTTGTGCTCAGGCCCTAAACAAGGAATACAGAGTGAATGGTAATCCCTATGAGGAATCTGTTTCCCACAAGAAATACAGTTATTAACTTTTTATGACATCCGTCAATACTGAGGCAAGAAAAAGACAAAAGTGTCCCCAACGGGGTACTTAGCCCAACTTGGTCTCCGGTCTGAAACTCGAAAACTGACAATTCCAGAACGCCGAACGGCACTTGCAAACGCTGCTTCTGCTTAGGACCACGCGGCAAGAAAGACTGAGGATATGGCGTCGGTCATGCGCATTTGTACTGGCACGTACTGACGTCAGTCTCGGGCGCCGATGACCGACGCCGGTTCTAACCCTTTGGTATTCGGGCTGATTGTGGACAGTGGACTACCCATATGTAAGGACTGCAGCAATGGGAGACGAAGAACATCTGCTTCGGGCACCGTGCGGCAAGAAATACTGAAGAAAATGGCGTCAGCTGTCTCTCTCATACCCCTGTCGCACTGACGTCAGGGAAGAGGCGACGACAACAGACGCCGGACCAGGACTTTGGGATTCGGCCGACTGTGGGACTGCCTGATGACAGGATAACCCAAGTGTGAAGACTGCAGCAGTATAGCATGATGAACATCGGTGGAAAGGCATAGAGAAGACCAGAGGGCCAATCGTGAGCCAGAGCATCCCTGGGTAAGGGTGAAGTAGCTGCTGCATTTGGCAATGAAGGGGCTGGCAAATAGATCGCAGCAAGGCTGACCTCATCTGTGGAATCTCTTCTGCAACAATTGTTCTGGGACCACTCGAGGCATTAGGATAGCTCTGCTCAGCCTGTCGGCAATCACGTTGGACTTCCCCGGTATATGCGTTGCAACGAGAAGGCGTTAGGAAGACACCGCCCACTGCCAAACTCAAAGTGCCTCTCTGCAAAGGAGGTAGGATTTGGTTCCTCAGTTTGTTCAGGTACCACACCACCGACATGTTGTCTGAGTGGATTGCAATTGTCCCTAGAGGGAGAGAGCTCTGAAGTACTTGCAACGCTAATAGCACTGCTCTCATCTCCAAGAAATTGATATGCAAATGGGTCTCATGATCCTGCCACGTGCCTTTGACAGTTCTGCCAAGATAATGCCCCCGCCCGATCTGGGAGGCAACTGTGGTCACAGTGGCAACTGGAGAAGATAGGACAAAGGGCTTGCCCGCGTTGAGATTGCTGGCCTGAAGCCACCAGAGTAGATCCCGCTTGCACGTGTCCATAATCAGAATAAAATGGGAGAGTGGGAGATGCTGCAGTGACCACTGGTCAAAAAGCAGCCACTGAAAAACCCTCGTATAGTCTGGCAAGGGGAACTAGCATGATCATGGCAGCCATGGTCCCCAATAACTTGAGGACCACTTTTGCCCTGACCTTCCTCAATGGTAGTAAGGCGTAGACCTGCTGTTGTAGAGCCTGAATTCTCTCCTAAGAAGGTCCTCATGAGCACTGTATCTAGTTCGGCGCAGATAAAAGTGACACGCTGCGAGGGCAACAAGGCAGATTTTTTCCAATTTAGAGTAATTCCTAACCATTGGCACAGTGTAATGCTGGTGCCCCTGGTCTGTAACAGTAGATGCCTGGTGGTGGCAGAAAAGGAGCCAGTCATCCAGGTAAGGAAACACTTGGAATCCCTGATGTCTCAATTGAGCAGTTAACCACTGCCATGCATTTGAACACCCTGGGGGCTGTGGTGAGACCAAAGGGCAGAGCACGAAACTGAAAATGACTGGCTCCCAGTCGGAAGCATAAATGACTTTGATGCCCTGTCCAACTTGATATGGTAGTAAGCATCTGAGGTTGATGGGGCACATCCACACATCTTTCCCTAACAGAGGGAGTATTGACTGTAAGGTGACCATGGGGAACTTGGACTTTTGTACATGACGGTTCAATCGGCTGAAATCCAAGATGGGTCTCAGGTCCTGTGTTCTTTTCGGCACCAAGTCCCTAATCCTACTTGGTCTGCGGGGACAGGCTGGACTGCTCCCCTTGAAAGCAACTTTTTTATTTCTAAAGTAGCAGAATCCCTGTGACTGGGTGGAACATATGGGATTCTCTTGGATGGCGGGGGAGGAGAAGAGAAGGGGGATATGATAACCTCTGGAAATTCTTTAATACCCATTCGTTTTGGGTGACTTCTTGCCAGGCTTCTGGGTATAAAGAAATGTGAACCCAACCAGCCCCAGAGACGCAGTCAAGCACAGGAGCGCTGGTATGGAGAACCACGAAAGGAATCACTGTCCCCCTGGCTACACGGGCATCCTCTGCCTTTAGGGCAGCATCTACCTGAATTTCCACCCCCTTCCCTGCCTCCAGAGGGGGAATCACTTTGTGTGCCTTGAAAAAACCTCTGCGACTTCCTGAACCACATTTTCCCATCTTTCTGGCCCTTGGGGCAAGGTCTAGAAGGCATGGAAAAACAGACTCCCACAGCAGACAGGGAGTTTCCTTCCTGCTCACACCTAGTGAGTGTGTCCTTCACCTTGGTTCCTAACAATGAACCATCAAAATGGGGCACTGGTGAACATGGACTTGCAGGCCTCCGCAAAATTGCACGTGTGCATCCAGGAGCGTCCAGGAGCGTCTCCTAAGAGAGACTCCCAAACCTGCAGCCCTACTCGCTCAGTCAGCTGCATAGAAGATCAGCCTCTTGGAGGAGTTGGTAAGGGAATTTAGGGTACACATCTGTGCACTGACCTTCTGAGCCACAGCATCAGAAATGTTACCCTGTAGAGAATCCCTTAGCTCTTTCAGGAGAGCTCTCTGGAGCCTTGTAAAATGCATCACATAGTTCAGCGACTGCAGTGTAAAGGTTGCTGAGGTAAACACATGCTTCCCATACCTGTCCATAGAATGGGGCTCCTTTTTAGGCGGATGAACGGTGGACGAAGTTTCAGCAAGTTCCTTCTTGGTGGCCGCAGCCACCACCACAGCATCTACTGGAACGCCTTTAGATAGATGCTCCTTGTCAGAGGGGAGGGACAAACTTATCGGGTCCGGTTCCTCAGTGTTGAGAGTTTCCTACACCTTTCAGACAAGATCTAATAGCTCATCAAAAGGGGGAGAAACCCAAGAGGCAGAGAACTGAGACCCAAAAGCCTTCAGGAACACAGACTCCTCAATCAGAAGGGGATCTGGATGGCCAGCCGCCTCTCTGCTTCAGGATCTCCAGGATATCTGAAAGAGAGATCTTCAGAAGACTACTTGGGGGACCCCTCTGACTCCTCGAGGTTGGTATCTGATGTGAGACTCATCCGGGGAGTCAAGGTGTTTCCTCTTACAATCTTTCTGGTGGGCTCCTCAGGCAAAAACTCTGGGGAGACGTCAGAAAGTTGGGAACCACACTTGGAGGAATCCTGAGTCTTAGGGTCTCTGCTACCCATGGACACAGCGTGATCTGAACAGACAGCGATGCTGGAGGAGGCAGAGTATCATTGCCGTAGGATGCAACTGACTACCTGGCCAGCACACTTCTCAACCTCAAAGGTGGATTCCCCCCGGCTCCGAAGGCCGACTAACTGAAGATGAAACAGTAGTAGCCCTCTGTGCCGAGGAGATGAGGTCCAAAGCTGATGTCTGGTCCAAGCTCACTCGGGCCAAAGCACCAAGAGGAAGGCTCGGAACAGATGATCGATCCGAGACCTCCCCCTCGGGTCTGACCGGAGAACCATGAATCCTCAACCCTGTGGACAGAGCAGACGGGGTCGGGGTGGAAATCGGAGGCCAGGCGAGTCTACTGGAACCGGCCCGACTGCACTGACAACTCTGGCTCTGAAGGCCGAGAAAGGCTTGGAGGAGGAGGAACAAAGGATGAAGAGGCTATAAGTTCCGGAGCCAAAATCAATTTAGCCAACACCAATGACTGAAGCAGTTTCTTCACCTCATCAACATCCTCATCAGAAAGGGTCCTGGAATACCTGGAAGATAAAGTAGTAGATAACTGTAGACAGGCTCCGAACCAAAATATCCGTGACCTGCTCCAAAAGGCTAGGAACAGATACGGACTTAGTCAAGAGACTACCTTCTTTCGGCACAGAGGTCAATGGAACCGAAGGAGAAGCTGTTCTAGCAACTTTCTCTGGCGGCTCTGAAGAAACAGATGGAGCCGGACAGTGCTTCTTGGAAGTCTTTTTGTCCTTTTTAGCTGGAGAGGATAATGCACTGGAAGACTTAGCCAAGTCTTCCTCAGAGTATTTAAGCAGTCCTTTTAAAATGAGCTTGTTCTTCCTCTCCTGTAGCACACGGGGACTGAAGGAATGACAAAACAAGCAGGACTCGGAGGTGAATAGCCCCCAAGCAGTACATGCACAGAGTGCCCATCAGTTAAAAAGACATTTTATTGCTGCATTCAACACACTTTTTAAAGCCCGAAGGCCTGTGTTCCTTAGGATCCTTGGACATGCTGAAAGGATCCAATTAATACATACACACACTAGACCCAACCAACAAGAAACAGAGCCTCTAACTCAAATGGCCCAGAAACCAGTGGGAAAACAGGGAGGACTAGGTCCTCTAACTCAAACGGGCCTAGCCTGGGGAAACAGACAGGAAAGCACCACTAGCCAGACACACTAAATGCTAACATAATGGAGCACCAAACTAAAGACCACACAAACAATGGGGAGGACTAGGTACTCTAACTTAAACGGGCCTAGCCCGTGGGGAAAGGGAATGAACAGGATACCCAAACAGCCAGACAAAGGCACAAAAAACAGCCAGAGAAACAAATACAGGCAGTAAAACACCACTATCACACACACAGAGCTATGAAAATAGCTTTTTTGGGCAAGTCAACAGTTTATAAAAATTTTATAAAGATACTTTAGCCATGGTCAAAAGTGAGACCACGTCTGAGCTTAACGAGCGGCAAATGTGATCTGGGGAATATACTGTTGCATGATGGGATACCTCAGCCACGAGCCAATTGAAGACTTGAGCTAGAATATGGCAGAGTCGGAGCAGAGGTTTGGCTCCGAACCCACGGGTAAGAATGAAGGCGAGATTGGACTACATAACATCACATTTCACAAAAACTTTAATGCAGCAACGCCAATAAGATAGGCATGTGAAATTTGTGTTCTGTTCATGGTGGTACATTCAAACTATTTTTAATGATCCAAATCTAGAGAGGTGTGGATTATGCCTGTGAATTTACACCATTGGGTGTCAGCTGCTTACAAAAATACCAATTCTACTGGTAAGTGAAGTGAATCAAGCAAAAATTGCAGTTGGGGGGGGGGGTTAATACTATGACGACTATTAGTTAGATTCTTTTTTAGCTCTATTCTTTTCAAGACAGACTAAAGGCAGCATTTATACCTGCCTAGGGGACATTTTGCAAGGCATGAGAGAGAGGCTACTGCTCTTTTCAGCAACTGCCACATGATCTCCTACATCCACATGAACTACCATCTCAGGACCACTAACATATTATCTAAAGGTTAACTATAGGACAGACAAAATACATCTGCCAAACAAATTTGTAACACACTGGTTGTATTTTATGCCTTCAGCTAGAAATATACAATCAATATCACAGATCATGCATATGCAGAACGTCTGTAAGGCAGTTACAATTCTAAAAATAAACATCAAGCCAGTATTTGTGTTAAGACAGACAGGAAACTGGATGAAAGACAGAACCTCCCAGACAAGGTGAGTTACCACAACCCATGACTAAGTGGCATCTCTCAAGTGCTATGCTCTCCTTTTTGACTGACTTCTCAGCCATAAATCCTGGCTCTTTGCTTGAAGATCCAACAGTTTACTGACTGAAACAGAATGTTATGTCTTAACTTGGCATCTGTGTTGTCCACCTTCATTCCTCCTCATGAATGGGTCTCTGATCCAGCTCAGCCACTTCTTCCAGACTTGGATCGATTCTCAAGCTCCTCCCTTTACCCATAATGCACCACACCAACCCCAGCACCTCAAGTTTACTGATTCACCTTTCATTGAACAGGGAAAAAGGAAAAAGGCAATGGAGGCTCAAACAAGGAACACAAGCATCCTGCAATCTCCCATAAACTAAGGGGCAGGAGGATGGTTGGGTGGGAAGGTGAAAAGGAATGAAGATGGACAACACAGATGTCAAGTTATGATAAGGCAGCTTTCTAAGTCTGATGTCATCCTCTTCATTCCTACTCACAAATGGGTCAAAGTCTCCAGCTACATAGTTCCTAGGTGGCCCTCATGGAAAGATATGCCAGAGTACTGTCGAGCCAAAAGAAGCCTTCTAGCAACTACATCCAATTTGTAGTGCACAATGAAGGTATGACCGTTTGACCAGGTGGCTGCCGTACAAATATCAATGGAAGTTCTGGATGACAAAGCAAGAGACGCAGCCATAGTCCTAGTAGAACATGCCCTTGGAGATTGAAGTAGTTCTACATCTCTCAAAGAATAAATGAAGGTGATACAATCAGTGATCCATTTGGCCAGTGTGATCTATGAAACTGCCTGGGCCCAATATGTAAGCAGAATAAGGAATGAATAGTTGGGCAGACTTCCTGTGCTGTTTTGTTCTCTGCAAATAAAAATGTAGTTGCCTATGATCAATGAGATGCAGAATATACTCTCCTTTATTGAAAAAATTGGGAAAAAAATACTGGCAACTGAATGGATTTGTTAATGCTGCTTTTTGTAGCTATTCTGCGCCTAAACAAGGGATTGGTATGGAGTTAATCTTTATGAAAGATTACATAATGAGATTTAGAAAATAATGCCTGTAGCTCAGAAATCCTTTTTGCTGAAGTAATGTCTACTAAAGAGATGGTCTCCCATGACAAAAACTTCAGAATTCGCTTCTGGTTTAAACGGTCTTAAGAGTCAAACTCTAGTACAACAGTGAGGTGTCCAAAGGTGGGGAAGGATCTTTAATATGGGGCCTCAATAAAAAGATCTCCCTCAAATGCTTTGCATAGTCTAAAGGTGGACAAGCAGCAAGAATGACTAAACCGTGTGAAAATTAGAAATTGCAGCTAGCTGGAGTTTGATGGCATAAAAACTGGCTCCTCCTTCAAATGGGGTACTAAGGAAAAGAAAAAATATCTGAGATTGGTGCAGAAAAGGAATCAATGTTTTTATTAGGAGCCCAAACAAGCCTTTTCCATTTACTGTTGTAGACCGTCTTAGCTGAACCATTTTGTGAGGCTGATAATGCTACGAACTAAGGAAGCAAGCCTGGACTGTCTTAATACAGCTGAAGTGGAAAAACATCCTGTCAGTCAGTTTGAGGGAATGAAGATTGGGATGTTGCAATCCTGACACATGACAGAGGAGATGGAGGATATTTCAAAGGACACACATAAGGAAGGGGAACCATATTTGTCAAGGCCAGAAGTGGGCAAGGAGGATGACAGAGCCCTTCAGCCTGCTTGCCTTTTGAAGAAATTGCAGGATGAGCAGAACAGGGGGATATGTATAAAGAAGGCCCAGGGCTAATGGTGTACAACAGCGTCCCTTGGGGACTCCCCCAGAGGGGGAATGAGAGCAAAAAATTTTCTGCCTTGTTGAAAGGAGAGGCAAAAAGGTCACAGCAAGGCTGACCCCAGTGCTTGAAGGTCATGCTCACCACTGATTGAGGGACGTGCAGAATCAGAACAGATCTGCTGAGTGTCTGCTAGCTCATTGGTTTTCCCTACAATTTGAGATGCAACCAAAAGGCAGTTCGAAGATATAGCCCATTCACAAACCCTTATGGCTTCTCTGCACAAGGGGCAAGAGCAGGTTCTTCCTTGATTGTTGATGTACCAGACTAAAGGCATGTCTGTCTGGAGTGCATTGGTTCCCCAGAGGAAGAACACCCTGAAAGGCTTGTAACATTAGGACTGCTCATCTTGAGGACATTGGATATGCCCATCATGGTCTCTAGAGGGAACCACATACCTTGGACCATCTTCCCCTTGTAATGCCCCCTCCCAAGCTGGGATGTCACTGTAGCCATTAGAGGGAGAATTGAGAAGGCCCGGCCCCAAAAAAAGAGGTCATCTGATAGAATCTAACAAATATTACTTTTGCAGACTGGTGTCAGTCTGATAACAGAGGTTGATACAGTACAGACTATTGTACTGCTAATGTCCACTGAAAAATTTGCATAAAGAACCTTGCCAGAGGAACAAACAAGATTGCAGCTGACACGGGCCCCAGAACTAACTAGGCGTGTGGGAGGGGACGAATGGGATAATCGTTCCCAAACTTGATTCCTCAGTGTTATGCAGCTAAGGGAGAGAGAGGCTATTTAACCCCTCATGTCCAACTGTGTTCCTATGAATTCTAGTTTCTGCACAGCAGTCAGAGCAGACTTGTCTAAATGTATGGTGATTCCCAAGAGTGAAAGACTGGAATCAGAATTTGACTTGTAGAAGCTGATGCCTCGTGGGGGAGGTCAGGAGCCAATCTTAAGTATGAAAACACCCAGAATCCTTAGAGTCTCATGTGAGCTGCTATGACTGCCATGCATTTGGTGAACACTTCTGAGGGCTGTGATGAGCCCAGAGGGCAGTGCTCTGAGCTGAGAATGATTGGCTCCCAGCTGAAAGCAGAGGAATCTCCTGGAGTGCTTTCTATTTTGATAGGATAGTGCACGCCCTTAAGACCTATTAAGCACATCCAATCTTCCTTGCTCAACAGTCGTAGAATGGACTGAACTGTAACCATTCAGAACTTCAAAAAGTTCAACTTGCTTAGATCCAGTATGGGTCTTGGGTCCCCTGTTTTTTGGCAATAAAAAGCGGAAGTAAGCTCAGAATCCTTTGTTCAGTCAGGACCTTTTGGATAACTTTTTTTGCAACAGTTTTCAAATTTCTTGTCTGCCTACTCCCTCTGACCAGGTGGTAAGTCAGAGACGTTGTTGCTGGCATTTGGAGGGGGAAGACAAAAGGGGATGTAATAGACTCTGAAGACATTCAGCATCCATGGATTGTCAGTTGTGTCCAGGGAAAGTCAACCCCCGACTGCCTCGAGATGTATAGTCAGGCAGCGCTTCAGGAGCGTTGTACAGGGCTCGCCAGGGAAAGTATCCCTGAAGACCTGGGTCTGCTCCAGGGTGACAGACCATTAAACCCTCCTCTGCCTCTGGAAGAGGGTCCTGGAAAGGCCCTTGGTATTTGCAGAACCAAGTCATGTTCTTACCATAACGTTCCATCTGTGTTGTCAATATTTATTCTTGACTGATGGGTTCAGTTCCGACCTCTCGGAACAGACTGCCATTATACATAGCTCACGCCAGCCAAAAACTCTCGAGCTATGGCTCTACCCACATTGCCCCCTCTTCCCATTACCTCAGAATGAGTTTGCCTAGCAGTTAAGAAAATACAGAAGCCCCGTCTAAGGTACAACCCAATATTATCCCAGGACTAGGTTCAAACCGCCAGGAGTCTTTTGGAGGGGGCAGGAGGGTGTGATGTCAAGAACAAAGAAACAGATGGAATATCATTCATTCTTAACTGATGGGACAGAGTCCCAGCAACTTTAGATTCTGGGTGGCCTTAAGGAAGGATATTCCTGAGCACCACAGAGGCAAAGGATGCTCTTCCCCTGGAGATCATGACCAATTTGTAATGAATGATAAATGTATGCGGAATAGTCCAAGTTGCAGCTGCACCTTTCTCTTCCATAGAAACCCTGGAATGGAAGACAGCTGAAGTGGAAACAGATCTAGTAGGATGAGCTCTAACTGTAGTTGACAGATTGAGTATTTTGGTTGTATATAAAGGTAATGCAGTCTCAGCCATTTTGGCCAGGTGCCCTTTGATACAGGTTTGCCCAATCTGGGTCCTGAATTGGTCTGATTTTCTAGATTTTGTTCTGTCCAAGTAAAAACAATTGTGGACATCCAAGTGTAAAAAAAAGAAGTTATGTACTCACCATAACGTTACATCCGAGTAGTTCTACTTTGACTTCTACCTGTGGGATACCGGATCCGTATCGGACCTGAGCCGGCAACCTTACCAGCATCAGCTCCAAGCTCCTCCCCTTACCCATAACACACCACCACTACCTTCGAACCCCCAGATCGAGTTTGCTTAATCTTATACGGATAACCTGACCTGAAAAAATACTGACCTATAACAGCAGCCCGTAGATTGTTCATATGGCAAGGTCCGGGGGAAGGAGGGTGGGACAGTTGAAGACAAATGAAGTAGAACTACTCAGATGGAATGTTATGGTGAGTACATAACTTCTTTACTTGAACTTAAACCTGTGGGACAGTCACCAGCTACTAAACTCCTGGGAAACCCTCACAGAAGGCTATTCCAGAGCACCACAGAACCAAAGGATGCTCTCCTTCTGGAAGTCGAACCCAATTTGTGATGAGGACCAAGTAGCTGCAGAAAGTACAGTTGTGTACACTTACTACAAATGTAGATGTTAGTGTATATTCACTGCTGCAGTCATTACATTTGGGTAATCCTGCTGGCAGGTTGCCCTCAGTTGGCCTGAATTCCAAAGTCCTGGGTCCTGCGTCGGCTGCTGTTGCCCCTTCCCTGACGTCAGGTCGTCAGGGGTATAAAAGATATGGCAGACGCCATTTTCTTTAGTTTTGCTTGCCCCAGATGTCAGGTGCCCCCTAAAAGGGTAGCCAAAATTTATATATACATATCTTTACCTTCCTCTACAAGCAAATACACCATGGGTTGTATAATTGAAAGATGGAAAGATAGGTTCCATCAGAAGAAAGGGGGATGACGGGTGGGTAACCTGGACTGCAACAGTGAATACACTCTAACATCTACATTTATAGTAAGTGTACACAACTGTACTATGTTCTTCGTGTTTCACTGTTGCAGTCATTACATTTGGGTAGAGTCCCAAAGCTATGGTTGGGTGGCTGGAGCTAAACAGCGCTAGGAGCGGCTATGAGGCCCTGCAGAACTGCAGTGGCAAAGCCTGCCCTGGATTTACAGTAGAGTGGCAGATGATAGTGCTTTGGAAAGATGCGCACTGAACTCCAAGTAGCAGCCTCTAAAATGTACATGGTTGGTACTCCTGTGAGAAAGGCTGCTGAAGTGGCTGCAGCTCTGGTTGAATGTGGCCTAATGGCCTTGGGCACTGGCTTGCCATGGTGTAAGTAGCAGAAACGAATGCAGTGGCCAATCCACTTTGAAATAGTCTGCTTTGAGATAGCCTTTCCTTGTGACCCTGCAGCATATGCCACTAGTAATTGCTCTGTCTTTCTGAAAACTTTGGTTCTGTCCAAGTAGAATCTAAGCTGTGTACATCCAAAGAATGCAGAATTCTCCCCTCCTTGTTCTGTGGATTTGGATAAAAAGTTGGCAGATGAATAGTTTGGTTAAGAGCCACACTGGACACAACCTTAGGCATAAATGTTGGGTTTGTCCTCAGAGACCCTGTCTAGATAAAAAATGATAAAAGTTCCACCAGCCATGAGTACCTGTAGCTCTGAAACTCGTCTTGCAGAAGTTATTGCTAGGAGCAGAGCTGTTTTCCAAGATAAAAACTTTATATCAGCAGTAGCAGCTGGCTCAAAAGGAGGCAGGGTGAGTTTTTCCAAGACATAGTTGAGGTCCCATGCAGGCATTGGTGATCTCCTTGGAGGCCTTAAATTTTTGGCTCCTCTGAGGTACTGCTTTAATAAGGGATGAGAAAAGATTGGTGGCTCTGTATTGTAATGAGCCGAAATGGCAGAGGCATGAATTTTAATAGATGAAAAAGATAGGCCTTTGTCCAGCATCTCAGTTAAGTATTGCAAAATCTGAGGAATATTTGGCACAGCTGTATCAGTTCCTTGGTGCCTGGTTCCAAGCAGAATCTCTTCCATTTTCCAGCGTAAGATTTTTAGTACTAGGCCTTCTGGCTTCCAAAATGACATCCATCACAGCTTTACTGAGAGGTGTTTTGTATGACTACATTATCTGCCATGCTGCCAGGTTTAAAGTCCTGAGTTGGCTGTGCAGGATCTAATTGTTTTGCTGGGACAGTAGATGAGGTATTTGAGTTAAGGTCCAAGCTGGGCATTGAGACAAGTTCCTTAGTATTGGATACCAGTACTGGCGGGGCCAGTCTGGGGCAATAAGTATCATCTGTGGCTTGTCCTGTCTGGCTTCTCCTGTCTGACCTTTAGGAGTACCTTGGGGAGGAGAGGCAGTGGGGGAAAGGCAAATACTGATAGGACGTCCACCTTCCATGCTTGTCTGTGATAAATCCTTGCACAGAATCTTTTTAGTTGGTAGTTGTGAGGGGAGGCAAATAGATCTATGCCCGGGCATCCCCATTTCCTTGTTATGCTGAATACTTGTGTATCCAGCTTCCACTCGTGGGGATCCATGAGGTTTCTGCTTAGTTCTTCTGCCAGAGTATTTTTCCTTCCTGGCAGGAATTGTGCCTGCAGATGTACTTGGTAAGTCAATGCTGTGTCCACAAAGTCATGGCTAGTCTGCAAAGGGGGTAAGAATGTGTTCCCCCCTGCTTGTTTATATACCACATGACCATGGTGTTGCCTGTCTATCAGTAGTTGCCCCGGATGAAGTAGGTCCTTGAAGGCTGTCAGGGCATTTTGAACAGCTAGCATCTCTTTTTGACCGATATGTAGATGCATTTGGTTTGAGGTCCATGTGCCCTGAATGCATCTTCCTGCCATGTGGGCCCCCCAGGCATAATCTGACGCTTCCGTTAGTGTCTGCCTGGCTGGGGGTAATGTGAATGGCTGTCCCTTGTTTTGGTGATAAGCCTTTGCCCACCATCGAAACTCCTGTTGTAGGCAGGGAATGACAGTAACCAGTTTCCAGGCTGTGGCAATGTTGAGTCCAAACACTTTTTAGGTACCATTGAAGTTCTCTCATGCAGTCTTGCATATGGAATTAGTAGGATGCAGGATGCCATGAAGCCCAAAGCCTGCAGAATTTTTCTTGCAGATAACTGGGCCTTTGTTGCCAACATTTTGAAATAGGTAGTCAGTTGCCTTTGTCTGGTGTGAGATAAGCCATCTAGGCAGTTGTATTTAAGCTTGCACACAGGAATATTATCTCTTGAGAGGGTACTAGTTTTGATTTCTTTTTGTTGACTGTGTACCCTAGGCATGTTAGAAGTCTTTTCACAAATGCCAGATGCTTAGAAGAATGTCCTTGTTCTCTGCTTGAATTAGACAGTCGTCCAAGTAAGGATATATTTGTATTCCTCTGTCTGCAGAATGCAATTACTGGTGCCAGGTACACTTTTGTAAAGACTCTGGGCACAGTAGATAAGCCAAAGGGGAGTGCAGAGAATTGGTAATGCATTGAGCCAGCCTTGAATCTCTTCTGATTGGGACATGCAGGTATGCCTCTTTTAGGTCTAAAGTCACAAGTCAAGCATTCTTGCCCAGCATGGGCAGAAGCTGCTGCAAAGCCAACATCTTGAATTTTGGTATATCCAGGAATGTGTTCAGAATATATAGGTCCAGTATTGGCCTCCAGGCCTTTACCAAGAACAGTCTTGAGTAAAATCCTTCTCTGCTCTTGCTCTGGTACTTGTTGAATGGCTCCCATGTCCATGAGAGGATGAGACTTGTTTTTGTGTCTCTGCCCATTGATTTATTTGGCAGATCTGGCCAGCCATTTGCCTTTGGCAGGGTATGGAAATGGAACTTGTAGCCTTGCGACACGATATTTAGAATCCACTTGTCCTGGGTTATGATGTGCCAATTTTGAAAATAAAATGCTAATTTTCCCCCTAAGGGTGCTGCCAGGAGATAAGTGTTTGGTGCAGGCAGGGAGAAGTCATTGGGACTGTTTCCTGTATGGTTGTGATTTGTTCTCTCCAACTTTGGAGGTAGAAGCACCCCATTGCTTTGACCTGTATGAACCTTGCGCCTGGGATCTGCCTCTAGGGCATCTGGATCTGCACCTTTGAGGTCTGTCTGACACAGGAAAGAACCAATTCTTTGTTGGCCAGTGTCTACTAAACCTAGGTGGCTGTACTTGTAAAATATCTTTGACAGTTTGCATAGATTTAGCTTTGTCCTCCATTTTCTTTTAACACCGCTTCTGCCTTAACACCAAAGTATCATGCTGTAAAGGTACATCTAATAATTTAACTTTGACATGATCAGACAGATTTTGTTCCTTTAACTCCTTTGGGACCCTGTGAAATAATTTCTGGGTCTGCAGCAGGGTTTTTAAAAAGGAATTTATGAGAGTCAGAACCCTGTAATATCGGTCGGGCCGAACAGGAACTGGAGGTAAGGAGTCAGGGGTAAGACTAGACTCTGAAAACAAACCTACAATGTCCAACAGGTGGAATGGCTAGTGGCCTGTGCTGAGGTAGTAAAAGGAAATCCCTGAGCCTCTTTTTAGTCTGAAAAATCTTGGCTCTCCCAGTGGAAATGCTCCCTCATGGTATGCAAGGTTTCCCCAAAAGAATAGTCCTCTGGAGGAGAAGCTGAAGGTATAGATTCTTCAGCATCAGAATCCTCATGGGGGGAAGAGAATATTCTGGATCAGATGAGGAATCAGAAGAAATGGAAACCTGATCTGCAGATTCATAGTCAGTCTCTTGCCTAGGCCTCTTATCAGGAGGGGGATGGGAACCCTAATCAAGGTAATAAATTCTTCGGCCATTTTGAGCATCTGTTTTTTGGGCATAGAGGCCTGACCATGTCGCTCAAGTTTCTTTGCTTTAGAAGGTGCTTTAGTCTTTGCCTTTGAAGCTGAAGTCAGTTTAATGTAAAGATGTTTAAGTCTGAATACACCCTCAGAAGCCGGTGCCTGCTCAGCGGCTCTGGACCCATCTGAAGGAATAGTATCCGAGGCTCCAATACCTTGAGTTTCCAGCAACATGGCTGACTCCACGTGGGAGTCGGTAAAGCCCTGTGACTCATGTAGTGGGCATCAGGGGCTGCGAAAGCGCCTCACTGAGAACCGGTGACTGGCTTAGAAGAAGCTTAGTCAGTTTTGGGCCTCTGTTGTCTCTCTCCTTTTCTTTGCATTTTTTGTGAACTCGGGGAGTAGGATGGCTATCCGACATTTCTGGATAATTAAACCGGCGTCCAAAATAGCTTAAAACAAAATCATACAGACGCTTAATAGTGCATTGGTTAAATCTAGCACAAAACAGACAACCAGAAGCGTTGTGATCAAGACCTAGGCAAGGAATACAGTAAAAATGAAAATCCTTATGGAGGTATTTGCTTTCCACAAGAAATACAATTTACTTTTTCTGACATCGGTCTGGAGCAAGAAAAAAAGTTTCCCCAATGGGGTACTTAGCTTTATTGAAGACTTCAGATCTGAAACTCGAACATGAAAATCTCAGGAGTCGGCCGACCGGCACTTGCGAACTGCTTCTGCTTTGGGCACCGTGCGGCAAGAAAGACAATCGAAAATAGCATCGGCCACATCTTTTATACCCCTGACGACCTGACATCAGGGAAGGGGTGACAGCAGCCGACGCAGGACCCAAGACTTTGGAATTCAGGCCAACTGAGGGCAACCTGCCAGCAGGATGACCCAAATGTAATGACTGCAACAGTGAAACACGAAGAACATTCTTAGTTGTCTGTGTACATCCAATGAATGTAGAATCTGCTCACCCTTGTTCTGCGGATTTGGGAAAAAAGTTGGCAGATGAATGGACTAAGAGCCACACTGGATACCACCTTAGGCATAAAGGATGGATTGGTCCTGAGGGCCACCCTGTACGGATAAATGATAATGAAAGGCTCCAGTGCCATGAGAGCCTGTAGTTCTGAAATCCTTCTAGCTGAAGCGACTGCTAAAAGAAAGGCCGTCTTCCAAGAAAAATTATGTCTGCAGTAGCAGCTGGTTCAAGAGGAGGTAGGGTGAGTTTTTCCAGCACAAAATTGAGGTCCCATGCAGGAGCTGGTGCTCTCCTGGGAGGTCTCATTTGTGGCCCCTCTGAAATACTGCTTTAGCAGGGGATGAGAAAAGTGGGGAGGACTCGGTGTTATAATGAGCTGAGATGGCAGAGGCATGGATTTTTAAAGAAAAAGATAGGCCCTTGTGAAGCATCTCAGTTAAATATTGCAGAATCTGAGGAATATTGGGCATTGCTGTGTTTATTCCTTGTGCTTGGTTCTAGGCACATAATCTTTTCCATTTATCAGCATAAGATTTCCTAGTACTAGGCCTTCTAGCCTCCAAAATGACATCCATCACAGGTTTACTGAGAGATGTGACTGGTGAAATTAGTTGATTAGCCATGCTGCAAGATTCAGAGTTTTGGAGCAGAGTGTGCAGAATTTGACAGTTCTGTTGAGACGATAAATGGTGTCTGAGGCAGGTACCACGGAGGAAGGTGTGACATTCCGTAGAAGTGGGTACCAGTGTTGGTGAGGCCAGTCTGGAGCAATCAGAATCATTTTTGTTTTTTCCTGTCTGACTTAGTAAAACCTTGGAGAGCAGAGGCAGAGGTGGGAAAAGCAGCTGAAGGATAGAGCATCCACTTTTCAAGCTTTTTTGTGATGAATTATTGTGCAGAATATAGTTTAGGGGAGAGGCAAAAAGATTTACATCTGGGCTCCCCCATTTTCGTGTCAACATGCAGCCCATTTTCGTGTCAACATGCTAAAGATTTGTGGATCAAGTTTCCATTTGTGTGGGTCCATAAGGTTTCTGCTTAGTTCATCTGCCAGAGTATTTTGCTTTCCTGGCAGGAATTGAGCTTGTAGATGTATTTGGCAAGTCAAGGCTGTGTTCCACAAGGCCATGGCTAGTCTGCAAAGAGGGTAGGAGTGGGTACCCCCCTGCTTGTTTATGTACCACATAACTGTGGTGTTGTCCGTCTATCAGTAGTTGTCCTGGATAGAGCATTCTTTACAGCTAGCATTTCTTTCTGGTTGATATGTAGGTGCATTTGATTTGAGCTCCATTCACCCTGAATGTATCTCCAAAGCATAGTCTGATGCATCTGTAGTCAGAGGTGGGTGGCAGGGGGTAGAATGAATGACCGTCCCTTGTTTTGGTGACCGGGCTCTGCCCACCATAGGAACTCCTGTTGCAAGCAAGGAATGAGAGGAATCATAGTTTCCAGGCTGTGACAATGTTGACTCCATAAGCTTTTTAGGTACCACTGAAGTTTCCTCATATGCAGTCTTACATATGGAATTAGTAGAATGCAGGATGCCATGAACCCCAAAGCCTGCAGAATTTGTCTTGCAGATAGCTGGGTTTTTGTGGCCACTTGAAGTATGTTATCAATTGAATTTGTCTGGCGTGAGGTAAGCCATCTGGGCAGTTGTATTCACGCTTGCACCCAGGAATGTAATTATATGAGAGGGTACCAGTTGTGATTTCTTTTCATTTAAGGTGCACCCTAGGCATGTTAGAAGCCTCTTTACAAATGCCAGATGTTGTCGAGTTTTCTGCCTGAATTAGACAATCATCCAGATGAGGATAAATTTGAATGTTTCTTTGTTTGCAAAATGCAATCACTGGTGCCAAGCACTTTGTGAAGACCCTGGGCGCAGTAGATAAGCCAAAGGGCAGTGCAGAGAAAGTACAGTTGTGTATACCTACCATAAATGTAGATGTTCGAGTGTCTTCACTGTTGCAGTCATAACTGTAGGGTACTCCTGCCGGCAGGCAGCCCGAGGTCGGCCAGAATATCAAAGTCTGGGTCCATCTTCTCCAGCCTTTCTTGCCCCTGATGTCAGAAGCCCCCATAAAACCAAAAGGTGTCCCAAGGGAAACACAAATACACCAGAAAGGTAGTGGAAAGGAAATACAGAAAGTAAATAGAAACAAGAGGGGTCTGGAGGAGGGAACACCGACTGCAACAGTGAAGACACTCGAACATCTACATTTATGGTAGGTATACACAACTGTACTATGTTCTTCGTGTTTCACTGTTGCAGTCATAACTGTAGGGTAGAATCCCAAAGCTGAGAACACGGGAGGAGGTTATGAAGAAGGAGCAGCTAGAAGACCATGCAGGACAGCAGAGGCAAAGCCTGCCCTAGACTTAGAGTACAAAGGGAGGTTATAGTGCTTGGAAAAGGTATGCACAGAACTCCAAGTGGCAGCCTCCAGAATGTCCTTGGTAGGAACTCCTCTGAGAAAGGCTGCTGAAGTAGCAGCTGCTCTAGTAGAATGAGTCCTGACAGTACCTGGAATCTGTTTTCCATAAAGAGAGTAACAATATCTTATTCCATGAGCAATCCATTTGGAAATAGTTTGCTTAGAAATAGCTTTACCTAGAGAACTGGAAGCAAATGAGATAAGCAATTGATCTGATTTTCTGAAACTTTTAGTTTTGTCCAGGTAAAAACGTAGTTGCCTGTGTACGTCCAATGAATGCAAAATCCTTTCCCCCTTATTTTGGGGTTTTGGAAAAAAAGGTAGGAAGGTGAATAGTCTGATTTAGAGCCACTCTAGAAACTACCTTAGGCATAAAAGTAGGATTGGTCCTCAAGGAAACTCTGTCCTGATGGAAGATGAGGTATGGTTCCACGGCCATAAGGGCTTGCAACTCAAACACCCTTCTGGCAGAAGTCAAGGCCAACAAGATAGCTGTCTTCCAGGATAAGAACTTAATGTCCGCAGAGGCAGCAGGCTCAAAAGGAGGCAAAGTAAGCTTTTCCAAGACATAGTTGAGATCCCAAGGAGGGACAGGAGGAGATCTAGGAGGTCTTAAATTCTTAGCTCCTCTCAGAAATTGTCTGACCAGCTGGTGGGAAAAAAATGAGAGGATCACAATTGAAATGAGCCGAAATAGCAGAAGCATGAATTTTGATGGAAGAAAAGGAAAGACCTTTAATCAAAAGGTCTGAGAGATGAAGTAAAATAGATGAGATATCAGGAATTGAAGGGTCAGAGCCACGATCCTGCATCCAAATACAAAATCTTTTCCATTTAGAAGCATAAGATTTCCTAGTACTAGGACGCCTAGCTTCCAAAAGAACATCCAAAACTTATTTAGGAAGAGAAGAAGGAATCAATTGCCTTTGATGAGCCAAGCTGCCAGACACAGAGTCTTGATTTGAGAGTGAAATACCTGACCCTGATGCTGGGACAGTAGAGAATGGGTCAGAGGAAGACTCCAAGGAGGTACCAAGGAAAGGTGCAGTAGAGTAGGGTACCAAAACTGACGAGGCCAATTTGGAGCTATCAAAATGATCAGGCTGGGTTTGTCTAGCTTTATCTTTAGCAATACCCGAGGCAGAAGAGGAAGAGGAGGGAAGGCATATCCCGAAAGATTCCTCCAGCTGAAGGATAGGGCATCCACTTTCCAAGCTGTCTTGTGGAAGGACCTGGTGCAAAAGAGAGGCAACTGATGGTTGAGATGAGATGCAAACAGATCTATCTGAGGACAGCCCCAAACTGCAGTTATCTTGCTGAATAAGTTGGGGTCCAACTCCATTCGTGAGGATCCAAAATGTTTCTGCTTAGGCTGTCTGCTAAGAGATTTTGTTTTCCGGGAATGAACTGTGCCTGAAGATCCAGATTCAAATTTAGGGCTGTATCCCATAAGGTCATGGCAAGTCTGCAAAGGGGGTAAGAGTGAGAGCCCCCTTGCTTGTTTATGTACCACATGACTGTGGTATTGTCTGTTCGAATTAGCAGAGGTCCTGGCTTCAAAAGAGTCTGGAATGCTAGAAGAGCATTTTGGACTGCTAACATTTCTTTCAAGTTGATGTGCCATAGAAGGTGTTTGTTTGTCCAAGAACCCTGTTGGCATTTGTCTAGAAAATGAGCTCCCCATGCATAATCCGAGACATCCGTGGTTATGATCCGAGTAGGTTGAGGCAGAAGAAAGGGCTTGCCTTTGTTCAAAACACACGCCCTGGACCACCAAAGGAATTCCTTCTGGAGGCAGGGAATCCATGGAATCATTGTATCCAGACTGTAGCAATGTTGAGACCATACACTCTTTAGGTACCATTGAAGTTTCCTCATGTGAAGCCTCGCATTTGGAATCAACAGGATGCAAGAGGCCATGTAGCCCAGAGCCTGCAGGAATTTCCTTGCAGTGAGCTGAGTTAATGCTGCCAAGGTCTTGAAGATTGAAGCCAGCTGTAACTTTTTCTGGAGTGAGAAAGGCCTTCTGTAAACCTGTGTCTAAAAGAGCTCCCAAGGAGATCATTCGTTGAGAAGGAAACAAATGTGACTTTTTTGTGTTCACTGAGAATCCCAGTAGTAGGAGAAGACGTTGAACAAAAAGCAGATGTTGAAGTAGAAGGTCTTTGCTGTCTGCCTGAATTAGACAGTCGTCCAGATAGGGGTAAATCTGAATCCCCTGAAGTCTGCAGTAAGCTACTACTGGAGCCAGACAGTAGCCAGGCATTTGTCTTTGTGGAGATAGTAATGTGTGAAGGCCTGAAGACCCCCTCAGAAGCCGGTACCTGCACAGCAGTTCCGGACCCATCTGAAGGAGCGACGTCCGAAGGTCCTGCAGCAGACAAATTACTACGCCTAGTTGGCTCACCATGTGAGTCCGTGTCGGCCATCGGTTCTGAAGTGGCGGACGACAGGGGCTGCAAAAGCACCTCACTGACGACCGCCGAACCCGAAGCTGGCTCCGGCTGCAAAGTATCCTGTTTGGACCTCGGAGGCCTGTCCTTGTCTTTGCGCTTCTGTAATCCGGTAGTCTGTAAAGTATCCGACGACATTCTATAATTAAATAGTCTACCGAAGTAATTCAAGGCCCAATCGTACCTACGCTTGATAGTGCGAGAATTAAACCTGGCACAGAACCAACAAGAAACGTCGTGGTCAGGGCCTAAGCAAGGTAGACAGTAAGAGTGGAAATCTTTGAGGTATTTGTTTTCCACACGATACACAATTATTAACTTTTTCTGACATCGGAGGAGCAAGAAAAAGGTTTCCCCAACAGGGTACTTAGCTTTGAGAAGAGAAGTAGAAAACTTCGGACCGACTGAAATCACACCACGTTGTCTTGAAAACACCAACCAACAACTAGCGAATCTGCTTTGCACCGCACGGCAAGAAAGACTGGAGAAGATGGCGTCGGCTGTCGGCTTTATACCCATGTGCTCTGACGTCAGGGTACTAGCTGATACAGCCGACGCCGGACCCAGACTTTGATATTCTGGCCGACCTCGGGCTGCCTGCCAGCAGGAGTACCCTACAGTTATGACTGCAACAGTGAAACACGAAGAACATCTGGTAATCCAAATAGCCTGCTCTGAAGCAGAGGAAGCTTCTGCAAAACTCCCTGATTGGGATATGCAGGTAAGCCTCTTAAGTCTAGAGTTACCAACCAGGTATCCTTGCCTAGCACAGGCAGTAACTGTTGTAGAGTCAGCATCTTGAATTATGCAATGTCCAGGAAGGTATTTAGAATGGATAAGTACAGAATTGGACGCAATGATTTGTCTTTTCTGGGTACCAGGAAAAGTCTTGAATAAAAACCTTGTCCTTTCCTTTTCTGGTAATGGTAGAATAGCCCCCATATCCATGAGGGACATGACTTGTTTCTGGGCCTCTGCACACTGATTTGGAGGCAGATCTGGCCATCCATTTGGAATTGGCAATGTGTGGAAATTAAATTTGTATCCCTGGGATACTATATTTAAGACCCACTTGTCCTGGGTAATTAGATGCAAATTTTGAGCATGAAGTGCTAGTTTCCCCCCCAAAGGGGCTGCCAAAAGATAAGTGCTTGGAAATAGCAGAGAAAAGTCATTGAGACCGTTTACCGTAAGGGGGTGCTTTGCTACTTCCAGATTTGGAGGTGGAGGCACCCCATTGTTTTGTCCTGTAAGTTCCTTGCAACTGAAACCTGGAGCCTTTTGAGTGTCTGGGTTTGACCCGAGTGGCTCTGTTGGATACTGGAAAGGACCAATTCACAGTAGGCCAGTGCCTACTGAACCTGGGTGGCTGCACTTACAAGAAATCTTTTACAGTTTGCATAGATTTAGCTTTGTCTTCCATCTTTTTCAAAACTTCTTCTGCCTTACCAAACAGACTGTCCTGCTGTAAAGGAGCATCCAACAATTTAACTTCAACATGATCAGGCAGATTTTGCTCCTTGAGCCAAGCATGCCTTATCACAGATCCAGTTATGCCGGCCCTGCAAGAGGCCTCCAAGGAATCAAAACCACATTGCAAAGTATGCTTTCCAACTTGTTCAGCTGAATGCAATCAATCCTGTAACTCTATTTTCCACACAATCAGAAATCATCATTTTCGGTTTAAGCCCATAACATGCTGTTGATATTTAAGCATATGAAATTGACAGTTTAAATTTCTGATTGCCAAGGTTGCAGACGTATATAAACCTTCTTACCCCATCTATCCAGAGCCCTGGAGTCTCTATCAGAAGGGGTAGGATTTTTAGCAGTAGAAGCCTTAACACTCTTTGGACCCTGAGAAATAGTTTCAGGGTCAGCAGTAGGATTTTTGAAAAGAAACTTGCGGGAGTCAGGAACCCTGTAATATCTGTCTGGCTTACTAGGAGCCAGAGGCAGGGAATCAGGAGCCAAGCTGGATTCTGAGAAATCAACAATGTCTAAAATGGGAGGTAAAGCCAAAGGCCTATGCTGAGGAAGAACAACATCCCTAAGCCTCTTTGGATTCTGAGAAAACCTGACACTCCCAATGAAAATATTCCCTTAAGGTATGCAAAGTTTCTCCAAAAGAAAATTCCTCAGGAGGAGAAGCAGAAGGGATGGATTCTTCTGCATCAGAATCCTCATAAGGGGGAATAGAAAATTCCTGATCCGAAAACTAATCAGAAGAAATGGAAACCTGATCTGAAGATTCATAATCAGTGCCTTGCCTCGGCCTCTTAGGAGATGGTTGGGAACCCCTGTTCCATATAATTAAATTCTCAGCCATTTTGATAATTTGTTTTTTAGGCATAGGGGCCTGAGCATGTAGCTCATGCGTCATTTTTTTAGACAGAGGTTGGTTTTGGCCTTGTTTTTGATGATGGCATCAGTTTAATATACAAATCTTTAGGCCTGAAAACACCCTCAGAAGCCGGTGCCTGCTCAGTGGCTCCAGACCCATCCAAGGGAGAGATCTGCAGGTTCAATACTTGAAGAATCTCGTGGCATACCGGACTCCGAATGGGTCTCGGTAGAGGCCTGCGAATCAAAAGTAGCGGGCATCAGGGGCTACGAAAGCGCCTGAGTACCGGCGACTGGCTTAGGAAGAGCTTCGGTTTTGGACCTCGACAGTCTGTCTTTCTTTGCGTTTTTTGTGAATTCCGGTAGTCAGACTGGTAACAGATGACATTTCAGGACAGTTAAATCTTGAGCCAAAGTATTTAGAAACAAAAATATATAGACGCTGAATAGTGCGTTGATTAAATTTAGCACAAAACCAACAGCAATGCATGTTGTGGTCAGGGCCTAGGCAAGGAATACAGTACAAATGAAAATCCTTATGAGATATTTGCTTCCCAGAAGTAATACAATTATTAACTTTTACTGACATCGGTAAGGAGCAAGAAAGTTTCCCCAGTGGGGTACTTTGCTTTAGTTTGAAGACTTTGGTTCTGAAATTTTGAAAACAAAAATTTCAGGAATTGGCCGACCGGCACTTGTGAAATGATTCTGCTTTGGGCACCACGCAGCAAGAAAGACAGATTAAAATGGCACTGGGCTGCATGTTTTATACCGCAGACGATCTGACATCATGGAAGGAGACAGCAACCGATGCAGGACCCAAGACTTTGTTATTCAGGCCGACTGAGGGCAACCTGCCAGCAGATTACCCAAATGTAATGACTGCAACAGTGAAATACGAAGAACATCAAAAGGTAGGGCTCAAAATTGGTAATGATAGACTCCTAGCCGGAAGTGAAAGAACCTCCTGGAGCTTCTGTGCATTTTTGTGATAGTAAGCATCCTGGAGGTCTAACAAGCACATCCAGTCGCTCTCTTGTGAGTACGGCATGGACTGTAGTGTGACCATCCGGACCTTCTCTTTGGCAACTGACAGGTTCAGGGTAGAAACGTCCAGAATGGGCCTCAAGTGCCCCATTTTCTTTGGCACCAAAAAGAACCTGGAGTAGAGGGGGGGGGTCGGTTTCGATGGCTCTATTTTCTAGCAGCTTGGAAATTTGTTGTGCTGCTGCCTCCCTTTGCATGGGTGGTACATCCGGGAGGTATTTGAGATTTGGGGGGACCCACAGTGGGCAGAGTATCCTCTGGATATGATCTGAAGCACCCAGTGGTCCGATGTTATGGACTCCCATGCCAGTTGCAAGGACAATCATCCCCTAACTGCCTCCAGAGTAGAGCAGTCGAGCCACCCCTCAAAGTTGTTGTCCGGGTCTGTAAGAGAAAGGTTTGAGACCCAAAATTCCTCGGACCCCCTTCTGCTTCTGGGCCAGCATCCATTCTGTCCCCCTCTGCTTCTGGAGGAAAAGCAGCGTCTCCCAGGAATACTGCGATTTCCGGAACCACATCTTTTGCCCTCCCTGGTACCAGGAAAAAGACCTTTGAGGGTTCGAGAAGCGGATCCCGACAGCAGTGTCGTCCCGTCCTTCTCAGTGTGGACTAACGTCTGACAGTTACCAAAAAGAGTAGAGCCATCATAAGGGGCACTAGCAACAGATACCTTGAAGGGTTCCAAAAATTGACAATCTGAGCCAGGTTTTGCGCCTCATGGACACACCGGACCTAGGCACCCTAGCCACTCCTTCAGTAGCATGTGAAAGGAGTCACATGGACCAGTTAGAGACTGCTTTCGAAGTGGCCATCCTCCCTGAGAATGAGACCATGTCCTCCTGTGACACGGACTTAGGGGGAGACTCCACCAGCTCCTTTACCAGGTCGCACTGGAGTCTCGTGACATAGGCCGGGTAAGTTCAGCACCCTAATAGAAAAGGTAGCTGAAGCATAAACCCGCTTCCCTAGGTGGTCCATCATCCGCAACTCGGTCAGGATGAACTGAGGAACTCTCCTGGGCTAGTTCCTTCTTTGGAGCTGCTACCACCATAGCGTCTACAGGGGAACTCTTGTTCCATGCCGGCCTATCAGAAGGTGGACTTGTCAGGCCTTTTGGGAATTGGTTCCACAGTGTCCGGCTCCTTCCATGCCCGTGAGGTGACCAGGTCCACCAAGGGATCTGTGGGAGGGGACACCCAGGAAGTAGATGGACCCATGCCAAAAGCCTTGAGGAACACTGACAGTCAGGTTTGGAGCAGACCAACCTCCCCGTTGGAGGCATTTCCATGATGTCTCCAAAGGAGCCATGCTTGGGAGAAGACCTGGGGGAACCTTCTCCATCAGCCAAGTCCATATCCTTGGTGAGGGACTCGGGGATTGCAAGTGCCTCCTTTTGCACATATGCTTGCGAGGAACCTCTCCGGTGGGGCTCTCCGGGAGGGGGGGGGGACTCTCAAGTCACTTGTTCCTTAGGAGGAACCTTCTGGGGCTCAAGCATGGGCTGTCCGCCTGGTAAAATTATGGTAATCTTAGGGAGCAGAGGGGGTCGGGGTAGAGTCTGAGGGGACAGTCCGAGGGCTCGTTCCAGTGGAGAACCCTTTCTACTACAAAGGCTGAGAAAGAACAAAGCTCCTGTGGAACCAATAAGGCCAGTCTTCCTGGATCCAATGAGAGATTCAGTGCCGGGCCTGAAGTGGATGGAGTTCTGAGGGAGGGAACTTAGCAAACAAAGGTGGAGCCGTTGAAAAAAGTTCCACTCCCTTGGATCAGACACCCAAGCTCCAGCTCCGAGAGAGACTGATCCGATCTGGTTGGATCAGGCATGCTCCAGACAGCTGTCGGCGTTGAGGAAGCAGGTACCGTTGGCGGTGACCCCGACAAAAGCCATCCTTGGATCCGAACACCCCAAACCCGGTGGACGGATGGAAGGAGGCGAAATCAGTTGGAAAAAAAAAGGAAGCGAGCTCCCCACCCCTGAGGGAGCAAGATCCCCATCTGGATCGGAGTACGAATGAACCTCATCATTTTACCCATGTCGACTTCAGATAAAGACCAGGTGGACCTTGATGAGGCCATGGACTCAGACCTTGCGGGTCAGGGCACAGAGGCCATAGATGCAGAGCGGGTCTCTTCCAGCTCCGGGGAAAACCTCTGAGATCGGAGCAGAGGGGAGTCACGGATCGTGTCTTGACCGGTGAAGGGAGGACTGGAGACTAAGTTCTCTCTCAATTTAGACTCACTCCTCTGCCCCTTTTCCACTCCCACAGGGTTTTGCACAGGAGGTTGAGTCCAAGCCAGGGAGGGAGGAGAAGCCCAGGGGAAGAGGAGAAGCAGCCACAGCAGCTGCTGTAACCAAAGCCGAAGGAAGGCAACTGCCTCAGAAGAGGGAAGGTGGCCTTTTCAGGGCCAACTTGGCCTTCCTCTCTGATGGCACGCGGGTAACCCAATGCATATAGTGCAAGTCTGCACTAAGATGGGCCAGGCACACAGTGTGGCCATCCACAGGGGATAACTTAAGCCAATATTTAAAAAGATGCAGTGTGGCCATATCAGCCATAGTATCAGTGGAAAAAACAGAACAGTATTTTTCTCACTGAAACACCCACTCACCACACAGAACACAATGGGGGGGGGGTGGAGTAGAAACACACCAGCTACCCTAAAATTAAGCTAACTCTAAATTTATAAAACTCTATGCACCAAGTGAGGGGAGGAGAAAGGGGAACCTACACTCACTACCCAAGAGCTAGAAGAGGGGGAAAAAAAGGGGGTGTTTACACCCACTTACAACCTGAAGCTCTGGAGATAACGATGCGTCAGCTAGCCAAGGCAAACGAGATCTGGAGGTTGGAAGGTAGTGGTGGTGTACTATGGGTAAAGGGAGGAGCTCAGAGCAGATGCTAGTAAGGTTGCTGGCTCGGATCCGGTATCCCACAGGTTGCAGACCAAATGAAGTAAACTTCATCAGTACTCTCCTCTGTAAAATTTGGGAAGACTGGTTAAGTCTATGAACTGGTTGATATTAGACTGATACCACTTCAGGAAGGAAGGTGGGATTAGAACTGGTATAACACATCAAGGAATGGTCATCAAACCAGTTATGAAAATTTGAAATGGCAGCCAAATGAACCTTAGTTGTAGATGTAGAGGCCCCCATTTCAAATAAGGTAGCTAAATATTCTAGGACCTTATCAACAGACTCCGAGAAAAGGTCTATGCAGTTTGCACACACCCAAACTGAAAATGTTCATTTGCTTAAATAAAACTTCTGGGTGGATGATTTATGGGAAGCCAGAAGTATCTTTTGCACTGGAGGAGACAAGTTATTCTGCCTGGTAATTACTGGAATTGGAGAAACCAAGCCATCAGCTTGAGATTTTGAAGACTGGGATGCACCAGGCCCTGAGTGAGACAGTAGGTCTGGAGTCCACTGGCAGTGAATCAAATGAGGCTAAAGAAAGGGGAACCAGACTTAACTGGGCCAGTAAGGTGCAATGCGAATCACTTCTCAACCATTGGGCTTTCCTCAAACTGAGGGATCAATGTATTTGGGGGAAAGGCATACAGGAGTCCCTGGTGCCAATCGAGAAGTGCATCTCTCTGGTACTCCCCACGAGGGGGGATTAGGGCAAAGTAGCTGCTGCACTTGTGGTTTGAGAGAAGTGGACAGGTCTCAGCAAGGCTGACCCCATCGACAAGATCTTCGTCACTACATTGGGATTGCGAGACCACTCGTGAGGCAGGAGGATACATCTGCTCAGTTTGTCCGCAATCACGTTAGAATACCCCAGGATATGTGTTGCTATTAAAAAGCAGTAGGAAGAGATTGCCCATTACCAAATCCTTAGAGCTTCTGGACAGAAAGTAGGACCTGGTTCCCCTATTTGTTGATATACCAGACTACAGACATGTCGGATTGGACTGCAACTGTCCCTGAAGGAGGGACAGCCTGGTATGCTTGCAACGCTAAAATCACTGCCCTCGATTCTAGAACATTGATGTGCAAATTGGCTTCTTGCAGGGACCAAGTGCTTTGAGCAGTCTTTCCCAGAAAAAGCCCCCCTACCCTATCTGGAAAGCATCCATGGTCAGTACAGCCTTGGGCTGAGAGGGGGAAAGGAACGACCCCATAGATTCTCTTCTAGCTTCATCCAAGATAAATCCTTTTTTTGCAGCAATTTATTAATAGTTGGGGCATGGACGTAACCATTGTGATGCCAACAGCCAATGAAGCAGCCTGTGATACCTTGCTAAGGGAACTAATACCATTAGCGCTGCCATGGTTCCCAAAGCTTTAGTAACAGACAAGCAGGAACTTTGTTTTGAGAAACGATTACTTGAACTTGCGATCTTGGCTTTAACAGCCTGTAGACAGGAAGGGAGGCTACATAGAATACTGTATTTAATCTTGCTCCAATGAACTCCAAATCCTGTGTGGGAGTCAATTGTGACTTTTCTTTGACTGAAATGCCTAAATGTAGATGTTCGAGTGTATTCACTGCTGTAGTCATCACACTTGGGTTATCTGCCTGCAAGTAGCCCGAATACCAGAGACTTAAGTATTTCTGTGTCGGTTGCTGTCGCTCCAGGACTGACGTCATGGATATAAAAACAGGCAGCAGACGTTACATAAGTTTTCTTGCCCCAAGTGTCAGGAGCCCCCACAAATAGGGAGCTAAGTTATGGTGGGGAAAACACCACAAGTAAAAAGTAAATACCAATACCCCTGAAAGGGGTGAGTAATAGCCAGAGAGGAGAGAAACAAGGGGGCTGGAGGGAGGGAAACAGACTGCAACAGTGAATACACTAACATCTACACTTATGGTAAGTATACACAACTGTACTATGTTCATGTTTCACTGTTGCAGTCATCACACTTGGGTAGATTCCCAAAGCTGAAGGGTGGAGAGGGCTAGCTAGTATGCCTTGCGGGACTGCTGTTGCATAATCCCTCCTGGATTTGGAAAAAATAGGCAGGTGGTAATGCTTGGTGAAGGTGTACAGAACTCCAGATAGCAGCTTCCAGGATGTCCCTGGTAGGGACTCCCCTGAGAATGCTGTAGAGCTAGAGGTTGCCCTAGTGGAATGTGTTCTGACCACCAGAGGGGTTGGTTTCCCATGGTGCTTGTAGCAGAAATGATTGCAGTCTGCTATCCATTTGAAAATTGTTTTGAAATGGCCTTGCCCTCTTACCCTAGTGCAAAGCTGACTAGTAACTGGTCAGATTTCCTGAAGGGCTTAGTCCTATCAAGGTAGAATCTGAGCTGTGTGCAGAATCCTTTCCCCTTTATTTTGAGGATTAGGGAAGAAAATTGGCAAATGGATTGATTTGGTTGAGAGTCACACTGGACACCACTTTAGGCATAAAGGAAGGGTTAGTCCTGAGGGGAACCGTCAGCATGGAAAAATAATGAAGGGTTCCACAGCCATAAGTGCTTGTAGCTCAGACACTCTTCTAGCTGAAGTGAGGCCAGAAGCAAGGCTTTTCCAAGAGAAGAATTTTAACTCTGTTGATGCTGCAGGTTCAGACGGGGGGGGGGGGGGGCGTGAGCTTTTTCAGTACAAAGTTAAGGTCCCAAGCAGAGGTGGGTGCTCTCCTTGGCAGCCTTGTTTGCCCCTCTCAGGAACTGTTTGATAAAAGGGTGAGAGAAGAGAGGTAGCGCAGTGTTGTAATGAGCCAAAATGGCAGAGGCATGTATCTTAATGGAGGAGGATAGGCCTCTGTGGAGTAGATCTGCTAAGTAATCCAGGATTAGAGGCAAGGAGGGCAGAGTGGTCTCCTCTCCTTTAGATTGAAGCCAGGAGCAGTACCTTTTCCACTTATCAGCATAGGATTTTCTGTAGTGGGTCTTCTGGCTTCAAGAACAATGTCTAGCACCTGCTTGCTTAGGCTGGTTACTGGGGGAGAATTCAAGGAATAAGCCAGGCTGCAAGATTTAGGGTTTGCAGTTGTGGATGCAAAATCCGCCCCCCCCCCCCTGCTGAGAGAGCAGGGTTGGATTCTGGTGTAGGTGCAAAGGTGGCACCATACCAGTGCTGGCATGGCCAGTCCAGGGCAATCAGAATTGTCCTTAGTCTGTTTTATCTTGAGTAATACTGAGAAGGGGCAAGGCATAGATTGAGAAATTTACCCACTGAAAAGATAGGGCCATACACTTCCCAGGCCCCGCTGTAAGGACTCCTGGTGCAGAATTTGCTGAGCTGGTGATTGCAATGGGAGGCAGAGAGAGATCCACCTCTGGGGTACCCCATTTCTGAATCAGAAGGTTGAAGGTGCTGGGCTCTAATTGCCACTCGAGTGGGTCTATGAGATTTCTGCTAAAGTCATCTGCCAGCTGAGTTTTGTTTGCCTAGCAGCAATTGAGCTTGCAGATGAACTTGCATGTCCAACGCCATGTTCCACAGGGCCATGGTTCCCCCCGCTTGATGTACCACAACTGTGGTGTTGCCCGTTTTTATTAGCAGGTGTCTTGGTGAGAGTAGGGATCCGAAAGCTGTGCTGCACAGCTAGCATCTCTTTTTGGTTGATGTACAGATGAATTTGACTTGGGCTCAAGTGGCCCTGTTCACTTGCCATCCATGTGTGCTCTCCTGGCATAGTCTGATGCATCTGCGGCACTCGCCATCCATATGTGCTCCCCAAGCATAGTCTGATGCATCGGTGGTTAGGGTCAGGGCAGCATGGGGTTGAGTAAAGGGCAGTCCCTTGTTGTGGGTGCATGCTGCTGCCCAACAAAACTGCCCTTAGATGAGTTATGCTAATAATGACTGTATCCAGGTCCTGAGAATGTTAAAGACCAAGTACATTGAAGTTTCCTCATATGCAGTCTGGCAAAAGGAATTAGTAGGATGCATGAGGCTATGAACCCTAGGGGCCAGCAGGATATTCCTTGTGGATAGCTGGGTTCTGGTGGCCATTTGAATAAAATAGACTCATAGGCTTGTTTTTCTAAAGTGAGGAATGCCATCCAGGATGCTGTGTCCAAGCTTGCTCCCAGGAATACAATCTTTAGACTGGGGACCAGTTTTGATTTCTTCTCGTTGATGGTATCCCCCGGGGATGTTAGGTTTTTTTACAAATGTCAGGTGCTGCAAAAGCATTTCCCAGACTGTCAGCCTGAAATCAGGCAGTCGTCCCACGTACGGGTAAATTTGAATATTTCTCTGCCTGCAGTAAGCAATGGCTGGAGCCGGACATTTTGTGAATACTTTGGGAGCAGTGGGTAAGCCAAAGAAGTGCAGAGAACTGATAATGCATAGAGCCTGCCCTAAAACGTAGATATTTCCTGCATGACTCCCTTATAGGGATGTGCAGATAGGCTTCAGTCTAGGGTGACTAACCAGGCATCTTTGGCTACCATTGTTAGAAGCTGCTGCAGGGTGAGCATTCTGAATTTTGGTACCACCAGGAAGGTTTTGAGAATTGAAAGATCTAGGATTGGGTGCAAACAGCCCTCTTTTCTGGGTACCAGGAAGTTTGGAATAGAATCCTTGACTTCTGTTCCACAGGAACAAGGTGAATTGGCCTGAGAGAGAGCAGGGACTGAACTTGGTTTTGTGCCTCTACCCACTGGTTTTGGAGGAAGGTCTGGGAACCCTTTTGGGGTTGGCAGTGTGTGGAAGTAAAATTTGTACCCCTGGGATACAATGTTGAGGACCCATCAGTCTTTGGTGATGGACATCCAGTTTTTTGCATGAAGGGCAAGTTTTCCTTCTAGGGGCACAAGCAGTTGGGCAGAGGTGGGAAGTGGAGTAGAGAAGTCATTGGGAATTCTTTCCATAAGGGGGTGGGGCTTAGCACTCCCTGCTTTGGAGGAGGAGGCACTCCACTGCTTAGATCTCTGCATACCCCCAAGACTGTAGACTGGGGAGGGCTGTTTCCCCTGGGTCTAATTTGAGATGGCCTTGAGGTGGCTGGAAAGGACCAATGTCTTGAGGGGCAATGCCTACTGAATCTAGGAGGCTGTACTCGCAAGAAATCTTGGTTGTCTGCATAGATGTGCCAGATTGTCCTTGTTCAAAGGAGCGACTAAACTTTGAATTGACATGGTCTGGCAAGGTCTGCTCCTTAAGCCAAGCATGCCTTCTCAGTCCAGAACCAGTGACTGCTGCCCTGCAAGATGCTTCTAGGGCATAAAAGTCATATGCTTGCTGACTTGCAGAATGCATAAGCTCTTGCAATTCTTTATTTTCTGCAGTCTGTAAAGGTAGCTATTTTTTGCTTAATAAGTTCCATAGTTTGTTGGTACTTCAGCATGTGAAACAGAATTCAAAGCTGTAATGGCGAGAGTTGCAGAGGTATATACTTTCTTACCCCATCTGTCCATAGCACTGGAATCCCTGTCCAAAGGGGTGGGATTCTTAGCTGTAATTGCTTTGATACCTTTAGGCCCCTGGGAGATTATCTCTCAGCAGTAGGATTTTTGAAAAAGAACTTGAGAGTCTGGTACTCTGTACTAAGTCTGGTTTCCTAGAAGCAGGGGGATAAAGTATCAGGAGTAAAGACTGGATTCCATAAAGACATCATCCACAACCTCCAGGACTGCGGGTATTGCTAAAGGCCTATGTTGGGATAAATCTAGAATTCTGAGTCTCTTTTTGGACTTGGGATAATCTTGGCATTCCCAATGGAAATGCTCTCTTAAAGTATGTAAGGTTTCACCAAAAGAAAATTCCTCTGGAGGAGAGGCAGAGGGAATGGATTTCTCTGCATCTGAATCCTCATAAGCAGGTAAGAGCATGTCTTCATAATCGGATACCTCAAAGTCGGACTCTTGGTCTGTTGAAGCTGCTGGGGACAGGTCTCTTTCTCTTAGCAGGGAAAGGCTGACTTCCCCTAATCAGCATAATGTCTTCTGCCATTTTAAGCATTTGATGTTGTGGCAAGGGAGCAGGTGCATGCGCTTTGGTAATTTTTTTTTTTTAGGCGTAGTACGTACTTGGCCTTAGAAACTCGGTAGTTTTAAACAGAACTGAAGACGGTAAAGAAGTCTGTGTCGAACATCAGTAGTTCTAAGAACTTCCTCAGATGCCGGTGCCTGCTCAGCAGCTCTGGACCCATCCCAAGGTAGACACATCCGCAGGTTCTATAGTCAGTCTCGCTGCATACTGGACTACAAAAGGGTCGCCGCTGAAGCAAGCATCAGGGGCTGCGAAAGCACCTCACCGAGTACCAGCGAACTGGCAATGAGCTTAACAGAAGTGTCGTCAGCAGCTTCGGACCTGTGCGGTCTTTCCTTACGTTTTTTCATAATATCGGCAGTCAGTTGGCTTACTGAAGCCATTTCAGAATACGGAGATAGAGAATGAAAGTATTTAGTGACATTAAGTGCCCAACAATGAATAGTTCGGGTGTTGAACAAGGCACAAAACCGACACCAAGGTACGCCGTGGTCTGTGCCTAAACAGGTGACGCAGTAAGAATGGAAATCTCGGTGTGGTATTTGCTTTCCACAGGCAAGACAATTGTTAACTTTTACTGACATCGGTTAGGGCAAGAAAAAAGGATCCCCAACTAGGTACTTTGCTTTAGAAGACTTCAGAATGATTCAATTCGTAGATGAAAACGCGGTGGCCAACTGTCACTCTCGCAAACTTCTTCGGGCTACTCGGCAAGAAAGACTGATGTAATGGCGTCGGCTGTGACATCAGTCCTGGAGCGACAGCAACTGATGCAGAAATACTAAATCTCTGGTATTCGGGCCGACTGAGGGCTACCTGCAGGCAGATAACCCAAGTGTGATGACTGCCACAGTGAAACACGAAGATCACCACCTGGAATTCTTGTAGTCTCAAATAAGCTGCTACGACTGCCAAGCATTTGAATACCTTGGGGCCTGTGGTGAGACCGAAGGGCAGCACTCGGATTTGGTAATGATTGGCTCCCTAGCCAGAAGCAGAGATCTTCTGGAGTTCCTTGTCTTTATGTGGTAACACACCCTGAAGATCTACAGAGCACATCTAATCATCCCTCTCTAGAAAGGACAGACTAACTGTGACCATCCGGAATTTTGTCTGTTGTACAAATTTGTTCAATAGGCTGAGATCCAAGATTGGTCTCCAGTCCCTTGTCTTTTTTGGCACCAAAAAGAATCAGGTAGAAACCAGATCCTATTTGTTCTGGTGGGACCACTTGGATGACTTTTTGAAACAGCTTTTGAATCTCTACTGCTGCTAGATCCCTTTGATTGGGTGGAACATTGGGGATTTGCTTTTGGAATTTTGGCAAAATACTGTAACTATTGTCTGCACCAAGGTATCCAAGGTTATTTGTAAGCCAGGCTGAATTGTGCAGAGAAAATCTCCCTCCAACTGCCTCCACAGGTAAGCAATCGGCCTTCCATTCAGAAGCGTTGATAGGGTTTGTCCAGAAAAGGAATCTCTGAAGCCTTGATTACGCAGACCCCCTCTATGGGGGGGGGTCATCTTCTAGAAAATCCCCCCAACCCAGGGGAATACTCACCACGTGCATCCTGAAAAGGCCCTTGGGTCTTCTTGAACAATATTTTTCAACTACTGATTCCTGAAGTAAGGTTGCTGGGCGGGAAAACAAACGCCCACAGCAAAAAGGGTCTTTCAATCTTTTTCACACTTAGAGCCAAAATACCATTAACAGGAGCGCTGAAAAAGGAAGGGTTCCGCAAAATCACACAAGTGCATCCAGGCATGACACCTAATGGCATAGTCTGCACCCGCTGCTCGACATTCCTTCGGCTGTATGAGCAACAAGCTGCATGGATGAATTTCAGAGACTCCAGGGTGGCAAGCTGAGAGGCAACCTTATCTTGAACCTAGTCCGTCACTGCTTCTGCAAGGGTGTCTGAAAAGCTGTTATCCGATCCCTCTGGAGTCTATGAAAGTGTATCAAGAATTTCAACGATCTTTGCTATTCAAAGACCCACTTGCCAAATCTGTCCATCTGAACCTCTTGATTAGGAGGATGGACAGTTGAACTCTCCTCAGTTACTTTTTGGTGGCCACTGCCACACTGACATGACCTTTAAAACCAATGGGGCTGAAAGTCTTATCTGGTCTCCAGGGAATAGGTTCTATGGAGTCAGGAGCCTTCCACACTCGCTGAACGACCAACTTAACTAGGTCATCAGGTGGGGGGGTCACAAGAAGTAGAAGGGCAGGCAAGAATAGATTCCTTGGAGGATGGGTTTGAGGGCTTCCAATCACCCCTCTTAATATTTCCAAGATGTCTCCAGGAGACATCTTCCAGGGGTGACCATGGGGAGCCTTCCCCTTAATCATAATTTGTCTTCAGTGAAATTCTTCTGGACAATAAGTGCTTCCTCTTGCATGTCCTCTTATGGGGTGGACCCTGAACCGGGGTGTCTTGCAGCTCTAGTCCTGCTGTCGAGACGTAGCAGATTGAGACTTGTGAAAGAGAAAATGAAAACATGGCACTCAAGAGGACAGAGCCAGATGGGAGCCTGCTAAGGCCAAAGGTATCTCCATAATCTGGAAGGCAGGCCCACCTAAACAGGGATGGGAGCCCGGAACTGAGAAAGAACCTCAGAACCGGGGTCACACTCCACTATGAGTCACCAACCCCGAGTACGAACCAAGAGAGGGCTTGAAACTACCATGGCCCCGAAAGCCAAAGACTGCACCATGGAAACAACCGGAACCAGTCCAACGATCTCAGAACAGACAGAAACCATGGTCCTGGGTGTGCAACAGATCCGAAGGAGCCAAAGACCACAGTCTCTACTCTGGCATCGCTGTCAGCACTGAGGTAGCTGGTTCCGGGAGCATCAAAGTTGGTGGTCTCCAAACCCTGAGAGAATAAACTGGTGGAGCCTGGTGAATAAGCCTCTGCTCTGGGTGGGTGAGAAGTTTGTGAAGGTACAGGGAGGACTCTGGTTGTCAAAAGCTGGTCCAATCTGACTACATCCTATTCTGAGAGACTCCTAGAGGAACAGATTGACATTCCCAAAGGGGACTCAGGCTTATCCAGAAATGGGCTTGGTTGCTGACCCAAAAATGGGTCTACTGAAGGGGAATATCTAATCCTGGGAATTATTGGATGGACTTTTGGCACCACAGGCTGTTGTATGGAAGGGGAATGTGGAACCAAATGAGAGGATAGTGGTGGTCATGCAGAAACTATTGTTAGTGCCAAAGCTGTCGTCGGCACTGAAGCACTGGTCGGTGCTAAAGTTAGTCTGTTCAATAACTGACAGCATCAATATGGATTTAGTGTTTTTTTGGTGCTGGAAATACTGTCACTTTCTGTACTTGGGCTTTTGGTTCCAAAGAAACCGTTGGAACCTGCAGTTTTTGGGACTTTGCTTCGTGTACCGTAAGGGAGGTCGGCACAGAGTGGCTTCTTTTCTTCAAGTCTGGCTTTGGAAATTTTGAAGTCTCTGCCTTAGATAAGACTTCAGTAGAGTAACAATTCAACAAGCCTTTTAAGATAAGCTTATTGCGCCTCATGCTAATGCCTTGAAAAATATTACAAGGCATGTCCAACTGAGGGGCATCCAAACAGTACATGCAAGAAAGATGCCCATCAGAACTGGACATCTTTCCACCACAGTCCCGACACTGCTTAAAACTGGATGTCCCCTTGTGTTTCTCTGCCATATCAAAAACAGTTGGGTCACACATCAAAAGAAACTTCATTTGTCTGCAACCTGTGGGTATCTGATCAGACCTCGGATCCGAGCCGGCAGCTTTACCTAAAGATCTGAGCTCCTAGCTTCTTCCCCCTACCCATAATCCCCTGCAACACATCCCCATCCTCAGATCGAGTTTGCTTATAGGAACTCCACAAGACCCTCGAAAGAGGCCAGTAACCTACTGCCTAACAGAATGGACAATCCTCTCCTTGTTAAGAAGCACAAAACTGGTTAGGGGGAATGGAGGGGGGGGGTCGTTTGCAGACAAATGAAGTTACCCACTCAGATGGAACGCTATGGTGAGTACATAACTTTACGTGAAGTGTTTAACTTCATTTGGTCTGCAACCTGTGGGACAGAGTCCCCAGCTATCCAGAAAACCTTGGGCGGCCCTCAAGAAAGAATATTCCGGAGCACCACGGAGCCAAAGGAAGTCCTACTCCTGGAAATCAAATCCAATTTATAATGGGAAATGAATGTACGAGAGGAGGACCAAGTAGCTGCTGAACATATGTCATCTATAGGGACTCCAGAACAGAATGCAGCAGAGGTAGCTATGGATCGGGTTGAATGCGCATGGATTCCAAAAGGAACCGGTTTGTTCGAAGCTAAATAGGCTTGAATGATGCATTGTGAAATCCAGTTAGCTAATGTCACTTTGGTAATACGTTTGCCTAAAGACGACTTGGCAAAGGACACAAACAATTGATCGGACTTGCGGTTAGTTGCGGTCCTGTACAGATAAAAATGTGGTTGTCTATGCACATCCAATTTGTGCAGTGTGTATTCCCCTTTGTTCTGGAAATTGGGAAAGAACACTGGCAGATTAACAGACTGATTAATATTTGACTCAGAGGCTACTTTAGGGAGGAAAGAAGGATTAGTCCTGAGAGAAACTGTCCTTATGAAAAATTAGATAAGGGGGTTTCATACAGAGGGCTTGAAAGCTCAGACACTCTCCTGGCCAAAGTTACTGCAACCAGGAAGGCTGTTTTCCAAGATAAAAATTTCAACTGAGCTGACGCGGCCGGTTAGAAAGGAGGGCCCGTCAAAGCCTGCAGGACCAGTGTTAAGTCCCATGGTGGAACCGCAGACTTAACTGACGGTTTTAACAGGAAAGGGCCTTGTAGAAAGGTTTTGCAAATTCTGGTGGAAGCCAGTGATCCTACCTCATCTCCCACATGAAAGTGAGAGATGGCTGCCAACTGTACTTTAACCGTAGATGCACTGGCTTCCCTGATGAAAGATATGGGACAGAAATTCAAGAATCGTCGGAATAGACAATAAAGGGATCCAAGCCCCTGTCTGGCCCAAATGGAAAAGCGTTTCCATTTACTACCGTAGATCCTTCTGGTAGAAGGTGTGTGTGCTGCTACCAGAATGGCTTTCACTGGTGACGAGATACCGGGAGTCCTTGCTATCAGCGGAACTGGATCAACCAAGCTGTGAGCTTGAGGTCGCCCAGATTCGGGGGTTGTAATCCCGCATGGTGAGAAATTAGATCCGGGATGGGATCCAAGATCCAAGGAGGAACTACACTGAGACCACAAGTAAGGGAATATCAGTCAGATGCCAAAACAGACCAGCAAAAACTGAACAGGAAACCAGAATAGGTAAAATGTAAAACAGCAGAGCTTTCGGATACAATCCTTCATCAATACTAACACATACAAAATATACCATTGCTTTATATAGGTCCAAACAAATCATATGACCTGCTGAGTAAGAGCCAGGGTATAATCCCTGGCCCAGCAGAGCTGATGCCTGGTGGAGGCAGTGAGGAGCCAGTCGTCCAGGTATGGAAAGACCCGAATGCCCTGAAGTCTCAGGTGGGCTGCGACCACCGCCATAACTTTGGAGAACACCCTGGGGGCTGAGGTGAGGCCGAACAAAAGAGCCCTGAACTGAAAATGACTGGCTCCCAGCCGAAAGCTGAGGAACCTCCTGGATCATCTGTCCATTAGAATGTGGTAGTACGCATCCTTGAGGTCTATGGAGCACATCCAGTCGTTCTCTCGGAGGAAAGGGAGAATAGATTGCAGGGTGACCATCCGGAATTTCTCCTTGGGAATGAACAGGTTTAGAGCTGAGAGGTCTAGTATAGGCCTCAGTTCCCCATCTTTTTTTGGCACTAAAAATAACCTGGAGTAATTTCCCAATCCGGACTGGCCTGGGGGAACGGGCTGGATGGCCCTTTTTTCTAACAGCTTCGAAATTTCTGAAGCTGCCGCCTCCCTTTGATCGGGTGGGACATCGGGGGAGGCGTTTCATAGGAGGGGGTAGACTCAGAAAGGGAATGGAATAACCTCTGGATATAACTCCGAGCACCCACCCATCTGTAGTAATGGACTCCCAATTTTGGAGGTGCTCCGACAGACGCCCCCGACTGCCTCCAGAGAGGGACAGCCAGGTAAGCCCTCAGAACTGTAGCACGGGCCTCTCTGAGAAAGGTTCTCGGGACCCGAGATTCCTTTGCCCCCCTCGGCCTCTGGGCCGGTGTCCACCTTATCCTCCTCTGCCTCTGAAGGACGAGGGGTCCGAAGCTGGACGGGACTGCTGTGATTTCCAGGACCACATCTTTTGTCCCTCTGGTTCCTGGAGAAGGACCGTTGGGAATTAGAGAAGCGGACCCCGATGGCAGACAGCATCTTCCCATCCTTTTTGCTTTGGACCAGCGTGTCGCGGACGGTCTTGCCAAAGAGCGTGGAACCGTCAAAGGGCACGTTAGCGAAGGACGCCTTGAAGGGTTCTGCAAAATCACAAAGGCGGAGCCAGGCATAGCGCCGCAGAGCGATGCCTACTCCACTGGCTCTAGCCGCTCCCTCCGTGGCATGGGAGAGTAGCCGCATAGATGTATTAGTAATAGATTTCAGAGTGGCCATGCGAGTCGAGATGATGCGTTGTCCTCTGCCGCCATGGACTCCGGGGGCGCCAGCATATTCTTTAATCAAGTCTCGCTGGAGTCTGATAACGTGTGCCATATAGTTCAACGCCCTCACAGAGAAGGTAGCTGAAGCAAACATCCGCTTTCCAATGCAGTCCAACGTCAGAGATTCCTTATCTGGAGGGTGGACCAAGGAACTCTCCTGCGCTAGTTTCTTCTTGGTGGCAGCTGCCACCACCATGGCATCCACTGGAGAACCTTTAAACCAAGCCATCCTATCAGAAGGGGGACTAAGTACCTTGTCTGGCCTTCTGAGAATCGGCTCCATGGTGTCTGGCTCCCTCCAAGCCCTGGTGGTAATTAAGTCCACCAGGGGCTCAGCCGGGGGGGGCACCCAAGAAGTAGATGGGCCTGCATCGAACGCATCCAGAAACAGACTCATTCGAGGAAGGTTTTTGAGCAGACCACCCTCCTCTGATTCGCAACATTTCCATGATGTCTCCAAAGGAGACATCCTCAGGGGGTAACCTTGGGGAACCTTCCCCTTCGTCCAAATCTTGTGTCCTCTGTCAGGGACTCAGGGGAGTCCAGGTGCCTCCTTTTGCACTTCCGTTTGTGAGAAACCTCCTCGGTGGGGCTATCCGAGGAGGGCTCACCCACGGGGTCCTGTTCCTCTAAGGGAACCAACTGGAGCGCCGATGCAGGCTGTCCCTGTGGCCGGATGACAGGCCCAAATGCGCAGGGGTGAGGGATGGATCCGTAGCCCGGACCGGGGATCTGAAGTCCTCGACAGCACCCTCTCCACTACATCAAATGCCGACGGTGAACAGCTCTCCCCTGGCTCCGAGAGCAGCCCCCTCGGCGCCGAAGCAGTCAGACCAGAGAGGGAAGTGTGCTTCGACCTAAACAGTGCCGAAGACACCGTTCCCCCCATGGATCCGACGCTCTGCTCTCGGCCCAGAGAGCTAGGATCCGACACGCTCGAGGGCATAGTCTGCGAAGTAACCAAGACTGTCGGTGCCGACAGATTCCCCGGGTCCGAAAAGGCATGGATCTGAAGACTCAAACCCGATACCGGGTCGGAGAAGAAGTGATTGGGGTAAAGAAAGGGCCCGAGCTCTCTCCTGGAGGGGGGGGGGCTTGGAGCAACCCCATCTGCATTTGAGCCTGCAAGAAACACCACATCATCCGGTCCAAATCAGCGTCCGTCAAGCTTCTGGTGGATCTCGAGGAGGTTGCCGAGGCGGGCCTGGAGGGCCGCATCGAGGACCTCGAGGGAGACCGGTACTCCTCTTTTGGATCCGGGGAAAGCAAGGAGAGCAGAGCCAAGGATGAGGAGAACCAGAAACCCTCTTAGTGGGACTAGCTACCTTAGCTGGCAGGGCCGAGGGATGAGACTTGGCCCGCCTTTTGTACCTATGCCGGTCCTTCTCTCCTCTTCTCCTTAGAAGAGGAAGAGTCCCCCTCACCTTGAGAAACAGAGGGAGTTTTGAGTCCCCAACAAGGGAGGGGGATTGGAAGGCATGGAAGCCGCAGCCACGACCGGTGCCTTAGAGGGAGAGGAGGAAGAAGAATCCGGGGGTAACAATCCCGCCAGGATTAGCTTGTTCCTCCTATCCCTGATGGCCCAGGGGTTGAAAGCTGCACAGACCTGGCAGCTGGTGGATAAATGGGCCACCCCCAAACAAATGATGCACAGAGTGTGGCCATCAGCTGGGGACAGCTTATGACCACACTCAGTGCATTTAGAAAAAATGGCTTTAGGCCCTTCAGCCATCACACTACACACATATACACACACTAGGGGGAGGGTGAAGAATTTGGAGAATTTACCACAAAAAAGTTAAAGTATACTAGACGGTAAAGGGGCTAAACCAAGCACACACAACACAGAAAAACCTGAGAAAAGCGATTTTACAGTTTTTTATAAACTTAAAATCTGTCACCCACACCAAGAGCTAGTCTCTAGAAGCTGCTGTAAGCCGCGGCAAACTAGATCTGAGGATGGGGGATGTGTTACAGGGGATTATGGGTAGGGGGCAGGAGCTAGGAGCTCGGATCTAGGTGAAGCTGCTGGGTCGGATCCGATACCCACAGGTTGCAGACCAAATGAAGTTAACCACTTCAGATTAAGAGTTACCATAAAGTAAAAGGGTGTGGGTAAAAATAGTCAGAAAACGATCACAAAAACAAGGAAGCAAACCTATCCAATAAAAAAGTTTTAATCAAATATTTTTAAAACCCATGGAAATAGAAACTTTAAAGCACTTAGCTGACTGCATCAGCTGATGCGTCCAATTTTCTCCACAACAAACAAGATCTGAGGTAATGGGAGCACTACTGTGGGTAGAGCCTTAGCTTGAGTTTTTGGCTAGTGCAAGCTATAACAGCAGAGTTAGCTCCAAGAGGTCAAACTCGAACCCATCAGTCATGAATGAATGAAGAGTGACATCACATCTTCTTGCCTCCATTCTAGTTCCTTGAAAAGGACCTCAGGCATAGAAAATTTGATCCCCATGGCAGAAAGCATCTTCCTATCCATTTCACAGCAGCTGAGTGAGTTTCTAACCGAAGGCCTAAACAGTAATAAGCCATCAAAAGGGGCATCAAGAGACTCCCCGACGAGCTCTGCAAAATCAGTCTCATCCAGGTGTGCCTCCTTAGGGAGGGGTCTGAACCAACAGCCCAAGAAGTACATTCTGCTGTAGAAGAAATTAGCCTCATCTAGGAGTTAGCAATGGGAGAAACTCAAAGCTCCTCCACAGGCACAAGTCAGAAGCTGAGTGCTCCTCAAATCAGTTCTCTGTAGTCAGGTAAAATGAGCTAAATTTAACGACTGCAGCACAAACGTGGTTGAGGTGTAGATGAGCTTTCCGATACTATCGGACACTCTAGACTCCTGGTTAGGATGGACATTAAGTTTCTGCCACTTTTTAGTGCTGCTGCTACCACAATGGGATCAACTAGGGGACCCTTCTCCAGTGTTTCTTATCAGCTGGTGGGACCAGGAACCTATCACTGCATTTAGGGATAGGCTCAATGGTATCCAGTTCCCTCCATGCACCAGCGGGATACCAAATCAATGAGGTCATCCAGGACACAGATGGACCCACCTCAAACAACTCCAAGAGCACAGACTCTTCAGAAGGAGGTTGGACAGACCACCCACTTTTCTGGTTCACTTTTCTGGTTCAGTATCTCTAGAATGTCTCAAAGAGATATCACGTGGTGATCGAAGGGATCCTTCTCCCTCAATGCCTTCGGTTCAAGGATTCCACCTGGGAATCACTGTGCCTCCTTTTGTGCTTTCGGGGACTTCCTCCAAGGCATAATCAGGGAAAGTACCAGAAGGGGGATTCTTACTGGGTGGACTGCACAAGGCGGGACAACTGAGAGTGCAAGGTCAAGACCACAACCCAATAAAGGTCAGGTGCAGGACATAAGACTGTTCTCCACTAAGGGAGAAAACCCCTTTCTACTACTTGGAAAGCAGACTAGCCCAGAGAAGTCCATTCCACTGACTCAGATACAAAGCAGTGAGAGGAAGGTAGAACTCACTACAGATCTGTAGCGTCCAGAGGGAATCAGATCTCAAAGCTAGCCAAAGTACCCAGGAGAAATGGCTCTGACAAGGACAGAGGTGAACCCATTCCCCTGGAGCCGGCACCAACATCTTGACTCAGAGATCTGCTCTGAAGGAATAGGAACAGGGCTGCTTAGGGGCACCACTGGAGTCAAGGAGGGTGGTTTTCCTGGCACAGACACTCGGGAGTCCTGAAACCTGCACCTCCAAAACTGAGGGTCAGATCGAAGTTCTGATGGTATGGGCCAGGTAAAGCTCATAGATCCAACAGGGGAGAGAGCCTACACTACCCCACATCATCCTGCCCATGTCTGCCTTGGACAAGGTTCTAGAAGACCTGAAGGAGCTGATATGGGAGGTCTGGAATGCCTAGGCTTTGGTGAAAGAACTGTCCTAGCCAGCTTGGGGACCTGCTTTGAGCTCTTCTCAGATACAGAGCCCTAGGATCTGACACCATAGCAAAATAGAAGACAGTGATGACCTCAGTCAGATTCGGTGGAGGCACGTGGATCTGTAAAACCGTAAACTTCTTTGGATCTGAAGTTTTCTTAGATTTAGTTTTGGGCACCAAAGTCTCTCTCAGGGAAGCAAGAGACCTCCCTCTTAGGATCCTTGGAGGAGGAACACGAAGCTATTGAGGGGGTCAGCCTCTGATGCCAAAGGAGGAAAACAGACCCTCAAGATAAGCTTGTTATGCCCATCTGCCAGCACAGATGGATTGAAAGACGCACAAATCACAATTTGCCTCCAGATGATCCACGCCTAAACAATAGACACCTTGTGGGCATCTTTATTGGGGATCTTGTGCCCACAAGAAGTCATTTAACACTTGGAGATGGTTTGTCTGACAATTGCTGTATGACAAATCTGTTCGAAGCCCTCCAAAAACAGTCACAGTAACGGTCAGCACTAATTGAATTCTACTAGCTACAACACACTAACTGTATAAAAAAAATGCACAACTAGTTCTAAGAAAACTACATAAATTTCACCAACATTATGACACTGCCTAAATTACCTTAACTGCCAAAAAAGAAAAAAAATGCTATAAATCCTAACCTACAAACTCAGACTAAAAAACAAACAGGCGGATCACACTAAATGAGTTCTAATTAAAGATTGAAAAGACTGAAAGAATACAAACTGTTGAGAACAGATCTTCAGCCTGGCTTTGAACGTGGACAAGATTTGAGGTGCTGGGGTGAGTGTAGTGCATTATGGGTAAAGTGAGGAGCTCGAGTCTGATCTAAGTCTGGAAGTGGCAGAGCCAAATCCACAGGCAAGATCAGAGAATAATTCGTAAGGAGGAATGAAGAGGATATTATCAGATCTTGGGGTAAACTTGTCCTCAGACATTCAAACCTTCCAGCATGAAGTCTTCCTGCTTGGTAAACTACATGTTAAAAACAAATTTAAGGAATGGATATTGGAAATTAGGATAGAGAAAGTGGGTGGCCACGGTAGTGCAGCGGTTAGCATTTCCACCTCACAGCAAGAGGTACTCTGGTTCGATTCTCTGCTGGGGTTGCCTTCTGTGCGTAGTCTACATGTCCTCCCTGTGGTCACGTGGGTTTCCTCCGGGTGCTCCAGTTTCCTCCCACATCCCAAAGACATGCAGTAGGTGTACTGGACACAAAATTGGCCCTAGGTGTGTGTGTGCGCCTTCTGTGGAAGGTTGGGTGCTGGGCTGGCAATTCGACACCATAAAACTCCACTCCCAATCATGAGCGGACAGATGATCCATTGCGGTGACCCCTAACCAGGAAAAGCCAAAGAGAAAGTACTCCACGTTAGTTGGTGAGTGGGATAAAAGATTAAAAATGGCATAAAATAGAAGACTAAGATCTAGTTAATTTAGAGGGACTAACAAATTTAAAGGACAATGGGATTCTATTACATGCTCAAGTTCTCTGTCCTTTATGTCCCTATTTTCCCTATGAATAAATATTTAAAATATTTTAAATTGACTCTCCACTTACTGTACTGTAGTGGTTTCACTTTCAATAAAACTTATCCCACCCTGAAAAAGTCTCCAATTCATTGATGTCAAAGGCCACTGAATACAGGTAGTTTTCTGGCCACTTCCCTCCCCAAACTGACATCACCATCCTAAAAACCCACCCTTGTTGTAATGTCACAACTCCTGGGTCCTTCCCTTAACCCATACAGGCAGTAAAGGCTAGAACAAGGAAACAGTCTCCTGCTGTGAAGTGTCAATCACAACAGGTAGTAGCTCAAATTACCCTTAGCACTATGACAGCTACAGAAGTTAGATGTGAAGGGGATGGGAGATGACATAGTACAATTCAGACTTCACAAAAGACTGCAGTTTGGACATTCTAAAATGCAGCAGCAGTAAAAAGTACTTTGAACTATTCTGTAGCATTTGCACTGTTTTTGTCACAGAGTGGCATGAAATGTTACTTAAAACTGAAAGACGGCAGTGTATACATGTAAAAATCAATGCAATGACAGGAGCTTTAGGAGGAGAGAGGCCTGCACGATGTAACAATTCAGTGCTTGTCTGTAAAAACGTAGAGGCAGATGAAAAGTACAGTTTTGTACCTACCATAAATGTAAATGGTTGAGTGTTCACACTGCTGCAGTCATCACACTTGGGTTAGCTGCAGTCAGGCGGTCCCGCAGTCGGCTCGAGTTCCAAAGTCTTGGTCCGGCGTCAGTTGCTGTCGCTTCTTCCTTGACGTCAGTGTGACAGGGGTATATAAAAGAGGCAGACGCCATTCTCTTCAATTTTTCTTGCCCCAGATGTCAGGTGCCCCCAAATAGGAAGGCAATACATAATCCTAAGTAAATTACAGAAGTAGAAAACAATAGTTACAGCTGTAAGCAAATACACCATATAGAAATACATCTTAGAGATTGTATAAACAAGGAGCTATAGATAAAACCCAGACAAGAAGAGGGGAAGGTGGGAGGGTAACCTGGACTGCAGCAGTGTGAACACTTGAACATCTACATTTATGGTAGGCACAAAACTGTGCTATGTTCATCGTGTTACACTGCTGCAGTCATCACACTTGGGTTGAATCCCAAAGCTAAGGCTGGGCGGTTGGTACTAAACAGGGTTTGGAGAAGCTAGTAAGTACTGCAAAACTGCAGTGGCAAAGCCAGCTCTGGTTTTTGAGTATAGAGGTAAGTGGTAGTGTTTGGTAAAGGTGTGCACTGAACTCAGTTGCAGCTTCCAAAATATCCCTGGTTGGTACCCCTCTGAAGAAGGCTGCTGATGTTGCTGTAGCCCTTGGTGGAATGAGGCCTAATGTTACCAGGTACAGGTTTCCCATGGTGTGTGTAGCAGAAACGGATACAATGTCCTATCCATTTTGAAATGGTCTGTTTTGATATAGGCTTTCCTTGAGATCCTGCAGCATAGGATACAAAGAGCTGATCAGATTTTCTGAAAATCTTTGTTTTATCCAAGTAGAAACGTAATTGCCTGTGAATGTCCAAAGAGTGTAGGAGCCTTTCCCCTTTATTCTGGGGGTTTGTATAAAAGGTGGGTAAATGAATGGTTTGGTTTAGAGCCACACTGGATACTACCTTTGGCATAAAGGAAGGGTTAGTTCGTAAAGAGACTCTGTCTTGATGAAAAATTATGAAAGGCTCCACTGCTATTAGGGCCTGTAGCTCTGAGACTCTTCGTGATGAGGTTATTGCTAGCAGCAGGGCAGTTTTCCATGATAAAAACTGTAAATCAGCTGAAAAGGCTGGCTCGAAGGGCGGTAGTGTAAGTTTCTCCAAAACAAAATTGAGGTCCCAAGTTGGTGTTGGTGCTCTTCGTTCTTAGCTCCTCTGAGGGGATGGATGTGAAAAAATAGGAGGATCCGTGTTGTAATGAGCTGAAATAGCTGAAGCGTGGATCTTTATAGATGAAAAGGACAGGCCTTTGTGCAACATCTCAGTTAAATATTGCAGAATCTGAGGAATATTTGGGACAAGAGGATTTTGGCCTTTAGCCTGGCGAATAATCTTTTCCATTTGTCTGAGTAGGTTTTCCTGGTGCTGGGTCGCCTGGCCTCCAGAATGACATCCATAACAGCTGTAGAGAGAAGTGTTGACTGGTTGTTTAGATAATCTGCCATGCAGCCAGATTTAAAGTCTTGAGCTAGCTGTGTAGAATCTGATTGTTTTGCTGAGTCAGGTGAGGAATTTGAGGTAAAATCCATGGTGGGCCTTGAGCCATGTTCCTTAATATTGGCTACCAGTGTTGGTGTGGCCAGTCTGGAGCAATGAGTATCATTTGTGGCCTCTCTAATCTGGCTTTTAGCAGCACCTTTGCCAGAACTGGCAGTGGAAATGTTCCCACATGGTGTGTAAAGTTTCCCCAAAAGAGTAGCCTTCTGGGGGAGATGCTGAAGGAATAGACTCTACAACATCAAAGTCTTCATAAGGGGAAAAAAAGAGTACTCCTGTTCATCAGAAGAATCTGAGGTAATGGAAACCTGGTCAGAGGAAGTGTAGTCGTCGTCCTATCTAGGCCTTTTGTCAGGTGGGGGATGGGAACCCCTGATTAGGGTAATTAAGTCTTTGGCCATCTTAAGCATCTGTTTCTTAGGCATGGGGCCTTGCACTGGAGACTGCTGTACAGGCTTCCTTACTTTTAATGGAGTTTTCAGTTTTGCAAAGGATTTAATAGTAAGTGTAGTCGGTCTGAAGACACCTTCAGCAACTGACGGCCTTTCAACTGCACCAGAATCCCCTTCAACCATGGAGTCAGAAGGGCCTAAAGATAAAGGCTCTGGAGGCCCTGCAATCTCCGCTTGGGAGTCGGATGCAGGCTGGGGTTCTAAATCAGTGGTTGTCCGGGGGCTGGTAGGCGCCTCACTGAAAACCGGAGAACCGGCGACTGGCCTAGCAGAGGCCTCGATGTCTGGTTTGGGTCTCGGCTGCCTGTTATCTTTGTGCTTTTTATGCATCCTGGTCGTCGGTTGCTCCGACAGCATAGTATAATTACATTTTCTACCAAAATAATGTCGGGCAAAATCAAACAGACGTTTAATAGTTCGTTCGTTAAACCTAGCACAAAACCGACAACCTGTGATGTCGTGGTCTGGGCCTAGGCAAGGGATACAATAAGAATGAAAGTCCTTATGAGGTATTTGCTTCCCACAAGAAATGCAATTAACTTTTTCTGACATCGGACTGCGGCAAGAAAAGGTCCCCCAACGGGGTACTTAGCTTTAGACTTCGGTCTGAAATTCGATTTGAAAATCTCAGGAGTCGGCCGACCGGCACTTACGAACTGCTTCTGCTTCGGCACAGCGGCAAGAAAGACTGAAGAAAATGGCGTCGGCTGCCTCTTTTATACCCCTGTCGCACTGACGTCAGGGAAAAAGCGACAGCAACAGACGCCAGACCAAGACTTTGGAACTCGGGCCGACTGCGGGACCGCCTGACGGCAGATGTGATGACTGCAGCAGTGTAACACGATGAACATCAGAATTACTTCAAGATGCCAGACCCCATGTCCTCAAGACCTGTAAATAGTCCCAGAGTGGTGTTAAAATGTAGGAAACTCCAAACCATGACTAAATGAACATGCCTTTTGAGTCCGTGGGTGTGGTTCTCCTTTAAGTACTACAAAGTAAAGGAATTTCACAAAAGAGGCACAACTGCGGACTGCCAAAGAGAAAATGAAGTACCTGGATAATAGAGTTTAGAAAAAAGTTGTCTTACCATAACATTCCATCTGTGTTGTAGATCTTTGTTCATTCAATACAGTTAGGACCAAAGTTCCGTCCTCTGAACTGATACTGCCATTTCCCAGCTCGCGCAAGCCAAAAGCTCAGCCAAGACCTACCCATAATGCCCCTCCTAGTTACTCCAGATCAAGTTTGCCTGCCCTAGATAAAAGATGCAGTAACAGAAAAGACAGGAGGCTCTGAGCAAATACCCTAACTAGAAGTTCACACGGGGGGCAGGAAGTAATGAATGAACAAATATCTACAACACAGATGGAATGTTATGGTAATACAACTTCTTTATCCGATATTATAAATCTATTACAGTTAGGACAGAGTCCCCCAGCTACTAGAGTCCTGGGTGGCCCTAAGGAAAGATGCTCCTGAGCAGCATAGAACCAAAAGATGCTCGTCCCCTGGAGGTCAAATCCAATTTGTAATGAGATAAAGGTATGAAGGTCTTGCCCAAGTGGCTGCTGCGCATATATCATCCAGAGGTGCTCTGGAATGAAAAGCTACAGAAGTAGCCATAGATCTGGTAGAATGAGCCTTTATTCTGGAAGGTAAGGACAGCTTATTCTGTTGGTACATAAAGGTAATGACATTTCTAAGCCAAGAGGATAAAGTCAGTTTGGAAACAGGTTTACCCAATCTGGGTCGTCCTGCAAAGGCCACAAAATTTGTTTTCCTGAAAGATTGTCCTGTCCAAATAATGAAGCTGCCAATGCACATCAAGGGTGTACAAAAGGTACTCCCCCCTCTATTAGAATGCCGAGGGAAGAAAACCGGCAGGTCAATAGATTGGTTAATGGAAAAGCCAGAAATTACCTTGGGCAAGAAAGGGTCAGTACAAAGGGACACCCTATCCATGTGGAAGATCAAGCAAGGACTCGACACTCAAAGCCTGCAGCTCAGATGATTGGATACTCTTTGCGCTGAGGTAAGTGCTACTAGAGGAATGGTTTCCCATGACAAAAATTTCAAATCACATTAATCAAAGGCTTTGAAGGGAGAACCTGTGAGACAAGCACCAGAGTCCAATCCCAGGGTTCTAAGGGAGGCTTGACCGGAGGTTTAACATGCAAGACTCCCTTCAAAAAGGTCTTGCATAGGCAGTGTGACATAACTTTTAGTTATGTACTCACCATAACTTCAGATGTTTGGGATCCATCTCGCCTACATTCTGACTGATGGGTTCGGAGCCGATCCTCGGCTCGGCACGCTTATGCCAAAGAGCGAAGTCTCTTATTGGCTGAGCTTACTATATCCCAGGATGCACCACTACCAGTCCCCCAGATCTAGTTTGTCCGCATACATGCACACACGCATGCACTGCTTATATAACATTGACAGATGATACAAGATAAAAACAGTAGAACTCAAACCGTTCAATCTCTTCTGATCTCCAAGGCAGGGGAAGGAGGGTGGGTATTAGGAATGTAGGCGAGATGGATCCCAAACATCTGAAGTTATGGTGAGTACATAACTAAAAGATGTTATGTGATCCTATCTCGCCTACATTCTGACTGATGGGACAGCCCCTAGCACCTATATCCTGGGTGGCTCACTGGAAAACACTCCTGAGTACCGTGGAACCAAATGATGCTCGTCCTTTAGATGCCACATCCAATTTATAGTGGGAAATGAAAGTGTGCGGGTTGGACCAAGTAGCCGCAGCACAAATCTCAGAAATAGCGAGCTTGGAATGGAATGCAATAGAGGTAGCCATAGCTCTAGTAGAGTGAGCTTTGACAGATGTTGTAAGTTGTTCATTTGAAGAGGAATAAGCCTGAGTTATGCAATCTCTGATCCATTTGGCAATAGTAGCTTTAGTGATGGTTTTGCCCAGTTTATTATCTGAAAAGGACACAAACAATTGATCTGTTTTCCGAATTTGTTGAGTCCTATCTAGATAAAAGCGCAATTGCCTGTGAACATCCAATGTATGGAAGGTGTATTCCGCTTTGTTTGAAAATTTTGGAAAGAAAACTGGTAGCTCCAAAGACTGTTGGAGACAGAGATTAGAACAAACTTTTGGAACAAAAGATGGATTAGGCCTAAGTGATACTCTATCCTTGTGAAAAATCAAGTACGGTGGTTTGATAGATAGGGCTTGGAGTTCTGAAACTCTTCTTGCAGAGGTAATTGCAACTAAGAAGGCAGTTTTCCAAGACAGATATTTCAACTCACATGTAGCTGCCGGTTCAAAGGGGGAAGATGTTAAGGCACGAAGTACCAAATCAAGATCCCACGGAGGCACAGGATGAAAAAAGTACAGTTTTGTACCTACCATAAATGTAGATGTTCGAGGATTCCCTTGCTGCAGTCCTGACTATTGGGTATAGTCCGCGTCCCAGTCGGCCCGAATACCAGAGTATAAGGCTGACGTCGGTCATGGCGCCTTAGACTGACGTCAGTACGTCAGGGTACTAATGCGCATGACCGGCGTCATTTCCTCAGTCTTTTCTTGCCCCAGATGTCAGAAGACCCAGAAAGACGAGTCCCAAAAACAACCTGCACCAATAAACATGTACAATATATACAGTAATATATATACAAAAAATATAAGCATGTAAAGGCACCTACACAACCACCCTGAAACACAGAGGGGAAGGAGGGAGGGTAAATTGGACTGCAGCAAGGGAATCCTCGAACATCTACATTTATGGTAGGTACAAAACTGTACTATGTTCTTCGTCTTCCCTTGCTGCAGTCCTGACTATTGGGTAGAATCCCAAAGCAGAGGTAAGGGAGGCTGGCAAATTATAAAGTAGCAGGAGCTGACAACATGCCTTGTAAAACAGCTGTGGCAAAACCAGCTCTAGACTTAGAGTATATAGGCAGGTGATAATGCCTAGAGAAAGTATGCACTGAACTCCAAGTAGCTGCTTCCAGAATATCCTTAGTTGCCACCCCCTTAGAAATGCTGTTGAAGTGGCAGTAGCCCTAGTGGAATGAGGCCTAATCCCAGCTGGAACCTCTTTGCCATGATGGGAATAACAAAATGCAATGCAAAAGCCAATCCACCTAGAAATAGTTTGTTTTGACACAGGTTTGCCCTGTGAACTTAAAGCAAAAGAAACAAGTAACTGCTGAGACTGCCTAAAATCTTTAGTCCTGCTCAAATAATAGCGCAATTGCCTGTGTACATCTAAAGTGTGCAAATTCTTTTCCCCTTTATTTTGAGGATCTGCAAAAAGTAGGCAAATGAATAGTTTGGTTTAAAGCCACACTAGAAACCACCTTAGGCATAAAGGAAGGATTAGTACGTAATGATACCCTGTCCTTATGGAAAACCAAAAAGGGCTCTACTGCCATAAGGGCCTGCAACTCAGACACCCTTCTTGCAGAAGTAATAGCCAACAGAAAAGCCGTCTTCCATGACAAATATTTCAATTCAGCAGTAGCTGCCGGCTCAAAAGGTTGTAGAGTAAGTTTTCCAACACAAAATTGAGATCCCAAGCAGGAGTAGGAGCTCAGGGGGTCTTATATTCTTTGCCCTCTAAGAAACTGCTTGAACAAAGGATGCGAAAACAAAGGTGGGTCACAATCATAGTGAGCTGAAATTGCTGCAGCATGAATCTTTATGGAAGAGAAAGACAAACCTTTGTCCAATAACTCAGTAAGATATTGAAGAGCCACACTCAAATTAGGCTCTGAAATCTCCAAATTCTTTGCTGCACACCAAAATAAAAATCTCTTCCATTTTTCCGTACACTCTCCTAGTACTAGGCCTTCTAGCTTCCATAATCACATTTAAAACTTGTTGAGGAAGCTGAGACCTTCCATGTTTCAACACAGAATATGCCAAGCTGTGAGATGGAGAGATTGAAGCTTGACATTGAGCAGATGACCGTCCTTCTGAGATAACAGATGAGGAATCAGAGGTAAAGGCCATGGAGGCTTCTTTACAAGACTCCTTAGAAGTGGGTACCAGTGTTGCCGAGGCCAATCTGGAGCTATCAAAATCATCCTTGGCCTGTCCTGTCTCTGACCTTTAGTAATACCTTTGGAACTAGAGGTAGAGGTGCAAAAGCATAGACATGACGGTTTCTCCAACTGAAACACACAGCATCCACTTTCCAAGCTGTGTGATGAAACCCTTTGTGCAATACTTTGGCAGCTGGTGGTTTAGTGGAGAAGCGAACAGATCTATGTCTGGAGTTCCCCATGACACTGTCAATTTCTGAAATACATGAAGATCCAGTTTCCACTCGTGGGGATCCATGATTTGTCTGCTTAATACATCTGCTAGGGAGTTCTGTGTTCCTGGCAGAAACCTTGCCTGAAGAGTCAGTTGCAGGCTTAACGCAGTCTCCCATAAAATCATTGCTTGCCTGCATAGAGGATAAGAATGTGTTCCCCTTGCTTGTTGATGTACCACATGACAGTTGTGTTGTCTGTCAGAATCAACACCTGCCCTGGAAGAAGTAACTCCTTGAACGCCATCAATGCAAACTGGACTGCTAACATCTCCTTCATGTTGATATGTAGATGCTGTAGTCTGGCAGGCCACTTGTCTTGTATCCACTTTCCATTTAGATGAGCTCCCCAAGCAGTGTCCGAGGCATCTGTCGTTAAAATCTGACTCGCCTCTGGCCGGGTCACAGAGAGTCCCTTGTTTAGGTGACATTCCTGAGCCCACCACAAGAATTCCTTTTGAAGGCAAGGTATTATTTGAATGACAGTGTCCAAATCTTGGCAGTGCTGTGTCCATACATTTTGAGATACCATTGCAGCTTCCTCATATGCAGTTTGGCATTGGGAAGCACCAGAATACAAGATGCCATGAACCCTAATGCTTGAAGGACTGTCCTTGCAGTCAGCACGGACTGATGAGATAGTTGATGGAAGTAAAGTGACAGACTCTTTTGTTTGTCCGGGGTTAAAAAGGCCATCTGGGCTGCTGTATTCAGTCTCACACCCAGAAAGCACATGTCTTGAGAGGGTACTAGACTGGACTTTATTTCGTTCACAGAATACCCTAGGCATCTTAGCACTGCTATGACATATTCCAGATGCTGTAGAAGGTGTTCTTTTTCTTGAGCCAGAATCAGGCAGTCGTCCAAGTAAGGATAAATTTGAATGCTTTGAAGCCTGAAGTAAGCTATCACTGGAGCCAGAACCTTTGTGAATACTCTGGGCGCAGTAGATAAGCCAAAGGGCAGTGCAGAGAACTGATAATGAAAATCTCCAGTTCGAAACCGCAGATACTTTCTGCAACTTAGCCTTATGGGCACATGAAGGTAAGCTTCCTTGAGATCCAAAGTTACCATCCAGTGATCCTTGCCCAGCAGAGGTAACAGTTGCTGTAACGTCAACATCTTGAACTTGGGAATGTCCAGATAAGTGTTGAGGATAGATAAATCCAAAATTGGTCTCCACGTGTTCCCCTTCTTTGGTACTAGGAACAGGCGAGAATAAAATCCAAGCCCCTTTCTGACACAGGGACTGGCTGAATAGCCCCTATCTGGAGTAACTGAGAAACTTGCTTGAGAGCCTCTTTTCTTTGTGGAGGAGGAACATCTGGCATGCCTTTGAAAGGGGCATTGTGTGGAAATAAAATCTGTACCGTGATGAATGATATCCAGCACCCATCTGTCTTGAGTGATTAAATCCCAATTTTCTTTGAAAAGAGACAATCTTCCTCCCAAAGGAGCTGCCAGACGAGAGTCCACTGGCAGCTGAAAAGGCAGGTCATTGGTTCTGCTTACGAAAGGACTGACCCCTGCCCTCACCAGAAGTCTGAGCAGGTGAACTGTCTGATCTAGGCCTAAACGAACCTTGAGCCCTACCCCTACCACGTCTAGATCTACCCCTAGACTGGGAACCATAAGCAGGATATGTCCACCCCTTAGCAGGCCAATTTCTACTAAACTTCGGAGGCTGCACCTGCAAAAAATCTTTAACAGTCTGCATAGACTTAGCTTTGTCCTCCATTTTCTTTAAAACTGCTTCCACAGGCGGTCCGAACAACACATCAGACTGTAAAGGAGCATCCAAAATCCTGGTCTTAACATGCTCAGCTAAATTCTGATCCTTCAACCATGCATGTCTGCGAAGAACAGAACTAGTAGCAGCCACCCTCGAGGAGGCTTGAACAGCATCAAAACCACACTGCAAAGAATGCTTACCCACTTGTTCAGACACATGAACCAAATCCAGCAATTCTTTACACTCAATACCTTCCGCCAAAGCATCCACCTTAGATTTCAATTGTGAAAGGAGATAATTCTGATATTTCAGCATATGAAATTGACAATTCAACGCCTCATGGCTAGAGTGGAAGAAGTATACTTTCTTACCCCACCTATCCAAAGCCCTTGCCTCTTTATCAGAGGGTACAGGATTTTAACAACAGAAGCTTTAACACCTTTAGGCCCCTAAGAAACAGTTTCTGGGTCCGCCCTGGGACTCTTAAACAAATACTTATGAGCTTGGGCACCCTATAATACCTATCAGGCTTAACAGGAGCAGGAGGCAAGGAGTCAGGGTTCAGAGAAGCCTCTGCAAAACATCCTCCACCACATTCAACACAGGAGGAATAGCTAAGGGCCTATGCTGAGGCAAAAACAAGAATTCCTAAGCCTTTTCTGGAGTCAGAGTAATCTTGGCCTTCCCATTTAAAGTGCTCCCTCATGGAGTGAAGAGTCTCTGAAAATGAAAAATCCTCAGGAGGAGAAGCTGAAGGAGTGGAATCATCCACATCAGAATCAGAATAAGCAGGAAACTCTTGCAAGTCTTCCACAGAAGACTCTGAAGCCTGTGAACACTGTTCAAAACTATCAAACTCCTGTTCCACCCTAGGCCTCTTATCAGGCGGGGGCATAGAACCTCTAATCAGAGTAATCAAATCTTCAGCCATTTTAAGCATATGTTTCTTAGGCACAGAGCCGAAATGCTAGGAGAAGCCCCACAGAAGCTGAACTTGGCCTTCCTCTAAAGAAGCTCTGGAAACAGAAGGAGAGGCCCTAACTACCTTGGGAAGAGAGGAAAGAACAGTTACCTGAGAAGCCCCCTCAGCCTGGCCTACTTCCTGAGAGGGCACATCCTGTAACAGTAAAGTATCTGCCGGAGACTCCATAGAGACTCCTGGCAAAACCTCTGGCTCCCCTGAGCCTTCTAAAGGACCGACGTCCGGGACTGCCGGTTCCTCACCCCTAGACTTCACTGTTTTGTCCTTGCGCTTCTTAGATGAAGCAGGCGGCGGAGCATCCGACGGCATAGTATAATTGCAACGCTTCCCAAACACTAACCTAGCACAATCAAGCCTCCTCTTAATAGTGCGCTTTATTAAATCTAGCACAAGAGCGCAACCAACAACGCCGTGCTCAGGCCCTAAACAAGGTATACACAATGTATGATAATCCCTATGGTATCTGCTTCCCACAAGAAATACAGTTATTCACTTTTTCTGACATCCGGTAATATACTGAGGCAAGAAAAACCAAAATGTTCCAACGGGTTACTTAGCCAACTCTGTACTCGGTCTGAAACTCCGGTTTCGGAAAATCTCAGAACGCCAACCTGCACTCGCAAAATTGCTTCTGCATCGGACCATGCGGCAAAAAAGACTGAGGAAATGACGTAGGGCATGCGCATTTGTACCCTGACGTACTGACGTCAGTCTAAGGCGCCATGACCGACGTCAGCCTTATACTCTGGTATTCGGGCCGACTGGGACGCGGACTATACCCAATAGTCAGGACTGCAGCAAGGGAAGACGAAGAACATCTGGGGGTCTTAAAAGTACAGCACCTTTCATGAAAGTTTTACATAATCTGCTGCTCATCAAAGGTGGGTCTATGGAATCGTGAAATTTAGAGATAGCTGCTAGTTGGACTTTAATAGTAGAGACTGAAGATCCTTGATTAAACAAGGATGTTAAAAATTTCAAGACCTCTGGTATCGGGGCAGTAATAGGGTCCAAGCCTCTGAGTTGAGCCCAGATAGCAAACCTCTTCCACTTACTGTGATACAATTTCTTAGTGGTGGGTTTGTGGGCTGAAGATAAAATGTGAATAACTTCCGGGTCCAAGGTGTGATTTCTGACTATTGTCGGAAGTGGAGGAGCCAAGCTGTTAATTTCAAAGTGTGAAGGGACTGGTGCTGTTGTCCCGACTGATGAACCAGAAGGTCCGAATTAGATCCAAGAACCAAGGACCGTCCCGGTATATTTCTGTAGGTAAGGGAACCATACCTGACGGCCAGTCTGGAGCAATTAGAATCATTGTGGACCCCAATTGGGAAGCTTTCTGGATGACTTTGGGGAGGAGTGGAATCGGAGGGAAAGCATAAAGCAGTCCTGTTGGCCAAGGTTGGACTAGAGCATCCGTAGCTGTCTCCCCTTGACGCTGGGGTCAAGGAAAAGAACCTTTTGCACTTCGTGTTTCGTGGTGTTGCAAACAGGTCGCAGCACGGAATCCCCCACCTTCTGAAAATCTGAGCTGCTACTGTTTCGTTCAGAGACCACTCGTGAGGAGAAAGAATAGTCCTGCTGAGTCTGTCTGCTAATACATTGGATTTGCCTGGAATGTGGGTCGCTACCAGGAAGCGCTTGGTAGCCACTGCCCATTCCCACACCCTCATGGCCTCTCTGCAAAGGGGGTAAGATCTGGTTCCTCCTTGTTTGTTTAGATACCAGACCACCGACATGTTGTCCGTGTGGATGGCGATAATGCCTTGAGGGAGAAAGTTGTGGAGGGCTTGTAGGGACAGAAGTACAGCCCTCATTTCCAACACATTGATATGGAGACGAACTACAAGAAACACTGGATGCACTCAAGTAGTACCAATAACAGAAGTTAGAGTGCAGATAGCCAAAGAAAACTGAAAACCTTCCGTCACTTCTTGTTCGTGGAGTTTTAATGAATAAACCAAGCTACACAGACCATAACATTAACGCATTTCCAACAGCACAATTTCCAAGCGTTTTCATCCAAACAAAATGGACTTCATCAACACATTGATATGGAGAATTGTTTCGTTTGGAAGCCAAGAACCCTGAACTGACCTGCCCAGAAAATGACCCCCCACCCCGTCTGGGAGGCATCCGTTGTCAAGGTGGCCACCGGAGGGGGTATAACAAAGGGTCTTCCCTGATTCAGATTGGATGGCAGAAGCCACCAGCGGAGGTCCCGTTTGCACGTTTCTGTAATCAGTATGTGATGATTGAGGGGGAGATCCTGAAAAGACCATTGTGTCGATAATAGCCACTGGAGAATCCTCATGTGCAACCTTGCCAGAGGAACTAGGAGAACCGTGGCAGACATTGAACCTAAAAGTTGCAGGACCATCCTGGCTGGGGCTTTGGATCTTAGAAGCAGGGCTCGGACTTGATCTTGTAATGTTTGTATCCTTTTGGCAGGAAGGAAGATTCGCATTAATTTTGAGTCTATCTCTGCTCCTATGAATCTTATGCGCTGAGAAGGCAGCAAGACAGACTTTGACCAGTTGAATGTAATTCCCAGGGAAGCACCCAGGGAGATGGTGGTTTGTAGGTTCTCTAGTAGTAGATGCCTGGTGGTGGCAGTCAGGAGCCAGTCGTCCAGATAGGGAAACACTTGGAATCCGAGACTCCTCAGGTGAGCAGTCACTACTGCCAAACACTTGGTGAACACCCTGGGGGCTGTGGTGAGACCAAAGGGCAGAGCACAAAATTGGAAATGACTGTCTCCCAGGCTGAAGCGCAGATATCTCCTGGACGCCTGATGTATCGGTATGTGATAATAGGCGTCCTTGAGATCTATGGAGCACATCCAAACATCTTTCTCCAACAATGGGAGAATGGATTGTAAAGTGACCATTCGGAATTTGGACTTCATGACGGAGTGGTTTAGTTTGCTGAGATCCAAAATGGGTCTCAGGTCCCCTGTCTTTTTTGGCACTAAAAAGAACCTTGAGTAATTTCCGGTTCCGATCTGGTCTGTGTGGACCGGTTGGATGTCACTTTTTTCTAGCAGCTTTGTAGCTTCTACGTCTGCAATTTCCCTTTGACTGGGTGGTGGGTCCGGGATTTTTTTGGACGGTGGGGGTGGGCATGTGAAGGGAATGGTGTAACCTCCGGCAATAATCCGAAGCACCCATCTGTCCTGAGTAATAGACTCCCAGGCTTTTAGGTGCTTGGCAAAACGGCACCCGACTGGCTCCGGAGCAGCACAGCCGGGCAATCCCTCATGTAGTGTGGGAGGCTGAAGAGCCACAAAAGGACTCACGGTCTCCAGTGTTACGGGGGCCTCTGACGCCTCTGGGACGGCATCTCCCAGAAAAATTTCCCCCTCCTCTGCCTCTGGAAGGGGAATCTTCCTGCTGTTGAGGAAAGAATCTGTGATTTGCGGAACCACATCTTCCCTCCTCTTTTAGCCTTGGGATAAGGCTGAAAGGGAGTGGAAAAACGTGCTCCTACGGCAGATAAAGTCTTTCCTTCCTGCTCACAGTGGGTAAGAGTGTCTTTTACCTTGGGTCCAAACAAAGAGGACCCATCAAAGGGAGCGTCAGCAAAGGAAGACTTGAAGGCCTCCGCGAAATGACACAAATGGAGCCAGGCTTGTCTTCGTAGAGCCACGCCTGTGCCTGCCGCTCTGCCCGCCTTCGCCACATATGAAATGAGCCGCATGGACGAGTTAGAAATCGAGTTAAGGGTAGCCAACTGAGAGCTAACCGACTGGGCTAGCTGCTCAGGTAGGTTACCTGAAAGGGAGTCTGAGAGCTCCTTAATCAGATCCCTCTGTAGTCTGGTGAAATGTGCCAAATAATTCAGGGACCTCAGAGTAAAGGCCGCTGAACTCAGGGTGCGCTTCCCGTACCGGTCCATGCTCCTAGACTCCTTATTAGGAGGATGGACGGACGTTGAAGCCTCTGCCACGTCCTGCTGGGTAGCAGATGCCACCACCATGGCATCTACAGCCACGCCTTTAAGAACTCCTTCTCGGGTGGGGCAGACAAAAATTTTAGGCGAGAAGGCACTGGTTCCACAGTATCTGGATGTTCCCACCCTCCGACAAACCAAATCCAGGAGCTCAAGGGCGGAGACACCCAGGAGGCGGAGGGCTGAGCCCCAAGGCCTTGAGGAACACTGACTCATCAGCGAGGGGGTTTGGAATTCCAGCTGCCTCGTTGCTTGAGGATCTCTAGAATGTCTGCAAATGAGACATCATCCGAGGACGACTTTGGGGACCCTCCGCATCATCAAGATCAGTGTCCGAAGAGACTCATCGGGGAGTCTATGTGCTTCCTCTTGCACGATCTCTTCCTTGGGGCTCCTCGAAGACAACTCGAAAGACCCTCAGGAGGAGGGGAAACCCCCGTGGGGGTAACCTCAGGCCCAGGGCTCCGCTGTCTAGAGACAGGGGAACTGCCAAAGACCCAGTCTCCATGCCCAGGAAGGTGCCGGTAAAGCTGTAGAGATGGCCAAGAAGATTTGGCCAAGGCACTCCTCATAGCTCTGAAGGCCGGACCCCAGAATCCTGGGAGGGTCCAGTCGCCGAGCCATGATAGCAGACGGAAGTCCCGTGGCAAGCACCGAGAGGGAGGCTTGGAACCGATAGAATTGGTCCCAAACGTCACCCCGGCCCGGCCGAAGAAGTCCGTGCAAACTCCGACCAGGCGGGTTGGAGTAAGGGTCGGAGCCGACCCTAGGATCTCCACTGGCTCAATCAGCACCTGCTCCGACGGAGCCGGCGTTGGAGGAGGAATGGCAATGGAATGGGCTATCGGCTCAAACCAATTGGGTCGGAGCCGAAACTAATTTCTGGAAGACTGGGGACTGGAAAAGTCTTTGGAGTACCCTGTCTATGTCCGAATCTGACATCCTTGATGACCTGGAAGAGACCGAACGGGTCCGAGTAGGCCTCTCCAACGGCTCCAAGGGACTAGGGGACCGGCTCCGAATCGACTCGATAATTATCGGCGCCGAAGGAAGTGTCCAAACCAATTTCCATCGGTGCCGAAGAGGGCTTCGGCGCCGAGGAGGAAGTGTCTGAGTGGACAACCTTCATTGGCTCCGAGATCAGTGGAGCCGATGAAGGTGACCCGCCTCTCGAGGCCCCAGCCGTCGGCTCCGAACCCAGAGGAGTCGTGGCTGGAGGCATCGAGGCAGACCGTTCCGCCCTAGGCTCCGAAGTCCGTGGAGCCGAAGGAGAAGCCTGCCTATGTCTTTTGGCGGTCGGGTCCGACAGGCTGGTCGGAGCCGACGCCCTTTTCTTCTTAGCAGGAGAAGGAGAGGACGCTAATGCCTCTTCAAAAGAGGGTTTAATAAGGCCTTTTAAAATAAGTTTATTTTTCCTCTCTTGGAGGACCCTCGAGGAAAACGCGTGGCACACGCTACAGGACTCCTGCAAATGTTTAGCGCCCAAACAGTACACACAGAGAGAATGGTCATCTGTTATTGACATTTTGAAACTGCACTTAGTGCACTTCTTAAACCCTGAAGGCCTAGGAGCCTGTGACATTATGGCAATCAAAATAGTGAACTAGCCAAAAAAAAAGACAAAACACACTATCACAGAAAAATTCCTTTTCTCTCTCTTTTTTTAACAAGGACTATTCAGAAATAGCAAAAATAAAACTAAAGGATCCAAGACCCCTAAAAATAAAAAGGGGACTCGCCAGACAACGGACTGACAGGGGAAGGCCCTTCAACTCAAATGGGACCACTAGTCAGACAATACACAGTCACCACACAATATTTTACCAAGAAAAATACTCACTCATACACAAAACACACGAGATAGCTGTTAAAACAGCTTTTTGTTGAATTTTAAGGAAATTCCTGACAGGAAAGTTAGTGAAAAAAACACTTAGCTCAGCCAAGCTCGAGACCACGTCTTCGCTTGTTAGCGGCAAACGAGATCTGGGGGACTGGTAGTGGTGCATCCTGGGATATAGTAAGCTCAGCCAATAAGAGACTTCGCTCTTTGGCATAAGCGTGCCGAGTCGGAGCCGAGGATCGGCTCCGAACCCATCAGTCAGAATGTAGGCGAGATGGATCCCAAACATCTGAAGTTATGGTGAGTACATAACTAAAAGTTATGTCACACTGCCTATGCAAGACCTTTTTGAAGGGAGTCTTGCATGTTAAACCTCCGGTCAAGCCTCCCTTAGAACCCTGGGATTGGACTCTGGTGCTTGTCTCACAGGTTCTCCCTTCAAAGCCTTTGATTAATGTGATTTGAAATTTTTGTCATGGGAAACCATTCTTCTAGTAGCACTTACCTCAGCGCAAAGAGTATCCAATCATCTGAGCTGCAGGCTTTGAGTGTCGAGTCCTTGCTTGATCTTCCACACGGATAGGGTGTCTCTTTGTACTGACCCTTTCTTGCCCAAGGTCATTTCTGGCTTTTCCATTAACCAATCTATTGACCTGCCGGTTTTCTTCCCTCGGCATTCTAATAGAGGGGGGAGTACCTTTTGTACACCCTTGATGTGCATTGGCAGCTTCATTATTTGGACAGGACAATCTTTCAGGAAAACAAATTTTGTGGCCTTTGCAGGACGACCCAGATTGGGTAAACCTGTTTCCAAACTGACTTTATCCTCTTGGCTTAGAAATGTCGTGCCGAGTCGGAGCCGAGGATCGGCTCCGAACCCATCAGTCAGAATGTAGGCGAGATAGGATCACATAACATCTGAAGAATTAAAGACCATTATGAAAATTTGCGATAGCTGCTAAATGTACAGAGATTGTTGAATCTGAGGCTCCTGCATGCAAGAGTAGTCAGGTATTGTAGGATATTTTGAATAGGCATAGAAAAAGGGTCCAAGTTCTGGTCTTTGGCCCAAATAGAAAACCTAGTTCATTTTCTAGAATAAACTTTTCTAGTTGAAGGTTTGTGTGAGGCCAGAAAAATTTCACGAACAGGAGATGGGATGTCAGGCAGCCTGGCAATCATTGGAAGTAAAGGAACGAAGCTGTGAGCTTGAGACTGTGCAGATTCGGATGAATCAGTCCCAGAGGATGAGATAACAGGTCCTGGGAATGATCCAGAATCCACGGGCTGTGAATCAGATGAGGCTATAGAAAACGGGAACCAGACTTGATGTGGCCAGTAGGGGGCAATGAGGATCACTTGCTCCTCAACCTCTGAGCTTTCTGGAGAAATTTTGGGATGAGGGTTAACACATACAGAAGACACAGGGGCCAATCATGCATTACAGCATCCCTTAGTTGTTCCCCCTGAGGGGGGGGGGGATCAGGGCAAAATAGCTTCTGCATTTGTAGTTTAGAGAGGAAGCAAACAGGTCGCAGCAAGGCTTGCCCCAGTGCTGGAAGATCCAATCTGCTGTTACAGGGTTGAGAAACCACTCGTGAGGCATCAGGATATTCCTGCTCAGATTGTCTGGAACTCTCAGGAATGTGCATTGCTATAAAGAAAGCAGTTGCAAACTATCGCCCAGTGCCAAATCCTCATAGCTTCCCGACACAGGGTAAGACCTGGTTCCGCCCTGCTTGTTGATATACCAGATGACTGACATGTCTGACTGAACTGCAATGGTCCCCGAGGGAAGGAATGCATGGAACGTTTGCAAAGTTGCGAACTGCCTTCCGTTCCAGGACATTTATGTGCAAGTTGGCCTACATGGGGGACCAGGTGCCTTGGACAGTCTTTCCCTGGAAATGCACCCCCTACCCTCACAGTAAAGCGTCCGTGGTCACCATGGCAGTGGACTGGGGAAGACAAACGTCTACACCAAAGATTCATTTGTGGCTTCATCCACCATAGCATTTCTTCCTTGCAACGGTTTATAAGGCGTATCATGTGGTTGAGTGGGTGAGTTAGCAACTGTGCGGAAAGGAGCCACTGCAGGATTCTCATGTGCAGTCTCGACAGTGGTACTAATGTAATGGTAGCTGCCATGGAGCCAAAGAGTTGCAGTACAAGACGTGCTGGTACACAGGTCTGAGGTAGAAGGTGTTGGATTTGGTGTCTTATTTTCAAAAGCCTGTGAGGGGGCAGAGAAGCTTGACAGGATGTTGTGTCGAAGACCGCTCCAAAAAATTTCAGTGTCTTCGTTGGGGACATTTGAGATTTGTCTTTGCAGATTGTAATCCCCAAGTGTAGAGCGAGAGCTCGAGTGTAACGGGCTGCGGACTAGATTCCTGGTCGGAGCGGTAAGGAGCCAACTGTCTGGACAGGGAAACACCTGGAATCCTCGTAGTCGAAGATGAGCTACCACAACTGCCATACATTTGAACACTGGGCGGGCTGTCGAAAGACTGAATGGTAGTGAATGGTACTGAATGCTTTTCTCCTTGGGCCTCCGCTGAAAATGGACATGCATCCAAGTCAGACTATCCCGGTCAACAAATGTAAAATAAAAATAAATAAATAAATAAATAGTGCTCTGAACTGGTAGTGATTGGCTCCCAGCCAGAGGGAGAGAAACCTCCAGGAGCGGTGAGCTATCTTTGTGAGATAGTACCCGTCCTGGAGGTCTATAGAGCACATCCAGTTATCCCTCCCTAGGAAGGGAAGAATGGACTGTATCATGATCAACCGGAATTTTTGAGGTTTGATAAATTTGTTCAATAGGCCGAGATCCAGGATTGGTCTCCAGTCCCGTCATTTTTGGAACTAAAAAAGGACAAAGTAAAACCCGGATCCCGTCTGGTAGGACTGGTTGGTTGACTTTTCTTTAGCAGCTTTTCTATCTCTAAGGCTAATTCCTTCTCATTGGGTGGTACATCAGGGATTCGTTTCACGGGTCTGGGAGTTAAGTCGAAAGGTATTTGGTAGCCTCTGGATATTTTCTGCACCCAACCATCGGTAGTAATAAGATGTCAGACTGGTAGATGCAGAAAAAAAATAAGACTGCTTCCAGAGGGAAGCAATAGGGATGCTACTCGAGTGCTGGTAGGGTCTGTCTATGTATCTAGCGCCCTGGTTACGCGGACCCCCTCTACCCCAAAAGGGACATCTTCACTATGAGTTGCCCCCTCTGCCCCAGGGGGGTTGTTCACCATGAGTATCACAAAAAGGTCCTTGGGATTTCTTGAACCACATTTTTCCTCCCTTCTGGTTCCTGGAGTAGCACCTCTGGGGGTTGGGAAAGGCATATGACCACAGCAGACAAGGTCTTTGTCTTTCTCACTGTGTGTCTCATACTTTGGGTCCAAGAAGTGCAGATTCATCGACAGGTGCATTGACGAAGGAATATTTAAAGGGGTCTGCAAAGTCACAACTGCATCCAAGCATTACGTGTCAATGCCTGATGCAGCAGCTCGAGGGAGTGGAGTGAGATCAAACACATCAAGGGGTTCGAGATGGATTCAAGGGTAGCTAGCTGCGAGGTGACAGCATCACGCACCTCATTAGACAGCACCCCAAAACACATTTCGGAAATTAGGTCTCTTTGGAGAGTAGTGTGCCAAATAGTTCAGCGACTGAATGACTAAAGTCAATGAAGCATAGGTCCGTTTCCCTAATCTCTCCATGGTACGGGACTCTGAAGAATGGACTGTGGAACTATCTTCCACCAATTCCCTCTTGGTAGCCGCCACCATGACCATAGAATCAACTGTCAACTGCTACGACCAAGTGGGGCTGGTCTTCAGGTGTAGATAAAATTGTTTGGCCTCTGAGGGACAGGTTCTACACTGTTCGGGGCCTTCCAGGCACGCTGCACAATGAGTTTAACAAGGTCATCTGCCAGTGGGGTCACCCAGGCAGTAGATGGCCGGGCACAGAAGGCCTGCAGGAACACAGATTCCTCAGAAGGGTTATAGGACTTCGTTTCCCCGCTGCTTGAGGATTTCGAGAAAAATCTCCAAATGAGATGTCGTCTGGGGGAGACCGTGGGGACCCTTCCCCCTCATCACAATCGGTGCCTTCAGTGATGGATTCCTCCAGTGAATCAAGGTGCTTCCTCTTGCAGTTTTCTTCCGGGGTGGCTCCCCAGTGGGATCTTCTGAGAACTCCGTAGAAGGGGTTCCCTTCAAAGAGGGTTCTTGACTCCCATGCCCGGGGTCCCGAAATAGAGGGTTGAGAGAGGAGGAAGAGAAATGGGAGCCATGGACACACGGCACCAGCTAGAAAATAGGCATCGGGCTAGATACCAAGGTACGGACGGTCCAAGTACTGCTTCGGGAGAGCATCAGTTCCAGAGCCGATGCAGCAAGGGTGGACGGTGCCAACAGGGAAAACATTGCTGTCGAAACAGACAGTAGGCAATGAGGTATCTTGTCCTTGGCAGGTATTAAGAGTTTTGGAGCCGAAGGAGCCAAATAAATTGTCGGCACCGTGGCTGGGGATGGTGCCGAAGCATTTAAAGTCATCACAGCCAATGTCTGATCCAAGAACAGCACCAAAGTCAGTGGTGCAGAGGTCGGAGCCAAAATAGAGGTTATTATCATGGGCGGCAGTGACGAAGATGTCTGTGCCAAGGAAGCACGGAGCTAACTTGGTTCCGTAACTGACGGAGATGCAGGAACTGAGTGACTCCGTCTGTCCTTATGTTTTTTGGTCTTTGGAGGGGGGAGCCCTCTGACCCAGATACAGCCTCCGAAAAGGGTGCCTTCAGTAATCTGTTTTTCCTTATGTTTTATGGTGTTTGGAGGGAGTGAGAACTCCAAACCAGATACAGCCTCCGAATAAGTTGTCTTGAGTAAACCTTTTAAGATAAGTTTATTATGTTCTGCTAGTGTACAATTACTAGAACTAGCACAAAAGTCAGTCAGGTCTAATGTGATGCACACCCAGTCGATAACAAACGTGTATCTTGAGCTAGGCATCTTACGTCCACACTTGTCACACCATTTAAATCCCTATTTAGCTTTGTCTGACATAGTAAGGCAACAAGACTAGCCTATAGAAAAAATACGAGAAAATACCAGTGATGTTATTTTAAAAAATACCACTAGTAGAAAGGAAAAGCCTGTCAGAGACAGGAGAGGGACAGTACCCCAATAAAGGTAAAAAAGTTACTAAGGAAAAGGGTAGGAAATACTGTTGCCTATAACCTAAGCCTAAGAAAAGGCTTACTAAAAATTAAATAATTTTGGAGAGAAACGGTCTTAAAATTAACAAATTTTTACTTCGCTTTGAGAGAGGTGGCTAGCACACCTGACTAGGAACACGTCAAATGAGATCTGGAGTAACTAGGAGAGGGGCATTATGGGTAGGTCTTAGCTGAGTTTTCGGCTTGTACGAGCTGGGAAACTGCCGTATCACTCCTAAGGGCGGAACCAAGCTCCTACATGTAATGAAAGAACAGATTTACAACATCAGATATGCTTTTAAATCAACTGCACAGAATAAAAACTTTTGGTACAACCTGGGCAAAGTAGAAAAGGTTATTGCCACCAGTTAGGATGTTTATAATGAGAAAAGCGCAATATCTCTACAAGATATCTATTTCAGAACTTTTATAAAATTGTGTGTAATGCAGAGAAGTGGAGAAATCTATAAAAAGTGCTAATGGAAACATGGAAGACAAATATGTCAAGGTTAGAAATAAAGCTCAACAGATGAGCTTACCATAACTTGGTATGTGTTGCCCAATTTCCTTATGCATCACAAATGGTTCTTCAGATCAGTCCTCTGATTCAACTCAGACATTTCTTCCAGACATACAATCCAAGCCTCAAACTCCTCCCTCGCCCATAATGGTGCACTTATCTTCAAACCCTCAGTTTGCTGCCCCTTCCTCAAGATGGTTATCCCAAACGTGAGAGGACGACCTACTGGAGCCCAAACTAGGAAAGTACAGTTGTGGATACATCACAAATGTAGATGTTAAAGTGTATTCACTGTTGCAGGCATCACTTGTTGGTTATCCCTGCTGGGTAGCCCTCAGCCGGTCCGAATACCAGAGTAAAGGATATCCCTCCTGCATCGGCTGCAGGTCACCTGAGACTGAAAGTAATCAGGGCTACAAAGGGAGGTACCAGACGCCACTAAATCAGTTTGTTACCCCGACCTATAGGAGCCTTGCACAGGCGGCCAACCTGGGGTATGCCATTACGTATAACTGGGTATGATGGAAAGAGACAGGAGGGAGGAAACAGGATTGCAACAGTGAATACACTCAAACATCTACATTTATGGTTAAGTGTACACAACTGTACCATGTTCGTGTTTCACTGCTGCAGTCATCAGAGACTCCCAAAGCTGAAAAGTAGGGTGGAAGAGAATGAGTCAGAGAATAGGCTTGGACTGCTCTAAGTGGAAGCCACTATACCCTGCTGAGGCAAAGCCTGCCCAGGATTTTGAATAGAGAGACAGATGGTAGTGTTTAGTGAAATAGAAGTTATGTTCTTACCATAACGTTCCATGTTAGTTGTCTTCTTCTCGCCTTCTTTCTTGCTGGATGGGTTCAGAGCCGACCTCGGCTCCGACTCGGCCACTCTAAAAGCTCGAGAGTTGGTTCCACCGGCTTGAGGCTCCCCTTATATCCCACAATGCTAGGCGGTAATACCTCAGATCTCATTTGTAAGCTAGGCCCAGCCAAAAGAATTCCAGAAATACTGGAAATGGGAAAACCCACCTCTATAAAATGACAGAAGGAAGGTGATCTATAACCTGATGAAGGAATATATACATAGTATAGTATATACATATATACAATAGAGGTGGTAGGAAGAAAGGTCACAATCAAACTCCTCTAGGTCTGTCCAGGCTAGGGGGAAGGAGGGTGGGACGCAAGAAAGAAGGAGAAAAGACAACTAACATGGAACGTTATGGTAAGAACATAACTTCTATATGTTAAGTTGTCCATCTCGCCTTCATTCTTGCTGGATGGGACTGCGTCCCTAGCACCTTGTCCCGGGTGGCCTAACGGAACAGACTCGAGTACAGTGGAACCAAAGTTAGCTCTATGTCTAGAAGCTAAATCCAACTTATGAGAAATGAAAGTGTGAGGAGTAGCCCATGTAGCTGCTGCACAAATCGTATCAATAGGCAGCCTGTCTTGGAAAGCTATAGAAGTAGCCAAAGCTCTAGTTGAATGAGCATTAGGTCTGTTAGGCAACTTTTGGTGTCTAATCTCATATACAAAGGAAATCAAGGATGTAAGCCATCTGGAGAGTGATACTTTCGAAACTGGAAGTCCCTTTCTGCCTTCTGCATAAGACAAACAATTGGTCAGTTTTTCTGGTGTGTTTGGTCCTATCCAAATAATACCTTAATTGTCGATGAACATCTAGCCAATGTAATTTTTGTTCAGACCTGTTAGAATAGTTAAGAAAAAACACAGGAAGGTCAATGTTTTGATTTAGATTTGCTGCAGAGGCTACTTTAGGTAAAAAGGATGGATTGGTCCGTAAGGATACCCTATCCTTATGAAACAAAAGATATGGTGGTCGACTGCAGAGTGCATGAAGCTCTGAGACCCTTCTAGTCGAAGTAATGGCTACCAGAAAGAGTGTCTTCCAGGATAGCAATTTCACTGAACAGGAAGCTGCAAGTTCAAAAGGGGGAAGAATCAATGATGTAAGAACTAAGTTAAGGTCCCAAGAAGGAGGAGGATTCCTTATAGGAGGCTTGAGAAGAAAAACTCCCTTCAAGAAAGCTTTGCAAAGCTTGTGAGACATGATGGCAGAATCCGAGATGCCCACATGAAAGTTAGATATGGCTGCCAATTGAACCTTAAGAGTAGAAGGAGACGAACCTGCGTGGAATAGTTCGGCTAAAAAATCAAGGACCGATTGAATGGGAGCAGTGAAAGGATCTATGTCCCTTCCATGAGCCCAAAAGGAGAAACGCTTCCACTTACTAAGATAAATCTTCCGAGTGGAGGATTTATGGGAAGCTATTAAAATATCTCGAACTGAGTGAGATATTAGCAGAAGCCTGGCTAGGGTTGGAATCGGAGGAACCAAGCAGTGAGGTTCAGGGAGGGAAGGGAGCGATGCAACTGACCCGACTGATGGGTCAAAAGATCTGGAACTAGGTCCAGATGCCAGGGTTGCTCCAACAGAAAATGGTGTAGAAAGGGGAACCAAACCTGTCGAGGCCAGTAAGGGGCAATGAGGATCAAGGAAGCTTTCTGAGCGATGGCTTTCTGTATCACTTGAGAAATTAGTGGGAAGGGAGGAAATGCGACAGAAGTCCCCGGGCCAAATCTGACTAGAGCGTCTCTGCTGGGATGGCCTGGTAGAGGAAAGAGGGTGAAATAATCTCTGCATTTGCTGTTTTGGGGAGTAGCAAAAAGGTCGCAGCAAGGCTGGCCCCACTTCAGAAAAATTTTTTCAATACTGAATTTTTCAGAGACCACTCGTGAGGCATGAGAATAGCTCTGCTCAATTTGTCCGCAATAACATTGGACTTCCCAGGGATGTGCGTTGCAATCAGAAACCGCTGAGAAGAAATCGCCCATTGCCACAGTCTGAGTGCCTCTCGACATAGGGGGTAGGATCTGGTTCCGCCTTGTTTGTTGATATACCACACTACAGACATGTTGTCCGTCTGTATTGCTATCGTTCCCACCGGAAGAGAGTCTTGAAGGGCTTGCAACGCTAAAAGCACTGCTCTCATCTCTAGAACATTTATATGCAAGTGGCGTTCATGAGGTTGCCATATGCCCTGGACTGTCCTTCCCTGATAATGCCCACCCCACCCGATCAGGGAGGTGTCCGTCGTCAGAGTAGCAACCGGAGGGGGAGGGACAAAGGGTCTTCCTAAGAAGAGCTGTGGGGAAGAAATCCACCAAAGAAGATGATTCCTGCATGCTTGGGTTATCACAATGGTGTGGGACATCGGAAGTTGTTGGTATGACCATTGTGTGAAGAGCATCCATTGTAAGATTCTCATGTGAAATGTGGCTAATAGAAGTAGAGGGATAGCAGCTGCCATTATTCCCAGTACTTTCAGGACCAATCTGACTTTGATCTTGTTGCTGTGGAAATGAAGAGTGACCAGTTTGTGTATGTCTGCGATCCTTTGATCTGTGAGTCTCGCTGACATGCTGACTGTGTCTAGATTTGCGCCTATGAAGGTAATAGCACGACAAGGCAACAAAACAGACTTTTCGCAATTTATTGAGATACCTAGCTTTCAAAAGATGCGAAAAGTGTAGTCTCTGGCAAGTAGCAGAAGATGCTTGGTGGGAGCTGTAAGGAGCCAGTCGTCTAGGTATGGAAACACCTGGAATCCTTGGCGTCGCAGATGAGAGGCAACCACTGCCATGCATTTGGTAAACACCCGGGGGGGGGGCTGTGGTGAGTCCAAAGGGCAGGGCCCTAAATTGAAAGTGACTAGTTCCCAGCCTGAAGCGGAGGAATCTCCTGGAGCGTCTGTTCATTTTTATGTGATAGTACGCATCCTGGAGGTCTATAGAGCACATCCAGTCTTCCTTCCCCAGTAGGGGTAGGATGGATTGCAGCGTGACCATCCGAAACCTTGTTTTCTTGACAGACTTGTTCAAGATACTGAGATCCAAGATGGGCCTCCAGTCCCCTGTTTTCTTTGGAACCAAAAAGAATTTGGAGTAGATTCCGGATCCTTGCTTGTCTGCTGGAACTGGTTGAATGGCTCTTTTCACAAGCAACTTTGATATTTCCAACGCTGCTTGTTCCCTTTGAGCGGGTGGAACATCTGGAAGGGACTTTTTTGATTGGGTAGGAGTGCGAAAGAATGGAATGGAATAGCCTTCGGAAATGGACTGTACCCACTTGTCTTGAGTTAGAGAACGCCAGGCTTCTGGGTACAGTGATAGTCTTCCCCCCGACTGCCTCCGAAGGTGGACAGCCGGGCAACACCTCAGGGATGCTGAAAGGGCTTATCGGAAAAAGTTTCTCAATTGCCCTGGTTCTGCGGACCCCCCCCCTGCCCCTAGGGCGGCGTCTACCATTATTGTTCCCCCCTCTGCCTCTAGAGGGGAACCAACTCTGTGTGTCAGGCAAAGCCCCTTGAGATTGCTTACGGAACCACATCTTTCCACTTTTCTGGCCCTTGGGGTAAGGCCTAGAAGGAGTAGAAAAACGGACTCCGACGGCAGAAAGAGTTTTGCCATCAGTCTCGCACCTTGTCAAGGTTTCTTTGACTTGAGGACCAAAAAGGGACGATCCGTCAAACGGGGAATTAGTGAAAGACATCTTAAAGGGGTCCGCAAAATTGCATAGCCGCATCCAGGCATGCCGGTAAGGCCACACCTGTACCTGCGGCTCTGCTCACTCCATCAGCCGCATATGAAAGGAGGCGCATGGAGGAGTTAGCTATAGAATTTAGGGTAGCCAGCTGAGCGTTCATCTTGTCCTGAAAACCCGCAGCTGTAGGATCCTTTAACATCTCACTAGCTTCCTTGATCAAGTCTCTTTGAAGACGAGTGAAATGACAGAGGTAGTTCAGCTTAACGCATTGAAAAGGTCGCTGACGAAAACATCCGCTTCCCGTACCTGTCCATAGACCTAGATTCCTTGTTAGGGGGATGGACAGGTACTGAAGGATCAGCTAGTTCCTTCTTAGTGGCAGCAGCTACCACCATAGCATCCACAGAAACTCCCTTAGTCAGAAATTGCTTGTCTGCTGGTGCTGTAATAAACTTTGAAGGTCTCCTGGGGGTGGGGTCCACAGAGTCAGGAGCCGTCCAAGCCTTTTTTGCTACCACCTGCATAAGGGGGTCAAAGGGGGGGGCACCCAGGAGGTGGAAGGGCGAGAGCCAAACGCCTCTTGATACACAGATTCATCCTCCGAAGGGTTAAGGGCTGGCCAATTTCCCCTCTGTCTCAAGATCTCCAGGATGTCTGCAAAGGAGACATCTTCAGAAGGGGAACAGGGGGAACCTTCAGAATCCTCTAAATCCGTGTCAGAGGTGACAGACTCGGGTGAGTCTATGTGCTTCCTCTTGCACTTTCTCTTCCTCGGGGGCTCCCCTGCCAATTCAGGAGAGGCCTCGGAAGAGGATGAGATCCCCACAGAGGATTCTTGAGGAGCTGGCTCTCTGCGGTCTGGGATGAGGGAGTGAGTAGACATTACCTGAGGCACCGAGGAGGGAGGGGCGGACGGAGCCGACTGTGGAGTTGAACCAGGTTCCAACACACTCCGCATGACCTCGAAAGCACCCCTGTCAGGCAGAGCCAGAGGTCCCCACTCCGAAAAGCTAAAAACCTCCCTCGGCACAGACAATGATGGTTCCGAGGCCGATGTCGGAGCCGAACTCACCAGCGCCGAAGCGCCGAGAGGGAGAGCGGGGTCGGACAAGGGTCCGATGCCACTCACCCCCTCGGAGCCGACGAGGGAAGTCCGGCGCAGAGAATCTTCCAAAGAAGAAATCGGAGCCGACGATGGCGCCGAAGACAACTGTACTGGCTCCAACGCTACCACAGTCTCGGGTCCGAAACGCCCCGGCTCAGAGCTCAAGGGAATCGGAGGAGGAACATTTTGAGAAATAGGATTAAGCATCGACTGATGAGTCGGGCTCTGAAGCATTTGGGCCAGTGCCTCAGACTTAAGAAGTCGACTCACTACTCTCTGAAGGTCATGGTCAGAGTCTCGATGACCTAGAGGAGTGAGATCTATGGCTCCATTCAGACAGCAAGGGAGATACTGGAGCCGAATGAACGGAGCCAATGGACGGTGACCTGGACCTCTTCCTAGATGTCAGTTCCGATAGTGTTATCGGAGCAGACTCAGAGATTTCTAATACCTTGGCTCCGGCCGGAGCCGAGGGAACCACAGAAATAGGAGTTCGAGTCTCATCGGCTCCAGCCGGAGCCGATGTTGTAGCAGACTTAGACGTCTTAGGTGTCGACTCAGTTGCTGGAGTCGAAGACCTAGAAGCCTTAGAGGGTTTGCCCGAAGAAACAGTCGGGGGACTCTCAGGCTTTAGCAAGCCCCATAAAATGAGCTTATTTTTTCTTTCCTGCAGGACTCTAGGGCTGAAGCCATGGCATACAGCACAAGAGTCCTGCAGGTGTAAAGGTCCCAGGCAGTACACACAAGAAGTGTGACCGTCTGTCAGAGACATCTTCTGACAGCACGAGTCACACTTCTTGAAGCCTGAGACCTTCGAATCCTTAGACATTTCAAGGAACAAGTGCAATCACACACAAGCACAAACACACTGATTACACTATTCACTAAATAAAACTAACTTAAAACTAATAAGTTTAGATAGTCTTAACAAAACCTTTAAAAGTCCCTACAAAAAACACATACACTCCAGAAGGGATGGAAGGGCCCGAAGGCCTAAGGGAAGAACATACAAGTTCTTGTGGTAAAAAAGAGAGAATAACAAGGAGGAAGGGATAAAAATCCTTTAAAAGTAAGGGGATACTGAACAAAAACTAATTTAAAAGGGATTTTCTAAAGTTTTTAAACTGTTTTCTACACTAACCTGAAGCCGGTTGAAGCAACACACCTCGATAGCTGTAGCGGCAAACTAGATCGGAGGTATTACCGCCTAGCATTGTGGGATATAAGGGGAGCCTCGAGCCGGTGGAACCAACTCTCGAGCTTTTAGAGTGGCCGAGTCGGAGCCGAGGTCGGCTCCGAACCCATCCAGCAAGAATGAAGGCGAGATGGACAACTTAACATCAGATGTTCAAGTGACAGCTTCTAGAATATCCCTGGTAGGGACACCTCTGAGGAAGGCAGTGAAGTTGATGTTGCCCTAGTGGAATGGCTTTGGAAGCATTTTCCCATGGGAGTAGCAGCAGAAATGGATACAGTGTTATATCCATTTAGAAATGGTCAGCTTGGAAATCTGTTTCCCTTCTGCCCCTGGGGTACAGCTAACTAGCAGTCTGAAAAACTTGGTCCTATCCATATAGTATCTAAGCTGTCTGTGCACATATAATGTATGTAGAATCCCACCCCCCTATTTTGTGGGTTTGGAAAGAAAGTAGGAGAAGGCTAGCCTGATTAAGTGTCACATCAGATACCATATCTTAGGCATAAAGGAGGGATATTCTAAGACACCCTGTCTGCAAGGAAGATAATGAAGGGTTCAATGGCCATGAGAGCCTGCAGCTCAGAACCCCTCCTGGCTGAGATTACGACCAGCAGGAAGGCAGTCTTCCAAGGGAGGTGCTTCACTTCTGCTGAAGCTGGTTCAAAAGGAGGTAAAGTCAATTTTTCCAATACATAGTTCAGGTTCCATGCTGGAGTGGGTGGCCTAAATGGTCTGATGTGAGACACCCCTCTAAGGAATTTTAATGGAATGGGAGAACACACATGTTGATCTGTAGGGGAATGCACAGAGAGCACAGGCATGAATTTTGATGGAGGGGTATGACAACCCCTTTTGCAGAAGCTCTGCCAGGTAACCTAGAACCAAAATGAGTGGCTTTGGAGCTAGCTGCACCCTTAGCTTGGCACCAGGCAGTACATTTTCCATTTTGCAGAGTAGGATTTATGGGTGCTAGGCCTCCTGGCCTCAATATCCAGAACCTGCTTGCGCAAAGGTGGCCTGATCTCCACCTCTGGGGTATAAGCCATGCGGACAGGCTGTGTTTTTGAAGATTTGGATGCAATACTGACTTTCTTGGGTTAGAAGTTTGTAAGAGACAGGCTCATGGGTAGCTTCTTGGTCAGGCTAAGGAGCAAGGGGTACCAGAGCTGCCTGGACCAGTTTGAGGCAATGACAGTCCTTGGCCTTTCCTCCCTGATCTTTAGAAGTACCCTGGGAATCATTGGCAAGGGAGGGAAGGCATACACAAAGGTTGCCCCAGTGGAAGGAGAGAGCATCCACCTTCCAGGCTTGTAGGTGGAACTCCCTGTTGCAGAACCTGGTTAACTGTTTTCCATGGATGCAAAGAGGTCTACCTGCAGCATCCCCCAAAGGTGTATGATGCTAAGGAATGCCTCCTTTTGCAGCTGCCATTCATGGGGGTCCAGGACTTCTACTGAGGTAGTCTGCTAAGGTGTTGTGCTCCCCTAGGATGTACTGGGCTCTCAGATGTAGCCCCATCATTGAGGATGTCTGCCAGATTAGCATGGCTAGCCAAAGGGGGTAGGAGTGAGTCCCCCTCCTGCTTGTTGATGTACCACATTAACCGTGGTGGTGTCCATTTTGTTCAACAGCACCCCTGGTCTGAGGTGAACCTTGAAAGCTGTTTACTTCAGGTGTATGTGGATTGCTAGATCCCTATGATCTCAGGTGCCCTGGGTGCACATCTCTCAAGTAATCCCCCAGGCCATGTCTGAGGCATCTGTGGTGATGGTCTGGCCTTTGGAAGAGTAATAAATGGTTGTCCACCATAGAAGTTCCTGCCTTAAGCAGGGAAGAGGCAGCTGTTATTCCAGTGACTGAGTGTTGGCACCATAAGTTTAAGTACCACTGCAGTTCATGTGTAGGCGGACCAAGGGTGTCATGTGCTCTAGTGCTTGCAGGAACTTCCTTGCTGTGAAGTGTGCCTGTGAGCTAACTGGGAAAAGTAGAGGGGAAGAAAGCTCTGCTTTTCTAGAAAGAGGAAGTCTCTTTGGTTGGATGTGCCCAGGAGAGCTCCCAAGAAGGTTATCCATCTTGTGGGCTGGAATTGGGATTTTTCCTTGTTGATGGTAAATCCCAGAGAGGTTAGAAGGGTTTGGACAAAGGAGATCCTGCAGGAGTTTTTCCCAATTGTCTGCCTGGATGAGAGTTGTCCCAATAGGGGTAAATCTGTATGTTCAGTCTGCAAAAGGCAATGACAGGGGCCAAGTATTTGAAGACTCTGGCAGCAGTGGATAAGCCAAAGGGCAGAGCAGAGAATCGAAAGTGCTCTGAAGTGCAGGAAACTCCGGCAGGACTCCCTTATGGAGATATGGAGGTAGGCATCTTTCTAATCTAGGGTCACTAGCCAAGCATTTGGTGCCAGCATTGGCAAGAGGTTTTGAAGAGTTAGCATTCAGCACTAGGAGGGGCAGGGTTTAATGTGGATAGGTCTAGAATAGGGCGCCAGGTGCCGTCCTTTCTGGGTACTAGGAACAACCTTGAATAAAACCCTTTTCCCACTTGTCCCTCTGGTATTGGCTCCAATGCCCCTTGAGCAGAGATTTGCTGGAATGTCTGGGTAACCTGAAAAACTTGGGTTCTCTTTGAAAGAGAATCTGTACCCTTGGGAAATTGTTTAGAACCCACCTATCTGCTGTAATGGTTTGCCACCTGTCTATGAATAGGGATAACCTTCATAAGCCTGTGGGTGGAGGGCAGAGGAGAGAGTGGGAGTCATTGTGACTCCTTAGGGTTGGGACTGGACTTGGAACACCCTTGCCTAAGAGTGGTAGAGGTCTACTGTCTTGGCCTCCAGGCAACAGCACCAAAGCCAGCAGAGGCCTAATCTCTGCATCCTCTCATTTGCAGTTTTGGCTTGGGAAGGAAAGGACCTGTGTCTGGTGGGAAAGTTTCTATTGAATCTGGGGGGTTGTACCTGTAGGAAGTCTGTCTGCATGGACTTGGCCTTATCCTCCATTTTCTTAATCACTTCCTCTGCTTTAAAGCCAAACAGTTGTTCCCTATCCAAGGAGGCGTCCCGAAGTTTTGATTTAATGTGATCAGGCAAAGGCTGTTCTCAACTATGCACAACTCCTAATGACTGATCCAGAAATAGCAGCCCTGCTAGAGGCTTCTAGAGCATCAAATCAGCAATGCAGGGAAGGTTTTTCCACTTGGAGATCTGATACACTCCAGTTCTCTAGTTCTGTGGTAGTAGTACTCTGGTAAGTAGTCTGCTTTAATTCCAGCTTGTTCTGTTGATATTTTAATCATATGGAATAGGGAGATGAGAGCTCTAATGGCTAGGGTAAGCTTAAGTGTATACCTTTTTGCCCCACTTGTCCAAGGATCTGCTCTCCTTGTCAGAGGGAATTGGATTTTTGGAGGAATTAGCCCGAGCCCCTTGGGTCCCCAAGTGATAACCTCTGGGTCAGCTGCAGGGTTCTTGAATACTTATATCTGGCACCCTATAATATTCAGGCTGAGTGCAGGAGGGAGGGCATCAGGGGTGAGGCCAAATTTCAGGAACATCCACCACACCCAGAACAGGAGGGATGGCTAAGAGTTTGCGAAACTCTCGTCCTGAGCTTCCCAATGGAAATGCTCTTGGGAGTATTTAAGGTCTCCTCACGAGACGTCCTCAGGAGGGGATGTACAAGGAAAGGATTCTTCAGCATGTGAATCCTGAAAGGCTGTCAGGGGCTACAGTTCAGTGTAGAGTCCAGAAATTTGGAGTCCTCTGACTCTGGCTCTAAGCACCTCTGGAGAAAGGTCCCTTTTCTTTTGGCTGGGCAACTTGAGCAGACTGGTTTCCTCAGTGATTAAATGCTCAGCCATCCTAAATAACTGCTGTGACTGAGCAGGTTGGGTGGGAGGTAGTGGGTGACTGACCATCAAGGAGTTTTCCTAGGAGTGGCCTTGCTTTTCAGCCTCTGATTCAATGGGCCTGGGTACGGTTTTGCCTGGTGGCATGGCCGGCCTTTGTCTGGCATCAGTCATCCAAAAGGCCTTCTCAGAAGCCGGTGCATGCAAAAGGGCTCAGGACCCAACAGCAGGGATGACTAAAGACATTTCGGAAAGAAGCCTGATTCAGCAGACTCCAAAACAGTCTCTGCAGAGGCTGTACAGCTGTCATCAGGGGCTGAGTAGGTGCCAGAGTTCCACTGTGCTAGTTAATGGTAGGGCTGGCTTGACTTCAGGGGTCTCTTTCCTTCTCTTAATTTCCACAGTAGACTGACCATTTTGTGCTGTAACCACTCTCCCTGAAATGCCTGGCTGCAAATTCAACTCTTCTACAGATGGTCCTAGTGTTAAAGCACAGAACAGACAACCAGGGAGGTCATGTTCTGGACCTAAATAAGTCACATCAAGTCTCAGTGTGGTATTTGTTTGTCCACAGCTGAGAGAAGAAGTTATGTCCTTACCATAACGTTGCATGCGAGTTGTTCATCTCACCTTTTTGTTCTTACACGTGGGGTCAGAGCCGATCCCTCGGCTCCGAATCAGCCGCTTTTCAAGCTCAGACTCTGAGAAGCTCGAAACCTAGTGTATTATCCCATGATGCTCTACTGTGAATCCCCAGATCTAGTATGCTGCAACCAAGACAGCCTACAGAAAGAATAAGATTATGGAGTCTACCTACTTAGGTAACTATAAAAATAGAAGTAAACAAGAAGAGTAGGAATGTATAAAACAGACTGACAACTGAACCAATCCTCGAAGGCAACCATCTCACTCAACTGGAGGGGAAGGGGGGTGGGAATGTAAGAACAAAAAGGCGAGATGAACAACTCACATGGAACGTTATGGTAAGGACATAACTTCTTTATGTGAAGTTGTTCTATCTCACCGTTTTGTTCTTACAGGTGGGTAGCGTCCCAAGCACCCTAATCCTGGGTGGCTCACGGGAGAACATTCCTGAGCACAGTGGAACCAAACATAGCCCTGACCCTGGAGGTCCTATCCACTTTATGAGATATAAACGTGTGAGGTTTTGACCACGTGGCAGCTGCACAGATGGTATCTAAAGGCAAGTGAGCTGCACGAGCCAATGATGTAGAAACAGCTCGTGTAGAATGGGCTTTGATGTTAGTTTCTAATGGTTGATTAGTGGAAGCATACATGAATCTGATGCAATCAGAGAGCCACTTGGACAGTGTGGTTTTTGACACTGCGAAACTTTTAGTTATGTACTCACCATAACTTCAGATGTTTGGGATCCATCTCGCCTACATTCTGACTGATGGGTTCGGAGCCGATCCCTCGGCTCCGACTCGGCACGCTTATGCTATAGAGCGAGGCCTCTAATTGGCTGAGCTATCTTTATCCCAGGATGCACCACCACTAATCCCCCAGATCTTGTTTGTCCGCATTCATGCACAGCTTGTTTATACAACATTGTTAGATGTTTCAAGATGAAACAGGATTCGGACCTTCTGATATCCTCTGATCTCCAAGGAAGGGGGAAGGAGGGTGGGTTATTAGGAATGTAGGCGAGATGGATCCCAAACATCTGAAGTTATGGTGAGTACATAACTAAAAGATGTTGCGATCCTATCTCGCCTACTTTCTGACTGATGGGACAGCGTCCCTAGCACCTAAATCCCAGGTGGCTCATTGGAAAACACTCGTGAACACTGTGGAACCAAATGAAGCTCGTCCTCTAGATGCCACATCTAATTTGTAGTGAGAAATGAAGGTGTGCGGGGAAGACCATGTAGCATAGCACAAATGTCACCAATAGCAAGCTTAGAATGAAATGCTACCGAAGTAGCCATAGCCCTTGTAGAATGAGCCTTGACAGAGGTGGTAAGCTCTTTGTTAGAATAAATATAAGCTTGAGTAATACAGTCCCTGATCCATTTGGCAATAGTGACCTTTGTGACAGCGTTGCCCAATTTGTTTTCTGCAAAGGATACAAACAACTGATCTGTTTTCCTTGATTGTTTGGTCCTATCTAAATAAAAACGTAATTGTCTGTGGACATCTAGTGTGTGGAAAATAAACTCCGCTTTATTGGAGTATTTTGGGGAAAAAACTGGAAGCTCTAACGACTGTTGCAAGCATAAAGTAGAACAGACTTTAGGAACAAAAGAAGGATTTGGTCTGAGGGACACCCTGTCTGTATGAAAAACCAAGCACGGGGTTTCACTGACAAAGCTTGAAGTTCTGAAACCCTTCTGGCTGAAGTAATCACCACTAGAAAGGCTGTCTTCCATGATAGAAACTTTAGATCACAGGTAGCTGCCGGTTCAAAGGGAAAAGAAGTCAAGGCACGTAATACTATATCGAGATCCCATGGAGGTGCAGGATGAGAAATCGGAGGTCTTAATAGAGCAGCACCTTTCAAGAAGGTCTTACACAACCTGTTGCTCATTAAAGGTGGGTCTATGGATTCATGAAAATTAGAAATCGCTGCCAATTGTACTTTGATGGTAGAAACTGAAGAGCCTTGATTGAAAAGAGAGGTCAGGAATTTGAGTACTTCTGCCACGGGAGTAGAAATGGGGTCCAGGCCCCGGAGTTGAGCCCAAATAGCAAACCTTTTCCATTTGCTAGAATACAGTTTCTTCGTAGCAGACTTGTGGGCTGAAGATAATATGTGCACCACATCTGGATCCAGTGCATGCCTCCTGACTATCGTCGGAAGAGGAGGATCCAGGCCGTCAATTTTAAGGTGTGCACTTTTTAAACCCGGAGGGTTTATGTTCTTTAGACATAAGTCTACAAAAAAAACAGACAACAACAGTAACTTAAGTGTTTGACACACAGGAACAAATATGTATGCCACTAACTCAGAAAAAGTATTTAAACTAAAGAATATTTTTTTTTTTTTTTTTTTTTTTACACACAAGAAAAGTGAGAAAGAGAAAGGGGAAACAAGGAGGGTCAAGACCCTCTAACTCAAACGGGTACTTGACCCACACACAACCACTAAAGTAGTTAGCACAGGGGAAGGCCCCTCTAACTTAAACGGAACCTTCTCTGACAGGAAAAAATAAGAAAATCACAATGAAACTGTTAGAAATACACTCGTACACAAAAAATAGCCGTTAAAACAGCTTTTGGGTTTAAATAAAGCAAATACTGACAGGAAAAAAAGCCTAATATATAGTACTTAGCCCAGACAATGTTGAGACCACGTCCAAGCTCTGTAAGCGGCAAACGAGATCTGGGGGATTAGTGGTGGTGCATCCTGGGATAAAGATAGCTCAGCCAATTAGAGGCCTCGCTCTATAGCATAAGCGTGCCGAGTCGGAGCCGAGGGATCGGCTCCGAACCCATCAGTCAGAATGTAGGCGAGAGAGGATCACATAACATCCTTTCTTATTCTCTGCATAAGAGTCGAAGAGTTGATCAGACTGTCTGAAATCCTTCGTTCTGTCCAGATAGAACCTCAGTTGTCTATGTACATCAAGCTTGTGTAACATATATTCAAGTTTGCTGGTATGGTGTTTGAAGGTTGGGAGCTCAGACTGATTTAAGTTATTTTCTGAAGAGATCTTGGGAAGAAAGGTAGGATTAGTCCTGAGGGATACCCTATCAGGGTGAAAAATCAAGTATGGGGGTTTGGAGGACAAGGCTTGAAGTTTGGAGACCCTACATGCAGATGTAATGGCTACCAGGAATAAAGTTTTCCAAGACAAGAATTTTAAATGACAAGATGAAGCAGGTTCAAAGGGCGCGAGCATTAGTTGGAATAACCAGATTCAAATTCCAGGGGTAGACAGGATGCCTAATAGGTGGCCTGAGATGGTGGGTTCCTTTTAAGAATGCTTTACATAGGTCAATGCGACATGTTAAAGCCTACATGTAAGTTTGAGAGAGCAGCCAATTGAACTCTAATGGTGACAGCTGCCACGCCATCATGGAACAAGAAAGACAAGAACTCTAAGATGATATGAACAAGTGCTACATAAGGGTCACTGTCATGTTGAGAAGCCCAGTGAACAAATCGTTTCCATTTGCCATTATATAGTTTCCTGGTGGATAGTTTACGAGAGGAAACTATAATATGTTGGACCTCAGAAGACAAATCTTGTGACCTGGCTAATGTGGGAATCGGAGCAGCCAAGCTGTCAGTTTTAGGGAAGTGAGGGAGGGATGGAGAACTCTCGAATGAGTCAGAAGATCCGGCACTGGGTCCAGGATCCATGGTTCTTCCACTTGATACTTCCGCAGGAAGGGAAACCAAATCTGTCGAGCCCAAGATGGGGCTATCAAAATCACAGTCCTTCCCAGACTTTTGGCTTTCTGCATGAATTTGGGAATTAGAGGTATTGGCAGAAAGGCATATAGGAGGCCCGGGGGACAATCGTGTACGAGCACGTCCCTGGGTTCGTTCCCCAGTGGGGGATAAAGGGCAAAGTAGCTGCTGCATTTGGCATTCATCGAAGATGCAAATAGGTCGCAGCAAGGCTGGCCCCATCTGCGGAAAATGTTTTCCGCCACCTGTTTGAGAGAACACTCGTGGGGTAACAGCATGGCTCTTAGTTTGTCCGCTATCACGTTGGATGACCCCGGGATGTGCATTGCTATCAGAAAGCATCTGGTGGATACAGCCCATTGCCAAATTCTTAGGGCCTCCCGGCATAAAGGGTATGATCTGGTTCCTCCTTGTTTGTTGATGTACCAGACAACCGACATGTTGTCCCTCTGGATAGCAATTGTGCCTGGAGGAAGAGAATCATGAAAGTGTTGCAACGCTAGGAACACCACTCTCAGCTCCAAGACATTTATATGCAAGTGTTTCCATGATTGACCAAGTGCCTTGGACCGTCTTTCCCTGAAATAGCCCTTCCCCCACCCTATCAGGGAAGCATCCGTGGTCACTGTAGCTGAGGGTTGGGGAAGAACAAAGACGTCCGATCACTTGGTCACTGTTCAACCAACTGAGATCCTTCTTGCAAAGATTGGTTAACCAGATCTCGTGTGACATGGGCAGTTGTTGGTAAGACCATTGCATGAAGAGTAACCATTGGAGTATTCGGATGTGCATGCGGCCTAACGGAACTATCAACGTGGCTGCCATCGTGCCTAAAAGCTGTATTATCTGGGACGCTGGAGCTTTGTTGCGGGCTACGTGACTGGATAATTGATTTTTTAGAGTTACAATTCTTGATTGGGGCAACCTGATCCTTGCATTAACTGTGTCCAGTTCTGCCCCTATAAATGTAATATGCTGTGAGGGCGATAACGCAGATTTTTCGAAGTTTAGGATTATGCCCAACTGGGAACAAAGGTCTATGGTGTAGTCTCTTGCTTGGATTAGTTGATGCCTGGAGGTGGCGTTGAGGAGTCAGTCGTCCAGATATGGAAACACCCGGAATCCCAACCATCACAGGCGAGCCGTGACCCACTGCCATACATTTGGTGAACACCCTGGGGGCTGTGGTGAGACCAACGGGCAGGGCTCTGAATTGGTAATGACTGGCCCCCAAATGGAAACGCAGGTGATCTCTGGATGATCTGTCCATTTTGATGTGGTAGTAGGCATCCTTGAGATCTATAGAGCACATCCAATTGCCCGTTGCTAAGAACGGGAGAATTGACTGCAGCGTGACCATTCGTAACTTTTCCTTCTTGATGAAGGTGTTGAGTTTGCTGAGGTCTAGTATGGTCCTCTAGTCCCGTTTTCTTTGGAACTAAAAAGAACCTTAAGTAAGTTCCAGATCCTATTTGGTCCACCGGGACTGGCTGGATGACGCTTGTCTAGCAGGTTTTATAGCCACTAGTTCTCAGACTGGGTGGAACGTCTGGGATCCTTATGGGTGGGGGTTTTGTAAAGGGAATGTAACAACCTCTGGTAATGATGCTTTTTACCCAATAATCCATTGTAATGTTTAGCCATTTGTTTGGGTATAAATCCAAGCGATCCCCAACTGCCTCCAGAGTAGGACAGCCGGGCTTCCTTTCAGTCATGCTGATAGGCCTTACTACAGAATTAATCACTGTCGCCCTGGTTCTGCGGACCACCTCTGCCATTTGGACGGAGTCTTCCATTTTTTCCCCCTCCTCTGCCTCTAGTGGGGGTATCAGTAGGTGTTTTGGAAAGCTCCTTGAGGTTTTCAGAACCACATTTTTCCACTTCCTGCCCTTTGGGGTACGATCTAGTTCGAGTGGAAAAATGGACTCCTACAGCAGACAGTCTAACTTTGGGTCCGAACAAGGCAGACCCGTCAAATGGGGTATTGACAAAGGAAGACTTAAAGGCTTCCGCAAAGGAGCATCCAGGACCGTCTCCGAAGAGCTATCACTGAGCCTGCCACCCTACTCGATCCATCGGCAGCATATGAAATGAGTCGCATGGATGACTTTACTATTGAATTAAGGGTGTTGAGTTGTGCAGTCACCTTTTCAGAGACTGCATCAGCTGTGTTACCCTGAAGAGTATCTGACAGCTCTTTTAGATCTCGTTGAAGGCGGGTAAAATGTGTCAGGTAGTTGAGCGACCTCATGGAAAATGCCGCAGAACTAAATATGCGTTTCCTATACATCTGTCCATCGTCCTAGAATCCCTATTAGGAGGGACAGCAGAAGAGGTTTCCGACATATTTCTTGGTAGCCGCCACCACCATGGCATCAACTGGGACTCCCTTTGTAAGGAAAGCCTAGTCAGTGTGGGAAGTAATAAATTTGTTGGGCCTCCGAGGGACCAGTTCCACTGAGTCAGGGGACTCCCACGCCTTCGAGCAACCAGCTCCATCAGTTCATCGAAGGGCGGAGTAACCCAGGAGGTGGATAGTTGAGATCCAGAGGCCTTCAGGAGAACAGACTCGTCCTCAGAAGGGGCAAGGGCCTGCCAATCACCCCTCTGCCTTAAGATTTCCAATATGTCTGCGAATGAGATTCTCTGAGGGGGATCGTGGGGACCCTTCTGATTCCTCCAAGTCGGTATCAGATGTCAGGGATTCCTGTGGGGAATCCAAGTGCCTCCTCTTGCACAATCTCTTTCTAGGTACTTCATCGGTGGGACCATCCAGTGAAGTCCCTAGAGAGGAGCAGCAGCCACCCAATGGGGATACCGGAGGCCTTGGATCTCAACGCTTTGTGGGGATCTGCGGGGAAGAGGTAGAACGAGGCCCCTTGGGGAGGGGAGGACAGATCTGAGAAGGTAGTGGCCTTGGCAGCCATGTCCTTCCTCATGGCATCGAAGGCACCAGAATCCTGGTCCGAGAAGTCAGTCGGCTCCGAAGAGACCGGTAGCTCTCCCAGGACCAAGACCCTCTGCTCCAATCCAGAGGATGGAGCAGAGGCCACCTGCACTGAAGCCCCGAGTGGAAGAGTCGGGACCAAAGTATCAGTTCGACTCTCCACCCTGGAGCCAGCAAGGGACCGTCAGCCCAGAGATTCCCCAGTCGGGACAGAGGAGATCAAGGTCGATGGAGCAGAGGGAGGTGGATCAAACCTCTGCTCCAAGGGTTCTACCAATATCGATTCCGACTGCCCCGGCTCCAAACGCTCGATTGGCTTCGGAGAAGGAGGTGGAGAAACCATGGTCAGGATATCAGGCTTCGAAGCTGAATGGCTCGAAGCAGATAGCATTTTGGCTAGGGCCAGGTTCTCTAAGAGCCTCTTAACCACTCTGTCCAGATCCACATCGGAAAGCCTCGAAGAATGCATTGAGGGATGTGTCGAAGGAGCCGAAGATGGAACCGATTGATGAATTAGAGACTGAGGAGTCTCCAATATCTGTTCCATAACTGGGCCCCGAGGTAAGGACTCGATACACAGCTACAAGGACTGTGGAGCCGATGCACAGACCATACCTGAGGATGTCTGAGCCAAAGACTGTGGCTCCAAAGATCCTTTGGAAGACTTCGACCCCTTCAAAGCCTTGGAAGAGGTGTCAGCCTTATCTAAAGTAGCCTGAAAAACAGGCTTCAGGAGTCCTCTGTCTACCAGTTTCCTTCACCTTTCCAGGAGAATCCTGGCACTAAAGGAAAACCTCTTGTAGGTGTACAGAGCCCAAACACGCAGGTGGAGTGGTTGTAACAGACATTTTTTGACTGCACTCACCTTTTAAATCCTGATTTCTGTTTTTCTGACATCTTTTAACTCTTAACACTAACACAAACAAGTTCTAAGATGTACGTAAAAATATATATATCTGAACAGTACTAAACACTAGATTTATAAGGTCTAACTATCTAATAAAACTGTTTAAACTATTTACTAGACTACCACACTATATATGTAAGAAATACGACACTAGCTGACAGAGCCCTGTCACGCCCAATAAAGGCCTAAGCCCTGAAAAAGAACTACTTAGAAGTCCTATCAATTAAGCTAAACTAGAATCCTAACAATATGATACTATCACACTGAGATATATAATAATCAAAAAATTAGGAGAAATACTAAGAAAATTTAAGTCACTGGCCCGAGCCAACTCAAGACGAGCTGTTGATCCGTTGCAGCGGCAAACTACATCTGGGGATTCACAGTAGAGCATCATGGGATATACACTAGGTCTCAAGTCTGAGCTTGAAAAGCATCTGATTTGGAGCAGAGGGATCGGCTCTGACCCCACATGTAAGAACAAAACGGCGAGATAGAACAACTTCACATTTTACTATTCTGGACATCGGTTAAGTGCAGGAAAAGTATCCCCAACAGGGAAACAGCTTTAGCAGCTTTTCATCCTCTGCTTCAGGCTCCACTGCAAGAAAGACTGATGTAATGGCATCAGCTGCCTCCCTTTATAGCCCCATCAGGAGGGATATACTTTACTCTGGTATTCAGGATGACAGAGGGCTACCCAGCAGGGGATAACCCATAAGTGATGACTGCAACAGTGAAACATGAACATCCAGTGGGTTCCATAATCCTCACTCTCAGCTGTACAAGCAAGGGGGAAAGAGGGTAGGATGTGATGCATAATGAAACTAGACAATACAGATAACCAAGTCATATGTACATAACTTCTAATTTGATGTCCATTTCTTTACACATCATGAATGGGTCAGTCTCCAGCTACATAAACCCTGGGAGGAGCACAGCAGAACCAGTATGCTTTGTTCCTGGAAATGGTGGCCAACTTCAGCCCCCTTTTCTCCAATCTTTTTCAACATGGGGTCAGGGTGTTAACTGTTGCCAACTCAATTCTGTGCCACACTCCTGCCTTCAACACTCATGCCCGATTGTCGCAGTTCTTTCACAAAATTCATCCACCTCTTTGCTGGACATCCTTACTTCCTCTTACCTTCTTCCTGTCTGTCACAAATCTTTCTCACTAGATTGTTTTCTGCTTTTCTACACGTGCCCAAACCGTCATAATCTGTTCTGATTATTTCTGCAATTGGAGCCACTTTGGCTTCTGCTCTTATGTCCTCATTTCTTAGTCTGTCCAACAGTGTGCATCTTAACACCTCTCTCAGGCACTTCATTTCCATCACCTGTAGCTTCAACTGATCTGCATTTACTGCCCAGGTTTCTGTACCATAGAGTAGTACTGGTTGCAGAGTCTTTGTACACATTGCTTTTAAGATTTTTTGGCATTCTTCTGTTAGAATGCACCTGATACTATGCCAGTTGGCTGCAGCCCCTCTGATTCTAGCTTTGACCTCTTCATTCAGACTACCCTCTCAACCACCCCTTCCAGACACTTGAAGCTGTTTACCTGTTCCACTATCTTCCCTTCTCTCTATTCTCAGCTTCTTCTGATTTCCCCAATTTGCTGTCACCAATCTTCTGTGCTTAGCTTCATCCCATGCCCCTTCAGATTCTGTCCATTCTATCCTTTCCTGAAGTTTTAAGCTCAGAGTCTGCCTGTAATGCCACATCTGCATACAACAGCTTTGTTGATCTGTCCCCTCCAACCTGTTTACTAATGTAGTCCATCACCAGTATGAACAGCAATGGGCTTGGAGCTGAACACCGATGTACACCCACTCCCACTGGGAACTCCTCTGAGGCCAAACAATGACCGACTCTGATCCTTGTACACAGCCTGCACTAATTCTACCAATGTTTCTAGGACTTCAAACTGCGGCAGTACTGCCCAGATTAGCTTTCTTGGGACCTTGTCACATGCTTTCTCCAAGTCTAGGAATGCCCAGTTGGACTTTGCTCTCATTTCTAGCTTCTTCTCAAGTTCTGCTCAACTTGTACTGAGATACAAATGTAGGAGCTGTGGACCAAGAAGCTGTGGCACAGACTATCAACTGAAGTTCAAGCAAAAAAACTGAGGGTTGAGTAAGGGATCTATATATCGAAGGCCCTTACATAAAACTAAATACCAAACGCCTCAACGGCCACATAAGCAAATGTGTCCGGGGGGTGGCTGAAAGGCTTGCAACGTGAGAAGCATGACCCTCATCTCCAGGACGTTTATGTGCAATCTGGCTTCTCTATGGAGGATCACGTGCCTTGGACCATCCTTCCCTGAAAATGCCTACCACAACAAGGAGTCCATGGAAACAGTGGCCAAGGTAGGAGAATGAAGGGTCTGCAGAAATGGTCACCTGTAAGCATTCACTACTGAAGATGACCAGGATTGATAACTGGTGGCACTGTACATACCATTGTACTACCAGGATCCACTGGCGAAATTGCATGAAAAACCAAAGGACACTAGAAAAATGGCAGCTGACATGGAACCTACAGCCATGAGGACTAGTTGGGCTGTTGGAGATGGTGTATTGAACCTGCCATCTTACAGATCCTGAAGATCTACACAGCACATCCTAATGTCCTTGCTCAGAAGCGGCAAAATGGACCGTACCATAACCATGCAAAACGTCCAACTTTTGACAAATAGACTCGGACTGCTCAAGTCTTCTTTGGCACCAAAAGCACAATTATGTCCTGTATCCTAGTTCAGATGGGACCTGCTGGATGACTTGTCTAGAAGTTTTGTACTTCAAGAAGGGCACATTTCCTCTGACTGGGTGGCACATTGGTGAGACACTACTTGATGCTGGGAGAAGGGAAATATAGTAACCTCTGGAAATTATACTTTACACCCAAGCATCATTTATGGCTGTCCAGGCTTGTGGAAGTTAAAGATGGTCTTCCCCAGACTTCCTCCAGAATAGGACAGTGCTTCAGGAGCCCTAAAAGGGCCTGCCAGAAAAGGGCTCCCTGAATTCTTGTGGACCTCTTCCCCCTAAAGCAGAGTCTACAAGTAAATCCTCTGCCTACAGAACAGGATTCATCTAAAGACTCAGGAAAAGGTCCTTGGAATTTACAGGACCACATCTTCTCGCTCTGTTATTTCTGGAAAAGGTACGTGGGGCGGGGCACTTCATCCCTACGGCAGTTAGGGTCTAAATCTCCTTAACTGATTACCCAAATAAGGAACCAAAGGGGCATTAATAAATGGCACCTTAAAGGGGTCTACAAACTTCCAGGCTCATTCAGGCAAGTCTCCCAAGGGCTATGCTTGAACCAGCCACTCGAGAGGTTCCCTTTGCCACATGGAAGATTAACCTCATTCAGGAGTTATCAACAGAAGCCATAGTGTTCAGCTGGGTGGAAACCTTTTTGAAGTTTTCCTCCAACAGCGACTGCATCGGAGAGGCAATTTCCTTCGCCACACTTCTCAGGAGGTGCATGAAGTGTGCCAGGTATTCAATGCTCAGTGAAAGGTGGCTGGGACATGCCTCCAGTTCTACTGTCTGTCCAAGGCCCCAGACTGTTCAGGGGATGAACAGTAAAACTCTTCAGAGAGCTCTTTTTTGGTGGCTGCCAACACCAAAGTGACATCAACTGGGTCATATTTACTCCAGAAGGGACAGTCCTGGGGGGGGGGGGGCTAAGGTACTTAACACTCTTTGGGATTGGTTCCATGGTCTAAGGCTCTTTCCAAGCCCAGCAGGTGAGGTCAAGCTGATCTACCAGGAAGATCACCCAGGATGTAGATGGCCCAGTCCAGAGTACCACAGACCCAAGCAATAACTGCACCTCTCATGGGCATCTGGTTGGGGAAACTTATGCCCACAAGAGGCACACCTCATAGCCAGACCTTGTCTGGACATACTGGAGAAATTCAATCACCCAAGCTCTACTCGTACACACAACTATTCTACCACTAAAAGGTAGAACTGAAAGAGGGAGTTTTTTTTTTGGAGAGAGAAAACGGAAAGGCAAGAGCAGCCCCAACACCAATGAAAAACTGAGAAAAACTGAAGAAAGCTTCCTAATGGGAGAGACTCTCTCCCATTAGTTGCGTCTTACCATCTGTGTTTTAGATCTTTATTCATTACTGTTAGGACTCTGTTCCGTCCTCGGAACAGACACGCACATTACCAAGCTCGTGCCAGCCAAGAACTATCCACAATGCCCCTCAGTCTCTTCAGATCAAGTTTGCCCATTATACTACAGAAGTAATAAAAGTGACAGTACGAGGCTCCGTCTGAGCAAATGTCTTAACTAATAAGGAAATCCTGAAGTCCACCAGGAGTCCAGGCAAGGGGAAGGAGGGCAGGAAGTAATGAAGATCTACACCACAGATGGAACATTATGGTAAGAACTTTATCTGATGATGTAAATCTTTATTCATTCCTTACTGTTAGGACAGAGTTCCCAGTTACTTGAGTCCTGAGTGACTAAGGAAGGACCTTCCTGAGCATCATAGAACCAAAATATGCTAGTCCCCTGGAGGACAAATCCAATTTGTAATGAGTGATAAAGGTATGAGGTTTTGCCCAAGTGGCTGCTGTGCATATTATCCAGAGGCTCTGGAATGAAAAGCCACTGAAGTAGCCATCGATCTAATAGAGAGCCTTTATTCTGGAAGGTAAACGCACTTTGTTCTGATGGTAGCTGAAAGTAATGGAGTTTGAGCCAAGAAGATTTTGGAGACAGGCTTGGGTCCTGCAAAGGTCACAAACAATTGATCCATTATTTCTGAAAAATTTAGTTTTGTCCAAGTAGAAACTAAGTTGCCTATGAACATTGAGTGTATGCAGAAGGTATTCCCCTCTATTTGAAGGAAGAAAAACAGTAGGTAAATAGATTAATGGAAAAACCAGAAATCACCTTGGGCAAAAAGGAGGGGTCAGTACATAGGGACACTCATTCCCTATGAAAAATCAAAGGTCTCGACACTCAAGGCCTGCAACTCAGATACTCTTCTTGCTGAAAACTGCTACTAGAAGTAGTTTTCCAAGACTAAAATTTCATATCAAGTTAGAAGGCTCGATAGGAGGACTTGACTGACGCACCAATGTCAAGTCCCAAGGCTCTCCAGGAGGCTTGACAGGTTTAATATGCAATACTTGTTTCATGAAAGTTTTGCAGTGTCGGTGTGACGCAACAGGGACTGACGATTCCATTATGAAAATGTGCAATAGCTGCTCAATGTACTACAGTCAATGCTGAAGCTCCTGCATGCAACAGGGTAGTGAGGTATTGTAGAATCTTCTGTGAGGTATTGCAAGATCATCTGAATAGGCATGGAAAAGGGGTCTATGTTATGTTCTTTGGCCCATCTAGAGAACCTAGCCCACCTGCTAGAATAAATTTTCCTGGTGGAAGATTTGTGAAGCCAGAAGAATCTCGAACAGGGGATGAAATATCAGGCAGCCTGGCAATTGGAAGTGGAGAAACCAAGCTGTGAGCTTGAGGCTGTGGAGATTGGGTGAAGCAGTCCCTGAGGATGAGACAGCAGACCTTGGGACTGATCCAGGATCCATGGGCTGTGAATCAGATGAGGCCATAGGACAGGGAACCAGACTTGACGGGGGCAATGAGGATCACTCTGCTTCTCAACCTTTAAGCTTTCTGCAGGAATTTCGAGATGAGGAAAAGTACAGTTTTGTACCTACCATAAATGTAGATGTCCGATAGATATGCAACTGCAGTCATAACATATGGGTTGTCCTGCCTCAGGCAGCCCTCTGTCGGCTGGATTCCAAAGTCTGGGCCCGACGTCGGCTGTCGCATTTCTCTCAGATGTCAGAGCGGCTGGAGTATATAAGCATCAGCTGACGCCATTTTCGTCAGTGTTTCTTGCCCCAGATGCCAGGTGCCCTCCATGGAAGGCTGCAATCAAATTGGAAGACAAAAACAGGATTCCAGACAAATAAGTAAGCAATAAACAGATACACCATAACAGATATCCCCAGCTAAGAGAAACAGGGATAGGAGTGGACCCAAGGCATAGAGGGGTATGGAGGGAGGGAAAATCCGACTGCAGTTGCATATCTATCGGACATCTACATTTATGGTAGGTGCAAAACTGTACTATGTCCTTCAAGAATGCAACTGCAGTCATAACATATGGGTTGAATACCATAGCTTAGCTGGGGGAGGAGGAATGCTCTAGGAAAGAGATGGTGTGGCAATCAAGCCCTGCAGGACTGCCGTAGCAAAGCCTGCTCTGGATCTGGAATATAAAGGGAGATGGTAGTGTTTGGAGAATGTATGCACGGAGCTCCATGTAGCAGCTTCTAGAATGTCTTTTGTAGGCACCCCTCTTAAGAATGCTGTAGAGGTGGCTGTAGCTCTGGTGGAGTGTGGTCTGACATTGGCTGGAACATTCTTCCCATGGAAGGAATAACAAAATCTGATGTAATGTCCAATCCATTTTGAAATAGTCTGTTTGGAAATTGCTTTTCCTTGTACTCCAGGGCGAAGCTACAAAAGCTGATCAGACTTCCTACTGGTCTTGGTTCTGTCCAGGTAGTAGCGAAGTTGTCTGTGAATGTCCAAGGTATGCAACAGTCTTTCCCCTTTGCTCTCAGGATTGGGGAAGAAAGTAGGCAGGTGAATGGCTTGATTTAAAGAAACCCTAGATACCATCTTTGGCATAAAAGTAGGGTTGGTTCTTAAGGAGACCCTGTCTCTGTGAAAGATTATGAACGGTGGTGTTGCCATTAGGGCCTGTAGTTCCAAAACCCTTCTTGCTGAGGTAATTGCCAACAGGAAAGCTGTCTTCCATGATAAAAATTGTAAGTCCACTGAAGCTGCTGGCTCAAAGGGAGGTAGAGTCAGTTTTTCTAGGACAAAGTTGAGGTCCCAAGCTGGCACTGGAGCCTTTCTTGGTGGCTTAATGTTCTTGATTCCCCTGAGGAATTGCCTTAAAGGATGTGAAAACACAGTGTTATATCTAGCTGAGATAGCTGAAGCATGCATCTTTATGGAAGAATATGAGAGTCCATTCTGTAGCATATCTGCCAAATATTCCAGGATGAGTGGGATATTCAATAATGATGCATCATGTCCCTTGCTGGTATTCCAAATGCTGAATCTCTTCCATTTTGCTAAGTAAACCTTCCTGGTGGATGGTCTTAGAGCTTCTGTTAATATCCGCTGAACTTCCTTGGAGAGAGCTAGATTGAGGTTATTCATGGGATTTCCCAGGCTGTTAGCTGCAGTGTCTGAAGGTTTGGATACACTGTTTTGAAGTTGTGTTGAGTCAAAAGCAGGGGCCATTGGGGAAGGGCCCACTTTTTGTGACATATGCTCCGTAGTAGTGGGTACCAGTGTTGTCTTGGCCAGTCTAGAGCTATTAGGATCCCCTTGGGCCTCTCTGCTTTGATCTTTAGTAATACTGTGGTCAGAGGCAGAGGTGGGAATGCATAGATTTTTAGAAAGTTCCAGTTGAATGAGAGAGCATCTATTTTCCAAGCTTGTGGATGGTATGTCCTTGAACAGAATTTTTGTAGATGATGGTTGAGGTGGGAAGCAAATAGGTCTACTTCTGGCCTGCCCCATGTCGAGGTGAGTTGTGTGAAGATTTTCGGATGTAACCTCCACTCGTGTGGATCTATGAAATTCCTGCTTAGGCTGTCCGCCAGCACATTGTCTTTGCCTGGAACAAACTGGGATTGCAGCTGTATGTTTAGGCTCAGTGATTTTTCCCAAAGATTCATTGTCAGTCTGCAAAGGGGGTAGGAATGGGTGCCCCTTGCTTGTTTATGTACCACATCACAGTGGTGTTGTCTGTCCGTATCAGTAGATGGCCTTGCTGAAGTTGTCGAAAGGCCTCGATGGCATGCATTACTGCCAGCATTTCCTTTTGGTTTATGTGCAGATGTGTTTCCTTTGGAGACCATTGTCCTTGTATACATCTGCCCTCCATGTGCGCCCCCCATCCAAGGTCTGAGGCATCTGTGGTCATGGTCTGTGTTATCTGAGGTTTTTTGAATGACATACCTGTGTTTGCCTGGCTTACCGAGGCCCACCATAGGAATTCCTTTTGTAGGCATGGAATGAGCGGTATTGGTTGTCTCTAGGTTGTTGCTGTGCTGAGACCATAGGCTTTTTAGGTATCATTGAAGCTCTCTCATGTGTAGTCTTGCTAATGGAACCAGGAGAATGCAGGATGCCATGTAACCCAGGGCCTGTAGGAATCCCCTTGCAGTCATCTGGGTGAGTTTTGCCAAACCTTTGAAATAATGAGTTAACCTCTCTTGCTTGTCTTCTGTCAGGTAAGCCATTTGAGAGGCTGTGTCTAGATTGGCTCCTAAGATCTGCTGGGATGGCTGAAGTCTTGACTTTTGGAAATTGACTGTATCCCAGAGCCTGTAGCAATTGTATGACATAGTTCAAGTTTTTTTGTCAAAATCAATTTGTCGTCCGCTTGTATGAGGCAGTCGTCCAGGTATGGGTAAATCTGGATCCCCTGGAGCCTGCAATGAGCACTTACTGAAGCCAGGCATTTTGTAAATACTCTGGGCTCAGTAGATAAGCCAAATGGCAATGCTGAGAATTGATAATGCTCTGGCCCTGCAAGAAATCTGAGGTATCTTCTGCAGCTGTGTCTGATAGGGACATGCAGGTATGCCTCCTTGAGGTCCAGAGTAATCAGCCAAGACCCCTTGCCCAGCATGGGAAGGAGTTGCTGTAGTCTCAGCATTTTGAACTTTGGTACTATGAGAAAAGTAATGCGGACAAATCCAGTCTTGGTCTTCACTGAGTTTCTTTTCTTGGAACAAGGAACAGTCTTGAGTAAAACCCCTGGCCTTGTTCTTGTTGTGGAACTCTTTCTATTGCTTTGATCTGAGCAAGCAGAGAAATTTGCTTGATAGCCTCTGCCCTCTGGTTTTGTGGTAGGTTTGGCATGCCTTGTTTTCTTGGTAAGGTATGAAAGTGGAACCTGTAACCTTGGTCTATAATGTCCAAAATCCATTTGTCCTTTGTCAATCCTGTGCCAATTGTCTGAAAACAGAGATAATTTTCTGCCCAAGGGAGCTTCTATTTGCTCTTTGGTCAGCGGAAGTAGAGGAAAGTCATTGAGATTGTCCCTGTGGGGCAGGGGAGACCCCTGTGTCACTTCTTTGGTTTGATGGTTGCCATTGTCGTCCCCTGTAAGAACCTCTATTGTCCTCTTCTTCGGCCACACCTGTGTTTACCCCTTTGAAATTTTTCAGGATTAGGAAAGGACGAGTTTTTAGAAGGCCAATTCCTGCTGAACCTGGAGGAAATCTTTGACCGTCTGAACTGATTTTGCTTTTTCCTCGATGGACTTTAACACATCTTCAGCATTAGTACCAAAAAGCTTGTTCTTTTCCAAAGGTGCATCAAGAAGTTTTGCCTTAACATGATCTGGTAGAGGTTGTTCTTTTAACCATGCGTGTCTACGAATGACTGCCCCTGTCATAGCTGCCCTACATGAAGCTTCCAATGCATCATATCCACACTGCAGAAAGTGATTGCTGACTTGCTGAGAATTATGTACAGCTTCCTGCAAAGACTTCCTGTCTAAAGGTTCAGGAGAGGCCAATGTTTTCTGTAAATCATCTAACAGGTAATCCTGATATTGAAACATATGAAAGAGGCAATTCAGAGCTCTCAAAGTAGTGGAGGTGTAGACCTTTTTCCCATCTCTAATGACCTAGCTTCCCTGTTGGAAGGCAAGAGATTTTTGGAGGTGGATGCTGAAACCCATTTAGGTCCCCGAGAAATAGTTTCTAAATCAACAGCATGGGCCCTAAAGAAATGAGAATGTGTTTCTGGGACCCTATAATATCTGTCTGGCTTGGCTGGGGCAGGAGGAAGAGTATCCGGGGTAACACTGGAGTCAGAGTATAGGTCATCCAAAACATCAAGCACAGGAGGTATAGCCAGGGGCCTGTGTTGGGACTTAAGGAAGGTTCGAAGGCACTTTCTGGAATCAGAATATACCTGGCCTTGCCACTTAATGTTCCCTCATGGTATGCAGAACTTCCCCAAAGGAAATATCCTCAGGAGGGGAGGCAGAGGGGATAGAATCCTCTGCATCTGAGTCCTCATAGGTCTGGAAGGGCTCTTCCTGGCCATCTGAGTGAACAGAGTCCTCAGAATCTTCATCTGAAGGGATAGGGTCAGAGGGTTCAACCCGGGGCCTCTTATCAGGAGGAGGCTGGGATCCTCTCTCAGGATGGGCCTGTGAACCTCTAATCATGGAAATTAAGTCTGCGGCCATAGTCATGATTTGTGTTTCAGGAGTAGGCTGAGGTAAGGCCTTCGCAGTAAGGTGCTTGGTCTTGCTGGCTGCCTTAGCACGTGTGTAGGCCTTAATAGACATGGCCATAGGAGGCCTAGCAGCTCCAAGTGCAGGAGTGACCTTATCTACAGCAATGGTCTCGGGCATTTCCACTGTTTCAGTATCCGGAGGAAAATCTATAACTGGCGTCGGTGTGGCCTCCAGTATCGGAGGTGTCGGTAAAGCGGTGTCTTCGGTTCGGAGTGGTGAAATAACAGTCTCAGGGGAACCGGAGCACTCGCGGTAGGTTTGGGCGTGGAGTCGGTGGAAGATGCGGGCCGAGGATGTCGGTCCCGGTCTTTTAGTTTCTTAGGAGTCTGCGATGTCGGAAGTTCCAACAGCATTGTATAAGCAAATTTATCGCCGAAAAAGTCTTCAGCGAACTCCGCCCGGCACCTAAGAGTGCGCTTATTGAAGCGAGCACAGGCAACAGGCCGAGACATCGTGGTCTGGGCCAAGGCAAGGAAGACAGTAGGAGTGGAAATCCTTATGAGGTATTTGTTTACCACAAAACAGACAATTGTTAACTTTTTCAGTAATTTTTGAAATCGGCTGAGGCAAGAAAGGTCCCCAACGGGGTACTTAGCTTTTTTGATGACTTCGGATTCGAATACAGGAGCTGACCGACCGGCACTTGCGAACTGCTTCTGCTTCGGGCACCGCGCGGCAAGAAAGACTGAAGAAAATGGCGTCGGCTGTTGTTTATATTCGCCAGGCATTCTTACGTCGGAGTGAAATGCGACATCAGCGCGTCGGACCCAGACTTTGGAATCTGGCCGACCGAGGGCTGCCTGAGGCAGGACAACCCATATGTTATGACTGCAGTTGCATTCTTGAAGGACATCAGGGGAAGACATACAGCAGGCCTGGGGTAAATCGTGCAGAGCAACCCTCTGTGACTCCCCGAGGGGGGGAATTGGGGCAAATTAGCTTTTGCATTTGTTTAGGGGAGAAGCAAACAAGTTGCAGCAAGGCCTGCCCCAATAGCAGCAGATCTAATCTATTACAGGACTGAGGGGACCACTCGTGAGGCATCAAAATGTTCCTGCTCAGAGTGTCCTCAAAAAGACTGGAACTCCCGGGCATTTGCATTGCTATGAGAAAGCAGTTGGAAGCCATCACCCAGTCTCAAATTCTCATGGCCTCCCGACACAGGGGGACCTGGTTCCACCTGGTTTGATGTACCAGACGAATGACATGACTGAACTGCGATGGTCCTGGAAGGAAGGGATGTGTGGAATGCTTGCAACACTGAAAACTGCCATCAATTCCAGGACATTTTATGTGCAAACTATGGGGGACCAGGTGCATTGGACTGTCTTTCCCTGGAAATGCCTCCACCCTAACAGGGAAGAGTCTGTGGTCACTGTGGCCCTGGGCTAGGGAAGGCAGAACGGTATACACCAAAGATGATTCTGGCTTCATCCGCCAAAGCATCTCTTTCTTTCAAAAGTTTGTAAGGCATATCATGTGGTAGAGTGGGTGGGTTAAGGTAGGCCATTGTGATGAAAGGAGCCACTGTACTAGTCTCATAGGCAACCTTGCCGGTGAAGACCCCAATAGCTGTAGTACAAGGCATGCTGGTACAAGTGTGTGGAAGGAGGACTTTAATCTGGTTTAGTTTTGAGAGCAGGAAGCTTTTTAGGACGTTGTGTTGAGGATCGCTCCAATGAATTCCAGTGCTCGTTTGGGATTTGTCCATGTTAATCGTGATACCTAGGCAAAGAGCAAGGCCTTGAGTGCAAGAATGAGAAGATTCCTGTTCATGGCTGTAAGGAGCCAGTCTAAATATGGAAACACCTGGAATATTTGTCTGAGATGCGCTACGACTGCAATACATTTGGTGAACACTAGGGGCTGTTGAAAGACCAAAGGGCAGTACCCTGAACTGACAGTGATTGGCTCCCAGCCAGAAGCGGAGAAATCTCTGGAAGCATTTGTCCATATTTGTGTCCGCAGTCGTCCAGGTATGGGTAAATCTGGATCCCCTGGAGCCTGCAATGAGCACTTACTGAAGCCAGGCATTTTGTAAATACTCTGGGCTCAGTAGATAAGCCAAATGGCAATGCTGAGAATTGATAATGCTCTGGCCCTGCAAGAAATCTGAGGTATCTTCTGCAGCTGTGTCTGATAGGGACATGCAGGTATGCCTCCTTGAGGTCCAGAGTAATCAGCCAAGACCCTTGCCCAGCATGGGAAGGAGTTGCTGTAGTCTCAGCATTTTGAACTTTGGTACTATGAGAAAGTGTTTAATGCGGACAAATCCAGTCTTGGTCTTCACTGAGTTTCTTTTCTTGGAACAAGGAACAGTCTTGAGTAAAACCCCTGGCCTTGTTCTTGTTGTGGAACTCTTTCTATTGCTTTGATCTGAGCAAGCAGAGAAATTTGCTTGATAGCCTCTGCCCTCTGGTTTTGTGGTAGGTTTGGCATGCCTTGTTTTCTTGGTAAGGTATGAAAGTGGAACCTGTAACCTTGGTCTATAATGTCCAAAATCCATTTGTCCTTTGTCAATCCTGTGCCAATTGTCTGAAAACAGAGATAATTTTCTGCCCAAGGAGCTTCTATTTGCTCTTTGGTCAGCGGAAGTAGAGGAAAGTCATTGAGATTGTCCCTGTGGGGGGGGAGACCCTGTGTCACTTCTTTGGTTTGATGGTTGCCATTGTCGTCCCCTGTAAGAACCTCTATTGTCCTCTTCTTCGGCCACACCTGTGTTTACCCCTTTGAAATTTTTCAGGATTAGGAAAGGACGAGTTTTAGAAGGCCAATTCCTGCTGAATCCTGAACCTGGAGGAAATCTTTGACCGTCTGAACTGATTTTGCTTTTTCTCGATGGACTTTAACACATCTTCAGCATTAGTACCAAAAAGCTTGTTCTTTTCCAAAGGTGCATCAAGAAGTTTTGCCTTAACATGATCTGGTAGAGGTTGTTCTTTTAACCATGCGTGTCTACGAATGACTGCCCCTGTCATAGCTGCCCTACATGAAGCTTCCAATGCATCATATCCACACTGCAGAAAGTGATTGCTGACTTGCTGAGAATTATGTACAGCTTCCTGCAAAGACTTCCTGTCTAAAGGTTCAGGAGAGACCAATGTTTTCTGTAAATCATCTAACAGGTAATCCTGATATTGAAACATATGAAAGAGGCAATTCAGAGCTCTCAAAAGTGGAGGTGTAGACCTTTTCCCCATCTCTAATGACCTAGCTTCCCTGTTGGAAGGCAAGGGATTTTTGGAGGTGGATGCTGAAACCCCTTTAGGTCCCCGAGAAATAGTTTCTAAATCAACAGTATGGGCCCCTAAAGAAATGAGAATGTGTTTCTGGGACCCTATATCTGTCTGGCTTGGCTGGGGCAGGAGGAAGAGTATCCGGGGTAACACTGGAGTCAGAGTATAGGTCATCCAAAACATCAAGCACAGGAGGTATAGCCAGGGGCCTGTGTTGGGACTTAAGGAAGGTTTGAAGGCGCTTTCTGGAATCAGAATATTCCTGGCCTTGCCACTTAAAATGTTCCCTCATGGTATGCATAACTTCCCCAAAGGAAATATCCTCAGGAGGGGAGGCAGAGGGGATAGAATCCTCTGCATCAGAGTCCTCATAGGTCTGGAAGGGCTCTTCCTGGCCATCGGAGTGAACAGAGTCCTCAGAATCTTCATCTGAAGGGAATAGGGTCAGAGGGTTCAACCCAGGGCCTCTTATCAGGAGGAGGCTGGGATCCTCTCTCAGGATGGGCCTGTGAACCTCTAATCATGGAAATTAAGTCTGCGGCCATAGTCATGATTTGTGTTTCAGGAGTAGGCTGAGGTAAGGCCTTCGCCCAAGGTGCTTGGTCTTGCTGGCTGCCTTAGCACGTTTGTAGGCCTTAATAGACATGGCCATAGGAGGCCTAGCAGCTCCATGTGCAGGAGTGACCTTATCTTCAACAATGGTCTCGGGCATTTCCTTGGTTTCAGTATCCAGAGGAAAATCTGTAACTGGCGTCGGTGTGGCCTCCGGTATCAGAGGTGTCGGTAAAGCAGTGTCTTCGGTTCGGAGTGGTGAAATAACAGTCTCAGGGGAAACCGGAGCACTCGCGGTAGGTTTGGGCGTGGAGTCGGTGGAAGATGCGGGCCGAGGATGTCGGTCCCGGTCTTTTAGTTTCTTAGGAGTCTGCGATGTCGGAAGTTCCAACAGCATTGTATAAGCAAATTTATCGCCGAAAAAGTCTTCAGCGAACTCCGCCCGGCACCTAAGAGTGCGCTTATTGAAGCGAGCACAGGCAACAGGCCGAGACATCGTGGTCTGGGCCAAGGCAAGGAAGACAGTAGGAGTGGAAATCCTTATGAGGTATTTGTTTACCACAAAACAGACAATTGTTAACTTTTTCAGTAATTTTTGAAATCGGCTGAGGCAAGAAAGGTCCCCACGGGTACTTAGCTTTTTTGATGACTTCGGATTCGAAGAATACAGGAGCTGACCGACCGGCACTTGCGAACTGCTTCTGCTTCGGGCACCGCGCGGCAAGAAAGACTGAAGAAAATGGCGTCGGCTGATGCTTATATACTCCAGCCGCTCTGACGGAGAGAAATGTGTCAGCCGACGTCGGACCCAGACTTTGGAATCCGGCCGACCGAGGGCTGCATATGTTATGACTGCAGTTGCATTCTTGAAGGACATCAGGGGAAGACATACAGCAGGCCTGGGGTAAATCGTGCAGAGCAAGCCTCTGACTCCCCGAGGGGGGGAATTGGGGCAAAATAGCTTCTGCATTTGTTTAGGGGAAAAGCAAACAAGTTGCAGCAAGGCCTGCCCCAATAGCAGAAGATCTGATCTATTACAGGACTGAGGGGACCACTCGTGAAGCATCAAAATGTTCCTGCTCAGTGTCCTCAAAAAGACTGGAACTCCCGGGCATTTGCATTGCTATAAGAAAGCAGTTGGAAGCCATCACCCAGTCTCAAATTCTCATGGCCTCCCGACACAGGGGGACCTGGTTCCACCTGGTTTGATGTACCATACGAATGACATGACTGAACTGGTCCTGGAAGGAAGGGATGTGTGGAACGCTTGCAACACTGAAAACTGCCATCAATTCCAGGACATTTTATGTGCAAACTATGGGGGACCAGGTGCATTGGACTGTCTTTCCCTGGAAATGCCTCCACCCTAACAGGGAAGAGTCTGTGGTCACTGTGGCCCTGGGCTAGGGAAGGCAGAACGGTATACACCAAAGATGATTCTGGCTTCATCCGCCAAAGCATCTCTTTCTTTCAAAAGTTTGTAAGGCATATCATGTGGTAGAGTGGGTGGGTTAAGGTAGGCCATTGTGATGAAAGGAGCCACTGTACTAGTCTCATATGCAACCTTGCCGGTGAAGACCCCAATAGCTGTAGTACAAGGCATGCTGGTACAAGTGTGTGGAAGGAGGACTTTAATCTGGTTTAGTAGTTTTGAGAGCAGGAAGCTTTTTAGGACGTTGTGTTGAGGATCGCTCCAATGAATTCCAGTGCTCGTTTGGGATTTGTCCATGTTAATCGTGATACCTAGGCAAAGAGCAAGGCCTTGAGTGCAAGAATGAGAAGATTCCTGTTCATGGCAGTAAGGAGCCAGTCTAAATATGGAAACACCTGGAATATTTGTCTGAGATGCGCTACGACTGCAATACATTTGGTGAACACTAGGGGCTGTTGAAAACCAAAGGGCAGTACCCTGAACTGACAGTGATTGGCTCCCAGCCAGAAGCGGAGAAATCTCTGGAAGCATTTGTCCATATTTGTGTAATATGCATCCTGGAGGTCTATAGAGCAACATCCAGTTGTCCTTCCCCAAAAAGGGAGGATAGACTGGACCGTGACCATCCGGAATTTAAGATTTTATGAATTTTAGTAAGCCGAGATCCAGGACTGGTCTCCAGTCCAGTCTTTTGTCACTAAAGAACCTAGAGTAAAACCCGGACCTCCTCTGGTTTGGTGGGACTGTCTGGATGACTCTTAGCAGCTTTTCAATTTCTAAGGCTGCAGCCTCCCTCTGACCGGGTGGGACATAAGAGGATCCGTTTTATGGGTCTGGGTGTAAGACTGAATGGGATAGGATGGCCTCTATTATTCTTTGTACCAATGCATCTGTTAAGAGTTGCCAGGCCTGTAGGTGCAGGTGAGAAAAAAAAAAATCGACCACCCCCGACTGCTTCTAGAGGAAAGCAATCAGGCCACTGTTCAGGAGTGCGGGAACGGCTGGCTGGAGAAGAAATCTCTAACACCCTGGTTGCGCAGACCCCCCTCTGTCCTGAAAGGGGCATCTCCTGGAGGAGTTGCCCTCTCTGGGATTGCTCACCACAAGTGTCACGAAAAGATCCTTGGAACTTATGGAACCACAATTTTCCTCCCCTATGGTTCCTGGAATAGGATCTCTGGGGGGGATTTGATAAAAAAAATATGCACACAGCAGACAAGGTCTTTCCATCCTCACTACATGATATTGTCTTACTATGGGACCAAAAAGGGAAGATTCGTCAAGTGTGTTGGCAAAGATTTAAAGGACTTCCTCAGAACTACAATCACATGTATTAACACAGCCTTTAAATACGCACATTACCATACATTAATTGATTCCAATTAACCTATGAATGCACATCAATTTAAAATCCATTTCATTAAAAAGAACAAAAAGTATATATATATGAAACGAATATTTCAATTAATACTTGCATTATTCCCATTCAAATCTATATAACTATAACCTTAACACATTTGAAATGAAAAATAAAAATATAATATATAATAAGTAAATATGCCAAAAATAATGTAAGAGATACAAACTTAATCATTACATTTAATTTGAATTTAATTGTATTAACCCATAAGGTGTCTATACTTTAAAAGGGGCTATACTGATGTGGTCATTTATACCAGGAAAGGTGGTGGCATCTAATATTAACTGCCACCTCATCTCACTGATATCAAGATGGACATCCAAAACACTTCGACTGTCTAACAATGTGTTGGATGACAAAACTTGAAGTCATGCCCTTTAAAAGATTCAATGTCTGACCAGGGCATTAGTATTTCTCATGTGCTTAATGTCAAGCACATGCGCCCTAATTCTGTCCCTAAATGTCCTACTAGTCTTGAGGTCTTGAGGCAGAGGTATTTTCTGCATTCCTGCCTGATGGGAGTGTGTAAATAAGCCTCCTTTAAATCCAAAGTTACCATCCATGCATTTTTGGTCAGCATTGGAAGTAGCTGCTGAAGAGTAAGCATCTTGAATTTTGGTATCTCAAGAAAAGTGTTCAAGACTGACAGATCCAGAATGGGTCTCCATGAGTTTTGCTTTCTGGGGACTAGAAAGAGCCTAGAGTAAAAACCTTGTCCTATCTCTCTGAAAGTGGAACCAGTTCTATGGCTTTCATAGCAGAGAGCCTCCACCTGGTTTAAGGCCTGTAACCATTTATGTTTTGGAAGATCCGGCCATCCGCCTGGTCGGGTATGAAAATGGAATTTGTAACCTCTTGAAACCACATCCAGAACCCACTTGTCTTGGGTTATATGAATCCAATTTAGGTGAAAAAGAAAGTTTTCCTCAGAGAGGGGCTTCCAGGCAAGAAGTTCCTGCAGCCCAACAGAGGGAGTCATTGAGCCTGTTTTCCATGAGCTTGTGACCTGTCCTCTCCTCCCCTAGGGGTGGAAGCAGTCCACTGTCTTGGTCTATAAGAGGATTGCGTTTGAGGCCTTCCTCAGGAGCATCTATTGGGAAAGGACCAATTTTTTGTAGGCCAATTCCTACTAAATCTGGGTGGCTGTACTTGTAAGAAATCTTTAACCATTTGCATGGATTTTGCCTGGTCTCCATCTTCTTTATCACCTCTTCAGCCTTTGGTCCAAACAAAACATTATACTCAACAGGAGCATCCAACAACTTAGCTTTTACTTGATCTGACAAGTTTTGTTCCTTTAACCAAGCATGCCTTCTAATGACTGTACCAGAGGCAGCAGCCCTACAAGAAGCCTCCACAGCATCAAATCCAGTGTAAACCATGCTTCCCAACTTGTTCAGTGGCATGCATTAAGTCATGTAATTCCTTATCTGCACACGCAGAAATGGAAGTTAGCTTTTGTTTCAAAACAGACAGAAAAAAATTGCTGGTATTTCAGCATATGAAATTGACAGTTTAAAGCCCTAAGAGATAAAGTAGCAGAAGTGTACACTTTTTTGCCCCATCTTTCTAAAGATCTGGAATCCTTCTCAGTGGGAAGGGGTTTTTAGCAGTAGCGTCCTTAACCCCCTTAGGACCCTGAGAAATGGTTTCAGGATCAGCAGTAGGATTCTTGTATAAAACTGGTGGGAATCAGGAACCCTATATCTATCTGGCTTAACAGGAGCTGGAGGAAGAGTCCAGAGTGAAGTTAGCCTCCGAAAAAGCATCCACAATATCCAAAATAGGGATAGCCAGGGGTCTATGTTGGGGAAGAAAATCCCCAAGTTTTTTCTTAGATTCGAGTACTCCTGTCCTTCCCAGTGAAAATGTTCCCTAATTTCATGTAAAGTTTCCCCAAAAGAGAAAACCTCAGGGGGAGAAGCTGAAGGAATGGATTCCTCAGCATCAGAATCCTCATAAGGAGTGAAAGAATATTCCTGGTCAGAAGAAACTGAAGAAACAGAAGCCTGATCAGAGAAGTCATAATACACTTCCTGCCTTGGCCTTTTATCTGGAGGGGGATGTGAACCCCTAATCATAGTAAGTCCTCTGCCATCTTAAGTAACTGTTTCTGAGACTTGGGTGCCGGATCAGAAGAGGCTTGGGCTGTAGTCTTTGCCTTTTGTCTTTATTAGAAGCTGAGTAGGCCTGAAAACCCCTTCGGAAGCCGGTACCTGCACAGCGGCTCCGGACCCATCCGAAGGAGCATTGTCCGAAGGTCCTGCAACAGAAATATTCAAATGCCTAGTTGGCTCCTCATGGGAGTCCATTTCGGCCATCGGTTCCGAGATGGCAGACAAGGGCTGCCAAAAGCGCCTCACTGATGGCAGCCGAACCTGAAGCTGGCTCTGCTTGCACAATATCGTCCGATTTGGACCTCGGAGGCCTGTCTTTATCCTTGTGTAGCTTGTGAACTCCTGTAGCCGGAACGGGATCAGACGACATTTTGTAATTAAAACGCCTACCGAAGTAATGAAATGCAAAATCGTACCTTGATTGAATCTAGCACAAAACAGACAACTAGCTACGTCGTGGTCAGGGCCTAAGCAAGGAATACAGTAAGAATGAAAATCCATGAGGTATTTGCTTCCCACAAGAAATACAATTAACTTTTTCTAACATCGGACTGGAGAAAGAAAAAAGTTTCCCCAACGGGGTACTTAGCTTTGAGTAGGAGAAGAAAGTCTTCGGACTGAAGTTAAGTTTAGAAAAAATTGTCAGGAGTCAGCCGACCAGCAAATCCGAACTGCTATCACCGCACGGCAAGAAAGACTGGAGAACATGGAGTCAGCTGTCAGCTTTGTACTCCTGGCGCCCTGACGACAGGGAGCATGGCTGAGCCAGCAGACACCGGACCCAGACTTTGGGATTCTGTCCGACAGAGGACTGCCTGCCGGCAGGGGAGAACCCTACAGTCATGACTACAACAGTGAAACACGATGAACATCAAGGGTAACCCAAAAAAAGTACTGTTACTGGTGGGCCTCGATGCGGAGAAAACTTTCATGCTGGGATTTTAGGAGTAAGGTAATGGAAGCATTTGCATTTCCTAATACAATACATGTTAAGCATGCAATGGGATCAGAGGCAAAAAAAATTGGGAGCATTCCTCCAAGTTGTATCTTAACAAAACCAATGGACAGCTATGTCCTCTTACCCTATCTGCATTACATTTAGAGCCAAATTAAAGTATATATAAATTGGTAATGGTGTTAAGTTTCGCAAATGATTTTGTACTGGATAGAGCTAGAAAAGGGCATCTCAGTGGTGTGGAATATTCAGTTTTTCTTTCGGGATAAATTAGTCTACAGTCAAACTATACCCACACATGAATTAGTTCAGCAATACCCATTATTATAGGGATATGATAATGTACTTAGAAGGACGGATGTTAAAGGATTCAGTTATGGCAGCTAAGGACATGTGGGAAGAGATAAACCAAAGCTGAGAAACAAGAAGCTCTTGCATATATGGATAGCAAGATACAATCAGTAAAACGTTTTTAATCTAGTTTTACACAGGTCAGGAATACTTAACCAAAGAAGTTGAAGACATTAATGAAAACGGTAAGTGGGATAAGTTGATCCTCCCAATAGAAAGACTTAAGATTACCTGATTTAAAGACATATCTACACAGTTAAGGCTCTTGTACACAACACAGAAAATTCAAAATGGAAAGGGATGAGGAGGCAAGGGAGTAATTCAAAAAGAGAATGGGATTGGGAATGCAGATCTCAGCCACATTGATTATATTCATAAAGTAGTTGAAAGCATAACTACAAAGCTGGGAACAAAATTAAAGATAACAGAATGAGAAGACATTTGGCTTGCAGGTTAGTCAATCTATTCCCTACAGGGCAAGCAGAGTACAGAGAGGGAGACAGAAGTGGAAAGGTCTGCACTAGTCAAGTTAACAGAATCTGAACAGAAGCCGCTGCTAAGGGAATGATTGGTAGGGCATATATATCGCATACCTATATGAATCAGTGAGAGATTGTGAAATGCATCTAATCTTCCTAAACATGCAAAATCTAGAATATGCAGATGTTTGCCACAGAAATTTTACATTGCAAGCACAGTTCTAAAATTTCTGTTGGATGACAAATGTTGGTGCGATGGGGCAGAATGTTCTTAACTAGGCATCTGTTGTCCATTTTCACTGTTCCTTGATGTATGGGCTCGGATGCTTATTTTAGACTTAAATCCAGCTCCTCCCCATATCCATTTTATGCTGTACCCACAAAACCTCAAAGTTAGCTACGCAATCCCTGTACTACAAACAGGAAGAGTAGATGGGTGGACAAGAGCTGGAACCTGGCACCACAGGTTCCAACAAACTCCAATAGGTCTTTTGGAAGTTAAGGATGAACAAAAATTAAAGATGCTTAGTTATGGTAAGCACACTAAATCTAATGTCCTTTTCATTCAATATATTGGACAGAATCACTAGCTTCGTTGCTCTTGGGTGGGCCTCACTGAGGGTAATCTCAAAGGTTCCATTTCTAGAAATACCTAATTTGTAAGTTATGAGCACTGGACCATAGATGCAGCACAAATGTTGATATCCTGGACCAAAAGGCAAATTATGTGGGCATGGATCTGTTTGAATCAGCCTTGGGTAATGTTATGTTTTTTTGCGAGTAAATCCAGGAAACAGTTATCCATTTAGCTAGAGTGACTTTGGATACTAGATAACCCAGTCTTTTTTGAAAAAAGAAAGTTGGTCTGATTTTCAAAATTATGAAAAACAAGGCAGACATTCTCTTTGCAGAAGTGATGGCTACTAAGAAAACTTTCATTCTAGAAAATTCAGACAGAATTTAGCTGAAGGCTCAATGTTTCTGCACAAGGCCTTGTAGGACAAGCATCAGGTCGCCCAAGGTGGAGATAGGGTCTTTACAAAATTCCTTTCATGAAGGCTTTGCATAATTTAGAAGCCACAGAAACATGCCTATATAAAAATTGGAAATAGCTGCCAGTTGAGAGTTTAAAGTTTTTTCTATAGCATTTTCAAGAATTGTAGATTCACAGAAACTGCTGCAGAAAAAGGGATCACCATAATCATGCAAAGCCTAAACAGAGAATATTTTCCATTTGTTTCTGTATACCTTTTTGGTGGATTGTTTGAGAAGCCAGAATACTATATGCAGGGGAAGAATGCCTGGTCTTTTAACATGCGGTTGGGTCTTGGGGCTCAAACGTTGGATCCCTGATGGGTGTGACAGGAGATCTAAATGTGGCTCCAGTACCCATGGAAGATACCAAAGAGACGACCCTAGGAAGAACTATGCCTGTTAAAACCAGAAAGGGGCAATGAGGATCACTGAGCTCAATCTGCTTGCTTTCGTTCAGATTTTGGGAATTAGGGGAAGGGGGTAAAAGGAGACCTAGGGGCCAAGCATGAATTAGAGCCTCTCTGATGCTCCCTGGGAGGGGATTAGAACAAAGTACCTATTGCGCTTGTAGTTGAGAGGAGTGGCAAATGGGGCTATCCATGCTGCAAACCAATGCCAGAAGATCTGCCACAGATGGAGTCCACTCACAGGGCATTAGAATGTTACCATAACATTCCACCTGTGTTCTTTTATTCATCACTGATGGGTTCAGTTCAGAGCCCTCTGAAAACAGTATGCATTTTTCCAAGCTCGTGAGTCAAAAAACTAGAGCAAAGTCTCTACCCAGAACGCCCTTCTCAATCACCTCAGATGGAGTTTGCTAAGAAAAAGAAGGCACCCCTTAGACTCAAAGCATCCCCCAGGAGCCGTTGAAGAGGGAGGGTGGGAAGTGATAAAAGCTGACCATATAACATTATGGCAAGACAACTTTATCGGATGTTAACTTTCCATTCATCACTGATGGGATAGAATCACAAGCTACCTTGAGATCCATGGGCAGGCCCTTATAGAACATTCCTGAGTACCACTGAGCCAACAGCAACTCTCCCTCTGAAGACCAAGTCCAATTTGTAATGAGGTACGAGGCTTAGCCCAAGCAGCTGCTGCACAGATGTCATCCATGGAATGGAAAGCTACAGATGTTACCAATCTCAAAAAGCCCTGATTTTGCAGACCTTGGCTGCAACATCTGCCACTGAAATTTTCTCCTCTGCTTCTGGGGGAATTCATCATGGAAAAGGATTTGCAGAACCACATCTCACCTCCTGGTTCCTGGAAAAGGTTTGCCGAGGTGCAGAAAACTTATTACTATGGCAGTATCTTTCCCTCTTGCTCACTGTGGGTCAACTTTCTGATGGCCCAAATGGGGATGTGCCAAAGGGGGCATCAATAAAAGTATTGTGAATTGGCAAAGCCACAACCAGCAGCCCATGAGATGCCTTCAGCTGAGATATCAAAGCATTGAACATGGGCAAGACTGGCCAACTGAGAAAACATCCTTTTGAAGTCCTCTGCAGACATTGACTCAGCATCTGAAAGTTGACATTGACTCAGCATCTGAAAGTTCCTTGGTAAAGTCTGACATGGTGTGAAGTGTGCCAGGTAATTAAGTGACCTCAGCAAGAAAGTGGTACAGCCAAAGACTTGCTTTCCAATGCTCTAGACCGATAGACAGATGGACAGTAGAGCTATGCTTCACTAGCTGCTTGGTGGCTCTACCAAGACCCTTTTGTCCTAATGTGGCCCACTGAGGTGCCAAAAACTTGTTGGGTCTCTGGATTTTAACAGCTTTAAGACTTGGGAAGGCAAATCCAAAACTTGCAACTATGCATAGTCTTACCTAGGGTTTGAAACCATATAGTGCCCAAGGGACACATCCTCCACTGCTCACCACTTTCCTTTCCAATCCTCTGGGGAAGGAGAAAAACATGACTCTGGGTTATCAATATAAATCTTGCCATAGCCATGATTGATAGCCTGCAGTGGTAGAAGGTACAGACTGAGGACCAAGTAACCACTTCCCCAATGTCACTGGTAGGCACTCCCATTTGGTAAAGTATGGTAAGCTGTGCCTGTGTGACCTTAACCTCCTGGTGGCCACCCACTACAGAATGTCAAAAAAAAGTCAGCCACTTCAGATTTGCCTTTAAATTATCACCTTTAAGTCTCTGCAAAGGTCAGAAAAGCCCCCCACACACCCATGCTTCTATTCAAGTAGTAGCTCATTTGGCCATGCACACCTAAACAGTACCCTTCATCTTTAGGTGGCCTACAAAAGAAACCAAGTTAAGTTTTCTACCACCACTTTCAAGTTACAAGGCAACCCACTCCGCACAACAAATGAAAAACATTGTAGAGAGCCAAATTGCAGTTCTGGCAGATAGGATTGCCCTTGCAGTAATTCCTTGATCAATGAGGGGAAGTGTCCCAGAGCAAAACTGCAGCATGGTACATCCCATCTAGTGGAAGTCCCATACTATGGGAAAAAAAAAAAAAAAAGCCTGTACTCACCATAACGAGTAGTCCATTTTCATTCAGCCTCAGTGTATGGGACTGATCTCTTACTACAGCTTGTAAAGCCTAGCTTTTCCTTACCAACAATGCTCTGGTCCCCTCACCTAAGATACTGCATATAGCTTGAGAATACACAAGAAACTAATGGAGTTCAAATCTAAGGGAGCAAGGTATGCGGTATTCCCTCAAATATATTTGAGAATGAATGTGAACCCAAAAGGCCAGGGAGTTGAGGCTGAATGAAAACACTGATGGAACATTAAGTCAACATACAGGACAGAGTCCCCAGCTACCCAAGCCCTGGGCGGACCACAAGAATGGATGCTCAAGAATATACAACCCTTAAGACCAGATCTAGTTTGTAGTGGTTGGTAAATGTATATGGATTTGACCAAGTAGCAGCAACACAAACATCCACAGAAGCCACACTGAAATGATGAAAGTTGCCACAGATCTGGTAGAATGAGCTTACATATTTTAGAGGGGCACATTCAATTGTGCATATAGTTATCCATCTGGCTATAGTCAAGACAAGCTACCACAACCAAAGGGGCACAAAAAATGAAGCCTTGGTCATATTTCCCAAACACCTCTGCACAATGCAAATAGTAGCACAACTGTCTATACGACTACAGCAAGAATTCCCCTTAGTTATTGAAATTTGGAACCACCAGAAGATGAACTGAGTGGTTAGTATTGATTCTGACATCACCTTCAATAGAAAGGAAGCATTGGTCCATAAGGTAACCTTATCCTTGTGAAAGACCAAGGGGGTTTGAGAATAAAGCTTGAAGCTCAGTTATTCTCCTGGCAGAGATTATAGCAACCAGGAAGGAAGTCTTCCAAGCCAGGTATTTTAAGTCACATTTGGTTGCAGGCTGAAAGGGAGACTTGTCACGGTCTGCAGTACTAAAGTTAAATCCCACAGGGGAACAAGGTCCTTAAAGGGAGATCTTAGTAAATTAGTACTTTCCAGGAATACTATACATATGTTTGCAGAAGCCAAGGAAGAACTGTACAACCCCATGTGGAAATTTGAAATTGCTACAAGATGAACTTGCATGGTAGGCAGGTTTTCTCATTTGTTAAACAATTCTGTTAAATTAGAGGCTTGCACATGTGGTAGCTGTAAAGGGTTGTATCAGATTTCTCTGCCCAAACAAATATTTTCTACTTGCTTTTGTACAATTTCCTAGGTTTAGTAGGAAAATGAGAACAGACTGGGGAAGCAAGCATAGGTTGCCTGGCCAACAGAACTGGAGAAACCATGCTACCATTCAAAGATTGGGAAGGTCTGGGTGAATAAAGTCTTGCAGGATGGGAGTCTGATCCAGAATCAGTGTAAGTGAAGGCAGAAAGGGGAACCACACTTACCAAGGTGCAATGAGGATTACTCTGCTCATCTGCCTTCAATAAAAATCTGGGATCAAGGGAGTTGGGGACAAGCATAACAGATTGGGGGCAATTGTGAACAGTTTCCATGGGTGGTGCACCCATTCGAGGGATTATGGCAAAGTTGCTGCAATTTAGGGGTGATGCAAAAGACTGCAGCACAGCTGGCCCAATGACAAATTCACTGGCCATTTTCTAGTTGGACCACTTGTGAGATTTGAATGGACTTGCCGACTAAGTCCATCAGACTGGATTTCCCACAGAACATGCGTTGCTACCAGAAAGTGATTTGAAGGCCACTGCCACTCAGCTTTGAGAAGAGAGTTCAGATGTGGCTCTTCCTATGTACTAAAGACTTTTTTGAATTGCCGACTGTCCCGAGGGGGAGAAATCTTTAAAAGCTTGCAATGCCAGAAGCACCACTTTCATCTGCAGAACACAGATATGCAGTTTGGCCTCTGCAGACGACCAAGTGCCTTGGACCTTCTTCCAGATAATGCCCCCCCCCCTCAATCTGAGAAGCATCCATAGTCACTATGGATTTGAGCAGAGTTGTGTGAACAAACAAGCTTGTGGCTGGCAAGGTAATTTCTGCATATCTGAAGTCACTTACCTTTGTAAACACATGGTGCATGAAGAGAAGCATTAGGTTTGTAGCATCCATTGTAAAAAAAAGTGTGATACTATGCTAGTGGTTATGGCTGCCATCGAGCCTAGAGCCTGCAAAACATTTCTGGCTGATATAGTAATACTGCAAATGATTCAGAGTTTGCTTCTGATGTTCTGCACTCTAAAATGGGGTGGGATGTAAGCATTGAGTGTCAGACTGCACCTATGAATCCAGCTTCTGGGTGGGTTGCAAGTGATTTTTCACCATTTACTAAGCAAGTTTTTAGTACCTGGTCTCACTTTGGACAACTGGCTCGTCACTACCACACCAGGCATCAGTTGGTATAATATGGAACACCCAGATTCCCTGCAACTTAAGATGGGCTGCTATCAATGCCATGCATTTAGTAAACACCCTGGGGGCTGGGATTAGGCCAAATTGCAGTACTGTGAACTGGCAGCAAGTCTCAAACAAGTCCTGAGCCATCTGCCAATCTTTATAGGATGGTATGCATGAAGGTCTGGCACATCCAAATGTCTTTTCCTAAGGGCAGTAGAATGGGCTGTACCACTGATCAAAACTGGTCTCCAGCCCAGTCTTAGACCAAAAAGCTTAAGTTATGGACCCTATCCAGTTTGGTGGGGACCTCAGACTTTCATAGTTGCTGGCTCCTAACTGGGTTCAACATCTGGTAGCTTTGTTATTGGAGCAAAAATTAAGGGTATGGTATAACTTCTGGTAATTCTTTGCAGCAGAAATACTAAAAATGTCAGCTGTTTGGTGTAGGAAGAGAGACCAGACTGCCAGAGAAATTGGGCCTCCTTTCGGGAGAACTGTTAAGGGCCCATTTCTGGACTATGTTGGCCTCTTGCCATTTCCCCCTCTGCTGCTGGTAGCAGTTGCACATGTTGGGGAAAAGGACATGATTCTTTGAACCACATCTTGTGGGCCCCCACACAGACTCCTTGGAAAGGTTTGTGGGGGTGTGGGGGGTTAGCAGACAAAGGTACTTTTACACTTGGAGTGCTTCCTTTACAGTGGACTGAAAACAGAACAGATGGCCGATTTAAGCCTCCATGAAGTCAAAGGCATCCAGGTTTGTCTGTGGAGAAGCTTGACCCTGCTGTGAAATACCTCAGTTCCTCTGGCCATAAGCCTCATGGAAGAGTTCACAACCAATTGTAAGGTAGTCAACCGAGGGGACAAAACTCTGGGCCTCCTCTGTAGAGATCCTCACTAATGAGCTTGAAAGTTCCTTTGCAGTTTCAAGTGGGCTAGGCAATTAGAGTTAATGGCAAATGTTATTCAGGCGAATACCTGCTTCCCAGTCTTGTCCATCGCCCTAGACTTGGCGGGAGATTAAGAAACTTTAGTGGTCACTGCCATCAAGTACTCCCTTACTCCAATGCTGCCTTTTTACTGGCACTGCCATCATTTTAGTCTGAGGATGGGTTCAGTTTTATGGGGGCAGACCAACTACCCTTTTATTTCAAAAGCTTGAGAAAGTATGCAAAGGAGTCTTTGGGTGGCAATATAGGAGACCCTACGCAGTTGGTATCAGTGGACTGGGCGAGTTCAAGTTGTCTTACCAGTCTCTTCCTAGGGACTCAGTGGGGTTGGCCTGGATAAGTATTGAAGAGCTAGTGATCCCAGACTAGAAGCTCTGGGCCAGCTGTCCCCTAGGTGGAGAACAGTGGGATGGTCAGGGGTGGACCCACCTGATCTGTGGTGAGAAAACCCTCCACCACCTCAGACTGACTGCTCCACGAAGTGCCAAACGGAGCAGAGAGCAACATACCCTGGTTTGCTACCCCCCCCCTTTTCTTCAGACAGCCCTGCATAGGAAGAAGCCAGAACTGAGCTGCCAAGCACCAGAGTTGATCCACAAAAGTTGATCCAACCCCCACCCCCCAATTAGAAGTTAAAGCTTTGGCCCTGAAAGCCACCTGGATCCAAAAAATGGAGCACATGAGCTCAGAGCCATTGTCAGATCCAAAGACAGTCTAGGATCTGATGGGCCTGAACACACTGATGCTATGAAATCTCGGGTTGAGTAGATGCTAGAGGGAGGTCCTTGATGCAATGTGGTCAGAATAAAAGCACCCTTCTGAAGTTGTCCCATTACATTCACTTACCCTCCAAGCCACATCCTCAGTAAAGCACCTAGTACAAGACACAAAGCAGGCCTAGAAGGCCTCTCTAGGAGAGGGCAGCATAGATCGAATAGGATCCAAAGATAGTTAGTTTGAGGAAGAGGCTTCAGATCAGAGGTCTTATCTAAAGCAATCTTTCCCAAGGTCTGACTATACAAATTGTTTCAGCTCTGAAGGCTTGGATGCCACAGAAGAGGTCAGAGCCAATATCAGCACCTTTTTCCACCTGTGAAAGTGGAAGGATTGAAGAATGCAGATGTCATTGATTTAATCCAATCCCAGGCAGTAAATGCAGAAATACCCATCTGGAAAGGGTATCCTGTCTTTGTACATGTTTAGGAAATAAGTTGTCTTACCATAACGTTCCATGTTAGTTGTCTTCTTGCCTTCTTTCTTGCTGGATGGGTTCAGAGCCAATCCTCTGCTCAGACTCTGCCTATATTATACTGCCTATATTATAGCAGGAGAGCTATTTTTACTGGCTCGAGGCAGCCCTATATCCCACAATACCATGCGCCAACTCCCCTGATCTCATTTGGAAGCCAAGACATAGCATCAAAAGTAATATTATAATATTAGAATCCTCTTTTACGAGTACAGATTACCGGCTGGTAACACTAAGGATACCAGGAAAGACACAACATTGTATCTCCAGAAATGGAAGGACTCGGAACCTAGAGTCTATCCAGGCTAGGGGGCAGGAGGGAGGGACACAAGAAAGAAGGCGAGAAGACAATTAACATGGAACATTATGGCAAGACATAAAGTACAGTTTTGTACCTACCATAAATGTAGATGTCCGATAGGTATGCATCGGCAGTCATAACATATGGGTTGTCCTGCCTCAGGCAGCCCTTCCGTCGGCCGGATTCCAAAGTCTGGGTCTGGCCTCGGCTGATGTCGCACTTCACCCGACGTCATAGCTCCTGGGGTATAAAGGCATCAGCAGACACCATTTTCCTGTTTCTTGCCCCAGATGCCCTCTAGGAAGGCTAAATTTGGATAAATGTACAAAATTCCAAACAGTAGAAAGCAAAAAATATATATATATATATATATATATATATATATATATATATATATATATATATACACACACACAAACAAATACACCATAATAGATTCCCCCAGCTAGCTAAAAGAGGGGTAAGTACCCTAGGAATACCACAGAGGGGAAAGAGGGTGGGTAATCCTGAATGCAGATGCATACCCATCTGACATCTACATTTATGGTAGGTACAAAACTGTACTATGTCCTTCAAGGATGCATCTGCAGTCATAACATATGGGTAGAATACCATAGCCAAAATGGGGGAGGAGGCACTAAGATAATGATGGTGTAGTTAAGATCCCCTGTAGTTGCAAAACCTGCTCGGGATCTGGAGTATAAAGGAAGATTGTAATGCTTGGCAAATGTATGCACGGAGCTCCAAGTAGCAGCTTCTAAAATGTCTTTGGTAGCCACTCCTCGTAGGAAAGCTGTAGTGGTGGCTGTGGCTCTTGGAGTGAGGCCTGATATTTTCAGGAGTTGTCTTTCCATGAAGAGTAGCAGAATCGAATGCAATTTCCTATCCATTTTGAAATTGTCTGTTTGGAAATTGCTTTTCCTTGCACTCCTGTTTGCATATGCTACCAGAAGCTGGTCAGTTTTTCTGCTGATTTTAGTCCTGTCCAAATAGCGCAGTTGTCTGTGTACATCCAAGGTGTGCAATAGTTTTTCCCCCGTTCTGTGAGTTAGGGAAGAACATAGGTAAATGAACAGCTTGGTTCAAGGATACCACCTTTGGCATGAAAGTAGGATTGGTTCTCAGAGAGACTATCCTGGTGAAAGATAAGGAAAGGCTGCACTGCCATTAATGCCTGTAACTCGGAGACCCTTCTTGCTGAAGTGATTGCTAGAAGGAAAGCAGTTTTCCAAGATAAGAACTGTAAGTCTGCTGATGCTGCTGGTTCAAAAGGGGGAAGTGTTACTTTTTCCAGCACAAAATTGAGATCCCATGCAGGCAGAGGTGGTTTCCTTGGAGGTTTTACATTTTTGAGCCCTCTTAAAAATTGTCTGAGGAGAGGGTGAGAGAAGATTGGAGGATCCATGTTGTACTCTGCTGAAATTGCTGAAGCATAAATCTTAATGGAAGAATAGGAACATTGTGGAACAGTTCTGCTAAGTATTCTAGGATGTGCTAGGTTTGCCAGTGTGACATTTGTTCCCTTTGATGCACTCCAAATGAGGAATCTCTTCCATTTGGAAGAGTATGTTTTTCTTGTGGAGGGTCTGCGAGCCTCTAGGATAATGTCCTTGACCCTCTGAGAAAACATATTGGTTTTGTTTTATGCAATTTTCCAGGCAGTTAGCTGCAGCGTTTAAGTTTAGATGCAGTTCTGCATTAGAAGTAAAGGCCATAGAGGTAGAGGCCATGAGTTTGTCAGAGACATGCTTCTCAGTAGCGGGTACCAATGCTGCCTTGGCCAGTCTGGAGCTATCAGAATCACCTTTGGCTGTTCCTCCCTGATCTTCAGTAGAACTTTGTACATCAATGGGAGAGGTGGAAAGGCATACACTGTCAGGACCTTCCAGCTGAAAGAAAGGGAGTCCACCCTCCAGGCTTGTGGGTGGTATTCTCTTGAGCAGAATTTCTTCAGTTGGTGGTTGAGTGGGGAAGCGAACAGGTCTATCTCTGGCATTCCCCCATTTCTTTATGTTTTTGAAGATGTCTGGATGCAGCATCCATTCGTGAGCATCCGTGGTAGTTCTGCTTAAGCTGTCTGCTAGTGAATTCTCTTTTCCTGGTACGAATCTGGCCTGCAGTTGAATGTTGAGATTCAGGCCTAGGTCACACGTCCATTGCCATCTGGCACAGAGGGTAGGAATGCGTGCCTCCCTGTTTGTTGATGTACCACATGACTGTGGTATTGTCTGTCCTTATCAGGTGTCCTTGCTGGAGGAATGATTTGAATGCCTCGATTGCATGCTTCACTGCCAGCATCTCCTTTAGATTTATGTGTAGATTCAGCTGGTCTTGAGACCATAGGCCTTGGATACACTTGTCTTCCATGTGTGCCCCCCAGCCTAGGTCTGAGGCGTCCGTGGTGATGGTCTGCCTTGGTTGTGGTTTGTGGAAAGGCAACTCTGTTGGTCTGGCAGGCCTGACCCACCACAGGAATTTTTTTCAGGCATGGAATGATTGGTATCATGGTTTCTAGACTGTCTGTTGAGACCATACATTCCTTAGGTACCATTGTAATTCTCAAATGCAGCCTGGCATGTGGGATCAAGATTTTGCAAGATGCCATGTAACCCAGGGCCTGCAGGACTTTCCTTGCAGTAAGCTGAGTTTGTCTTCTCAATGCCATGAAGTAGACTGGGAGTTGCTTTTGTTTTTCTTCTGTGAGAAAAGCCATCTGTCCAGTTCTGCACCCAAAAAGGTTATCCTTTGGGATGGCACTAGTCTTGACTTCTGTATGTTGACTGTATCCCAAGGCTTGTAACAGTTGTATGACAGGCCAAATCCTTTATTTTTGTCTTGTCCGCTTGTATTAGGCAGTTGTCCAGGTATGGGTAGATCTGAATTCCCTGAAGCCTGCAATGTGCAATTACTGATGCCAGGCATTTTGTGAATACTCTGGGCGCAGTAGATAAGCCAAAGGGCAATGCTGAGAATTGATAATGCTCTGATCCTGCAAGAAACCAGAGGTGTCTTCTGCAATCTGGTCGTATAGGGACGTGCAAGTATGCCTCCTTGAGATCTAGAGTCACCAGACAAGACTCTTGCCCAACATGGGAAGAAGATGCTGTAGGGTCAGCATCTTGAATTTTGGTACAATGAGATGTGTTCAGTGCAGACAAGTAGAGAATAGGCCTCCATTGAGTTTCTTTTCTTGGTACAAGGAATAGTCTGGAGTAAAATCCTTGGCCTTGTTCCATAGATGGTACCCTTTCTATTGCTCTCAACCTTAGTAAGTTGATTTGTTTTAGAGCCTCTGGCTTGGTGGAAGGTTTGGCATTCCTCTCTTTTTTGGTAAAGTGTGGAAGTGAAACCTGTAGCCTTTGTCTATTGTTTGCAATGTCCATTTGTCTCCTGTAATGCAATGCCAGTTTTTTGAAAATAAAGCTTTCTGCCCAAGGGTGCTTCCAGTTGTTCCCTGGTAGGCGGAATCAGAGCCAAGTCATTGTGTCTGTCCTGTGGAAGTGGTTGTAGTCGCAGCTGTGGCGGTACTCCTCTGGTTGGCAGGTTGCCACCGACGACCCCTATAGGCACCCATTGATTGACCTCTGCCTCTTGGGCGTCTATTTCTGCCTCTCTGTGCTCTTGGTGTCTGGAAAGGACAAATTCTTTGAAGGCCAGTTTCTGCTGAACCCTGGAGGTTGGACCTGCAGAAAATCCTTCACTGTTTGCACAGATTTTGCTTTTTCTTCCACTTTTAGAACCTCCTGAGCAGGGGAGCCAAATAAACTTCGTTTCTCCATAGGGGCATCTAGGAGTTTAGACTAGACATGGTCTGGCAAGGGTTCAGGAGAGGAAAGCTTTTTATTCAGCTGATCTAACAAAAATGGTACTGTATCATGTGAAATTGACAATTTAAAGCCCTGGCAGAAAGAGTAGCAGAAGTATAAACCTTTTTACCCCATCTCTCTAATGCTCTTGACTCTTAGAGGGTAGGGGTTTTTTGGCAGTGGCAGCTGCAACACCCTTTGGGCCCGGAGAAATAGTTTGTGTCTGCAGCATGGGCCTTATACAAGTGGAAGTGAGAATCCGGGACCCTGTAATATCCATCAAGTTTGGCAGGGGCCGGGGGAAGAGAATCAGGGGCAGAACTGGCATCATTGTATGCATCAACAACGGATAGTACAGGTGGTATGGCTAAAGGCCTATGCTGTGGCAAGTGTAAAAAAGTCCTTAGCCTTTTCCTAGAATCAGAAAAATCCTGACCCTGCCATTGAAAGTGTTCCCTCATTGAGTGTAAAGTGTTCCCTCATTGAGTGTAAAGTCTCCCCAAAGGAAAATTCTTCTTGGGGGGGGGCAGAAGTAATTGAGTCTTCTGCATCCGAATCCTCATAAGGTGAGTATGGTCCTTCCTGATGGTCTGATAAATCTGATCCATCCAAGGAATAGTCAGAGGAGGTTCAGGGGGTTCAGTGCTAGGCCTTTTTTCAGGAGGTTGTGAGGCCCTGTCTGGGTGAGGTTGGGATCCCCTAACCAGAGATATAAGGTCCTCAGCAAGGCTGAGAATCAGAACTTGAGGAAGGTCTGCGAGAGGAAGCTTTTGTTGGTAAGGCCTTGGAAAGTTTAGCTGCTTTAGCCCTGGAGAAGGCCTTAATAGACATAGAAGCAGGGGGTCTAGCTGCCCCATGTGCAGGAGTAGAGATGTCCAACGGAATGGTGTTTGACAAATCTTGTGCGCCTGCTTCTTCAGTAGGAATTTCTGTAGCTGACTCAGCTGGGGCCTCTGTAGCCTCGGTTGTCGGAGGCATGCTTTTGGCAGAAGAACCGTGGACTGTTTCAGCCAAAACAGACACTCGCGGTAGGCCGAAACCACAGGCCGCGAGTGTCTGTCCTTTTCCTTGTGTTTTTTGGCTAAATGTGTAGGAGTCTCAGACGGCATTTTATATGCAAAAGCGGAACCAAAAAACTTCTGCAAACTCCGAGTGTCTGTCGGTTGAAGGAAGCACAGGTTAAACAAGCTGATACATCGTGGTCTGGGCCTAAGCAAGGAAGGCAGTAAGAGTGGAAATCCTTAGGAGGTATTTGTTTCCCACAAGTTAAACAATTACTTTGTCTGACATCGGCTGAGGCAAGAAAGAGTCCCCAACAGGGTACTTAGCTTTTTTTTAGAAGTCTTCGGTAGCTGAAATCTCTTGATCTGACCGACCGGCACTTGCGAACAGCTTCTGCTTCGGGCACCACGCGGCAAGAAAGACTGGGGAAAATGGCATCGGCTGATGCCTTTATACCCCAGGAGCTAGGACGTCGGGTGAAGTGCGACATCAGCAGAGGCCAGACCCAGACTTTGGAATCCAGCTGACGGAGGGGCTGCCTCAGGCAGGACAACCCATATGTTATGACTGCAGATGCATCCTTGAAGGACATCTTAATGTCATTCTCGCCTTCATTCTTGCTGGATGGGACAGCGTCCCTAGCATCTTAGTCCTGGGTGGCTCAATGGAACAGACGCCAGAGTACAGTGGAACCAAAATCAGCTCTATTTCTGGAGACTAGATCAAGCTTATAATGGGCAATAAAGGTATGTTTGGACGCCCATGTAGCTGCTGCACAAAGAGCATCTAGTGGTAACCTTGCTTGAAAAGCTGTTGAAGTTTGATAGTGCCCTGGTTGAATGAGCTTTAGGCCTAGAGGGTAGTTGCCTGTGTCTCAACTCAGACCAAGGTAATAATGGACGTCAGCCATCTGGAAAGAGTAACTTTCGATACCGGAAGCCCTTTCTTGCCTGCAGCATGAGGAAGAGCTGGTCTGACTTTCTGAATTGTTTTGTCCTGTCTAGGTAATACTGTAATTGGCGATGAACATCTAATGAATGTAATTTTTGTTCAGCCCTGTTGATATAGTCTGGGAAAAAGATGGGCAAATCAATGGAGTGGTTTAGATTTGCTTCCGATAATGAGTTACCCTATCTTTATGAAAAACCAAATAGGGAGGACGGACAGACAAGGCTTGAAGTTCCAATACCCTTCTGGCAGATGTTATAGCTACTAAAAACAAACTTCTTTCTTGGAAAACTGAGGGAGCAAGAAGCGTCCGGTTCAAAAGGGGGTAGAATTAGTGAGGTTAGAACTAAATTTAAATACCATTGTGGGAGAGGACTGAGCAATATGCCCTTGAGAAAGGCTTTACACAGTTTGTGGGACATTTGCTTCTGGGAGTCCAACATGAAAATTAGCAATGGCTGCTAAATGTACCCCGATAGTGGCCGATGACCCAGAATGAAAAAGCTCCGCCAGAAAGTCTAGAACCTCATGAATGGGTGCATGGAAAATCTAATGATCTAGTTTGTGCCCAGTGTGAAAAACTTCCATTTACTCGCACAAGTCTTCCTAGTATTGGACTTATGGGAAGCCAGAAGGATATCATGAACAGGAGGAGAAATAAGGGGAAGCCTGGTTATGGCTGGAAGTGGAGCAACCAAGCTGCGAGGTTGATGTAATGTAGAGACTGATGCAGCTTGCCCGTGAGGTGGGTCAACAGATCTGGAAGGGGTTCCAGATGCCAAAGCTGTTCCAGTAGGTATTTGTGCAGGAACGGGAACCAAACTTGTCGAGGCCAAAACGGGGCAATGAGGATCACTTTGGATCTCAATGCGGTTGCTTTCTGAATTAGTTGCGAGATCAATGGAAAGGGAGGAAAGGCATAAAGACGACCCCGGGGCCAAATGTGAACAAGAGTGTCCGAGGGGCTGCCCTAGTAGAGGCAAAAGTGTGAAGTCGAGGCACTTACTGTTTTGCGGAGTTGTGAAAAGGTCGCAAGGCTGGCCCCACTTCCGAAAAATTCCATCTACTACCACCTGATTTAGAGACCACTCGCGAGGCATGAGGATAGCTCTGCTCAATCTGACTTTGGACTTCCTGGGGATGTGCGTTGCTATCAGAAACCGTTGAGATGAAAATCACCCATTGCCAAAGTAGGTAGGACCTTGTTCCGCCCTGCTTGTTTATGTACCACACCACAGACATTGTCCATTTGAATTGCTATAGTCCCAGTGGGAAGAGAGCTTTGAAGGGCCTGCAACGTCAAAAGCACTGCCCTCATTGTGCAGGTGGCATTCTGACTGTTGCCAAGTGCCCTACCCTGATAATGCTGCCCCACCTGATCAGGGAGGCATCTGTTGGAACAATGGCAACTGGAGGGGGGAGAACAAAGGGTGTGCCCTGAAAAAGCTGAGGGGAAACCATCCACCAGGAGAGATGTTTCTTGCAAGATGTTATCAAAATGTTGTGGGTCATTGGAAGCTGTTTAACGGACCACTGAGAAAACAGCATCCACTGAAGGAGTCTCATGTGGAAGCAGGCTAATGGAAGTAAAAGAATCGCCGCCATGAGGCCCAACACTTTCAATACTAGCTTGACTTGGACTCTGCTGGGCTGAAACAGCAGCTGAACATTCCGCCTTATGTCTGTCACTGAGGTGGTAATGTTGCAGACATTTCTGTGGTGTTTAATACGGCGCCTATAAAGTTTATACATTGACAAGGCGACAAGGAGGACTTTGCAAACTTTATAGAAATACCCAGGCTGTTGCAAAGTTGGATAGTGTAATCCCTGGCCATTATGAGATCCTGTTTGGTGGTAGCAGAAATGAGCCAGTCGTCCAAGTATGGAAACACCTGGAATCCTTTCAGTCTCAGGTGAGCCGTGACCACTGCCAAACATTTGAACACCTGGGGGGCTGTGGTGAGACCAAAGGGCAGGGCCCTGAATTGAAAATGACTACTCCCAGCCAGAAGCAGAAACCTCCTGGTGCACCTATGTATTTTTATGTGGTAGTATGCGTCCTGGAGGTCTGAGCACATCCAGTTGTCTCTGCCCAAAAAAGGGTAGAATGGACTGCAGTGTTAGCATCCAAAATTTTGTCTTTAGTACATAGTTTAACCTGCTGAGGTCCAAAATGGATCTCTAACCTGTCTTTTTTGGTACCAAAAAGAATCTAGAGTAGATTCCAGATCCTAGCTGATCTGCTGGGACTGCCTGGATGACTCCAACAGCTTTATTTCTAGCCGAGCCTGACCCCTTTGTGCAGGTGGTACATCTGGTAGGGGTTTTGGCGGTTGTACCGGAGGGAAAGTGAAAGGAATTTGTAACCCTCGGATATGATCTTATGTACCCATGTGTCTTGGGAGATTGATTGCCAGGCTTCTGGGTAGAGATAATCTTCCCCCGACTGCCTCTGAAGGCGGGCAGCTTCCCAGGGATGTTGAAAGGGTTGGTCAGGGAAAGATTCCCTGGAACCCTGGTTCTGTGGACCCCCTCTGCCCCTGGGGCGGTGTCTTATTCCTTCCCTGCCTCTAGGGGGAAATTCACCATGTGCAGCAGGTGCGACTCCCTGTGGTTTGCGTAACTACATCTTTCCACCCCTCTGTCCTTTAGGATAAGGTCTAGAAGGCGTGGAAAAAACGACTCCCATGGCAGAGAGTCTTACCATCTTGCTCGCATCTGGTGAGGGTATTCTTCCCGAGGCCAGAACAATTCCGAACAGTCAAAGGGGTGTTGAAGGATGCCTTGAAGGAGTTGGCAAAGTTAGTCACATCCAAGTGTGACATCTCAACGCAACGCCTGTTCCAGCGGCCCTACTCACTCCATCGGATGCACAAGAGATTAGCCACATGGAGTTAGAGTTCAGGGTAGCCAGCTTGAGTTTTGTCATACCCCGCAGCAGAAGGATCCTGTACAGTTTAACCCAGCTCTGTGAGCAAGTCTCTGAAGGCAGGTGAAATGACAGTTATCGCATAGAAAATGTCACTGAGGCAAAGGTCCGCTTGCCGTACCTGCCCATGGTCCTGGACTCTTGTTAGGATGAACAGATACAGAAGGATCAGCTATTCCTTCTTAGTGGCTGCTGCTAACCACCATAGCATCAACTGAAACACCTTTGGTGACAAAGGATTTGTCGTCCGGTGCAGAAATAAATTTAGAAGGCCTCCTAGGGGTAGGTTCCATTGAATCAGGAGCTGCCCATGCCTTTCTAGCCACTACCTCAATTAGTGGGTCGAAAGGGGGAGACACCCAGGAAGTGGAAGGGCGAGATCCAAAGGAGTTAAGGTAAACCGACTCGTCCTCTGAAGGAGAGTGGACCAATTTCCCCTCTTAGGATCTCCAGGATGTCTGAAAAAGACACTCAAAGGGGGATCTGGGGGGAACCCTCAGACTCATCCAAGTCAGTGTCAGACATAAGACTTGGGGGAGTCCATATGCTTCCTCTTGCACTTTCCTAGGTGGTTCCCCTGAAACTTCAGGGGAGGCCTCAGGACACCCAAAGTAATACCCTACACTTTGGATCTCTGCTGTCAGGTATAGGAGGGTGGCCAGAAACTGTAACAGGCACTACAGAGGGAGGAGCTGCAGAACTTAACCTTGGAGTGGACACTGGGTCCAGCACAATCACCCTGAAGGCTCCCCTATCAAACACCAAAGGTAGCCCCGGCTCTGAAGAGGCCAGAACCACCCCCGGAACAGACAAGAGAAGGCTCCTAGAATGTCTGGGCTGAACTAACCAGAGCTGAAGCTCCAAGAGGGAGAGTGGGAGTCCTGGCGCCTGGACCTCTCCACGGACGGAACCAATAAAGGGTCGGAGCCGACTACACCGGAGCCAAAGGAGGAGGTATTGGCTCTAACGTGGGCAAGCCAGAGGGAACAGAGGTCGGAGCAGTCTCAACACCAGCCCTCTGCTCAGAAGCTGGAGCAGAGGGTTTGGCGGTTTTTGATGACTTCCAAGCCAGACTTGGACGGGGAGTCATCAGGCTTTAACAAGCCCTTTAAAATGAGCTTTACGTCTTTCCTGCACTAAATCCGTGACACACGGAACAAGAGTCCTGCAGGTGTAAAGGCCCCAAGCAATAGACACAAGTGAGTCTGTCAGACATTTTCTAACAGCATGAGTCACTTCTTGAATCCCGAGACCTTAACATCTTTGGACATTGCCCTAAAGACAGTCACTCAATCAGCACACACACACAAGGGGGAGATGAGGGGGCTGACTAAACACACACAGGGGTGAGTAAACAGAAAAACTAAAGCCTGTAGGCCTTATAAAAGTTAACTACAGGGGTGGGAAGGGCTTATGAAACAAACACCATTAAGTAATATTGATAGGGAACAAAAGTAGGGAAAATAACCTATTATACCATGACCCCCGCCCCCCCAAAACGTGCACGCTGACTGGCCAGCGTTCCCGTTGTAAATAGAGTTATACTAATAGAAAAAGGTCCGGTCGCCTGGACTTTTTTCCATTAGTATAACTCGGTTTTTTAAAACACTGTCTTGCTATGTTAAATGGGTTTAACATAGCAAGACAGCTTTAAAATAAGCAACGGAGATCTCCGTTGCTTATGTTAAAGGTGTCTCGCTATGTTAAACCCATTTAACATAGCGAGACAGTGTTTTAAAAAAAAGCAACGGAGAAAGCAAGATCTCTGTTGCTTTTTTTTTTAGTGTTTCGCTATGTTAAATGAGTTTAACATAACGAGACAGTTTTAAAATAAGCAACGGATATCTCCAGTGCTTATTTTAAAACTGTCTCGCTATGTTAAACTCATTTAACATAGCGAAACACTAAAAAAAAAGCAACAGAGATCTTGCTTTCTCCGTTGCTTTTGCCCACAGCTCTGATGTACTGCGCAGGTGCGCAGTACATCAGAACTGCCACCAATGCCAGACACCTGCGGAAGGGCAGCAAACAGGCATTATACTATCCCATTAAAGAAAAGTAATAGTAATAGCTTCGCCCTCGGGACCAAACCACGCCAACCTTGGGTAAATTTAGCATTACCCACACCCAGGTGTGGGTTATTGCTACAAACTACCTCATAAAATAGAAACTGTTGAAATTCCTTTTACTGACCTGAGCTGGTAAAAAAACGCAACCTCGCAGCGAAGCGGCAAATGAGACCTGGGGAGTTAGCGCATGGTATTGTGGGATAGAGGGCTTCCTCGAGCCGGTAAAAATAGCTCTCTAGCTATAATATAGGATAATCTCCGAACCCATCCAGCAAGAACGAAGGCGAGAATGACAACTTAACACTAAAGGATTCTATATGTAAAACAGAACTCACAACAAGGAAAAAAAACCCAAGGGGGATACCAACAAGGGTAGCAAAGACGGTCAAAAGGGAGAAATGCCAACTGGCAGCAATTTTAGTAAAAATACCAGCGATAACCAAGAGGTCTGAGAAAGGTTGTGAAAGATTACAAGAATATGAAAACTTACACTTTGACTATACCTTTCAGTTACCACCTAAAGAATGCTAGAAAGCCATCAACCATCTGTTTGCAAAAGTCGCTAAACATGAGGAGTGGGTAGAGAAGTCAGTTTGTAGGCTTCTGTAAGCTGCAGTAATTGCAGTGTTCGATGGATTAAAGTTGACAAAGCAGTTTAAGTTTTAAGACACGTGTGGTTACCTCCACTTTCCAAGGTCCCTCAAGACAGCCTAGAAAATGGTCATTAGCACATGACTGCCACCAAGGTAGCATTTGGCACTGCAAGAGTAACAATGTGTCCTCACATTGGGTCACCAGGTCCACCTGGGTAGGATCACCAGCTATTCCCTATCCAAAAGGGAAAGTACAATCTGGGCTAGAGAGGAATTAAAGTCAAAGGCCTAACCTATGCAGTTAACTTTTAGTTATGTACTCACCATAACTTCAGATGTTTGGGATCCATCTCTCCTACATGCTGACTGATGGGTTTGGAGCAGATCCCTCTGCTCAGACTCTGCAAGCTTATGCTATAGAGCAAGGCCTCTAATTGGCTGAGCTATCTTTATCCCAGGATGCACCACCACTAATCCCCAGATCTTGTCTGCATTCATGCACACATGCACAACTTGTTTATATAACATTGTTAGATGTTTCAAGATGAAACAGGATTCGGACCTTCTGATATCCTCTGATCTTCAAGGAAGAGGGAAGGAGGGTGGGTTATTAGGAATGTAGGCGAAATGGATCCCAAACATCTGAAGTTATGGTGAGTACATAACTAAAAGATGTTGTGATCCTATCTCACCTACATTCTGACTGACGGGACAGCGTCCCTAGCACCTAAATCCCGGGTGGCTCATTGGAAAACACTCCTGAGCACTGTGGAACCAAATGAAGCTAGTCCTCTAGATGCCACATCTAATTTGTAGTGGGAAATGAAGGTGTGCGGGGAAGACCATGTAGCAGCAGCACAAATGTCACCAATAGCAAGCTTAGAATGAAATGCTACCGAAGTAGCCATAGCCCTTGTAGAATGAGCCTTGACAGAGGTGGTAAGCTCTGTTAGAATAAATATAAGCTAGAGTAATACAGTCCCTGATCCATTTGGCAATAGTGACCTTTGTGACAGCGTTAACCAATTTGTTTTCTGCAAAGAATACAAACAACTGATCTGTTTTCCTTGTTTGTTTGGTCTTATCTAAATAAAAACGCAACGGTCTGGACATCTAGTGTGGAATATAAACTCCGCTTTGTTGGTATTTTGGGAAAAAAAAACTGGAAGCTCTAACGATTGTTGTAAACAAAGTAGAACAAACTTTAGGAACAAAAGGATTTGGTCTGAGGGATACTCTGTATGAAAAACCAAGTACGGGGGTTTCACTGAAAGCGTGAAGTTCTGAAACCCTTCTGGCTGAAGTAATCGCCACTAGAAAGGCTGTCTTCCATGATAGAAACTTTAGATCACAGGTAGCTGCCGGTTCAAAGGGGAAAGAAGTCAAGGCACGCAACACTATATACAGATCCCATGGAGGTGCAGGATGAGAAATCGGAGGTCTTAATAGAGCAGCACCTTTCAAGAAGGTCTTACACAATCTGTTGCTCATTAAAGGTGGGTCTATGGATTCATGAAAATTAGAAATTGCTGCCAATTGTACTTTGATGGTAGCAACTGAAGAGCCTTGATTGAAAAGAGAGGTCAGAAATTTTAGTACTTCTGCCACAGAAATAGAAATGGGGTCCAGGCCCGAGTTGAGCCCAAATAGCAAACCTTTTTCATTTGCTAGAATACAGTTTCTTTGTAGCAGACTTATGGGCTGAAGATAATATATGTGCACAACACCTGGATCCAGTGCGACTCCTGACTATCGTCGGAAGAGGAGGAGCCAGGCCGTCAATTTTAAGGTGTGTAGGGACTGGTGGAATAGTCCCGACTGATGAATCAGTAGGTCTGGGACCTGGTCCAGGAACCATGGACCTTCCAGAGCATGTTTCCGAAGATAGGGGAACCACACTTGACGAGGCCAGTAAGGAGCAATTAAGATCATTTTGCTTTCTAAGAGAGATGCCTTTTGAATCACCCTGGGGAGGAGAGGAACCGGAGGGAAGGCATAAAGTAAGCCGGTGGGCCAAGGATGGACTAATGCGTCCATGGGGCTCTTCCCCGGAGCCGGGGTTAGGGAGAAAATTCTTCGCGACTCCTCTGAATGCGAAGTGCAAACAGGTCGCAACACGGAACTCCCCATTCGCTGAAAATCTGACTTGCAACTGTCATATTCAGAGACCATTCGTGGAGAGAGGATGGTTCTGCTCAATCTGTTGACTATGACATTGGACTTGCCTGGTATGTGAGTAGCCACTAGGAAGCGTTTGGTCGAGACTGCCCATTCCCAAACTCTCATGGCTTCTCTGCAAAGAGGATAGGATCTGGTCCCTCCCTGTTTGTTCAGGTACCAACTGACATGTTGTCTGAGTGAACAGCAATTACACCCTGAGGGAGATAATCGTGAAGGGCTTGAAGGGACAGGAGTACTGCCCTCATTTCTAGGATGTTGATATGAAGAGGAGTCTGTTCCGGGTGCCATTTGCCTTGGACTGACCTGCCCAGGGAATGCCCCCCCCACCCCATCTGGGAGGAGTCAGAGGTCAAAGTGACTGCCGGAGGAGGAACAAAGGGTCGTCCCTGATCCAAATTGGAGGGCAATAGCCACCAGCGAAGGTCCCGTTTGCAAGATTCCGTGATCCATATGAGGTGATGGAGGGAGTTCCTGAAAGGACCACCGAGTTGAAAGAAGCCACTGGAGGATTCTCATGTGCAACCTTGCCAAGGGAACTAGCAGAACTGTGGCAGACTGATCCCAATAGCTGCAGGACCATTCTGGCTGGGGCTTTGGACCTGGGGAGTAAGGCTCGAACTTGATTTTGTATGGTTTGAATTCTGTCTGTAAGTAGATCGACGCGCATTTGGTTTGAGTCTCTCTCTACCCCTATGAATCTTATTCTTTGAGATGGCCGCAACACAGACTTTGGCCAATTGAAGGTGATTCCAAGGGAACTGCCCAGTGATATAGTGGCTTGTAGGCTCCGCAGAAGTAGATGCTTGAAGTGGCAGGAGCCAGTCGTCTAGGTACGGAAACACCTGGAATCCTAGACTTCTCAGGTGAGCAGTGGCAAGACCAAAGGGCAGCGCACGGAACTGAAAATGACTGCCTCCTAGGCTGAAGTGTAGATGTCTCCTGGACGTTTGATGTATCCTGATATAATACATGTCCTTGAGATCTATGGAGCACATCCACCACCCTTCAACAATGGGAGAATGGTTTGTAGAGTGACCATTCGGAACTTTGACATTCTGACTGAACGGTTTAGGATGCTTAGGTCCAAAATGGGCCTCAAGTCCCCGGTCTTTTTTGGCACCAAAAAGAATCTTAAGTCCCTAATCAGAGTCTGCGGGGACCGGTTGGAGGACTCCTTTTTGCAGCAGCTTTGAAACTTCTGAGGCTGCGGTATCCTGTTGACTGGGTGGCGGTCCAGGATTTTTTTGAACTGAGGGGGGGGGGGTGAGAGAATGGGATGGAGTAACCTCCGGCTATAATCCGAAGCACCCATTGGTCCTGAGTGATCCCTTCCCAGGCCTTCAGGTGCTTCGAGAAACTACCCCCCGACTGGCTCCGGAGTAGCACAGCCGGGCAATCCCTCAGGGACTATGAAAGGCTGAAGAGCCACGAAAGGACTCGCGGTCTCCAGTGTTGCGAGGGCCTCTGCCACCTCTGGGACGGCGTCTTACTCTCCTGTTCACAGTGGGTTAGTGTCTTTTACCTTGGGTCCAAACAGGGAGGACCCATCAAAGGGGGCGTCGGCAAATGAAGACTTAAAGGCCTCCGCGAAATGACACAGGCGGAGCCAGGCTTGTCTCCGTAGAGACATGCCTGTACCCGCTGCTCTACTCGCCCCTTCGGCCGCATACGAAATGAGCCTCATGGAAGAGTTCGAAATGGACGACATCGTAGCCAGCTGCCAGCTCCTCAGGCAGGTTACCCAAGAGGGTATCTGATAGCTCCTTAATCAGATCCCTCTGAAATCTGGTAAAGTGCGTCAGGTAGTTCAAGGACCTCAGTGTAAAGGCCGCTGAACTAAGGGTGCGCTTTCCGTACCGATCCATGCTCCTAGACTCCTTATTAGGACGGACGGACGTAGAAGCCTCTGCTACATCTTGCTGGGTAGCAGATGCCACAACCAAAGCATCTACAGCCACACCTTTAGTAAGGAACTATCAGGGGGGCAGAGAGAAATTTGTTCGGACGAGCATGCACCGGTTCCACAGAGTCTGGGTGCTCCCACGCCCTTCGACATCAAATCCAAGAGCTCGAAGGGCGGAGACACCCAGGAGGCGGACGGCTGAGCCCCGAAGGCCTTCAGGAACACCGACTCATCAGCAGAGGGAGGTTTGGACTGCCAGCCGCCTCATTTTAGGGCTTCCAGGATGTCTGCAAAGGAGACATCATCCGAGGATGACTTAGGGGACCCCTCTGCATCATCGCGATTGGTGTCGGATGTCAAAGACTCATCAGGGGAGTCAACGTGCTTCCTCTTCTTGCACGACCTTTTCCTGGGAGGTTCTTCCAAAGAGGCTTCAGAAGGACCTCCAGGAGGGGGAGAAACCCCTGCGGGGGTAACCTGAGGCCCTGGGGCTCTGCTGTCTAGGGGGACTGCCAACGACCCAGTCTCCGTATGCAGGGAGGTAGCTGGGGAAACCATGGAGGTAGCCAAGGAAGATTTGGCTAAAGCGCTCCTCATAGCCCTGAAGGTGGGACCACCAGAATCCTGGGAGGGTCCCACCTCCATGGCCATGACAGTGGACAGAACTCCCGCCGCACCGAGAGGGAGACTTGGGACCGAGAGCATCAATCCCGAAGCCTCCCCCCCCAGGGCCGAAGAAAGAAGTCCGTGTACTGAACTCCGACCCAAGACCCGGAGTTGGAGCAAGGGTCGGGCCCGACCCCAACACCTCCACAGCTGCCAAAGAACCCACAAAAGTGAAAAACACACTAAACTTTTAGTCAATACAATTTTAACAAAAAAATATATTATATATATATATATATATATATATATATATATATATATATATATATATATTTATTTTAAACACTAACAGCAAACAGTATACCGACAGAAAAAAGTAAGAGGGAGTCAAGACCCTCTAACTTAAACGGGTACTTGACCCAAGAAATTACACAAACAGTAAAGTAACAGGGGAAGGCCCCTCTAACTGAAACGGGAAACCTTCCCCGACTAAAAGTTTTACGAAACCAGTAACACAAATTCGCCAAACACACTAATATATCAACAATAGCTGTTAAAACAGCTTTTGGGTTCAAGGAAAGGAAATTTGACAGGAAAAAGCCTAATAACTAGTACTTAGCCCAGCCAATGTTGAGACCACGTCTAAGCTTGATAGCGGCAAATGAGATCTGGGGGATTAGTGGTGGTGCATCCTGGGATAAAGATAGCTCGGCCAATTAGAGGCCTCGCTCTATAGCATAAGCGTGCCGAGTCGGAGCAGAGGGATCGGCTCCGAACCCATCAGTCAGAATGTAGGCGAGATAGGATCACATATCAGTAGGTTATCTGCTGCCATCCTGTGACAAACCAGCATTTACTATTTGACATACTACCTTAAGAGGTAATCTGTGGCCAGTTACCAACAGAAAGGCAATTCTGCACAATAGGATGTTCCTCATTTTGAGGGTGCAACATAGTGGCACTGCCAAACAATCCTCAGGGTTTCTTGAATCCCTAGACTAACACCTTGAGCATGTTAAGTGGTGACAATTTTAAGTCTGTTCTGTGTACCAGAAGTGAGTTTTTATCAAGGTAGGAATTCCTGTTATCTGGGATGACCATTATTCTTCCAAACTCAACCGTCAAGTACTGGGAGGCATGCTCCAGTGTGTGCACTTTAACACACAAGTGTTCCTTAGGCACCCCCCCCCCCCCCCAGAGTTGGTACGTCACCATGAATGATGCATCAAAGAGCTCACTGTAGCAATGCATGGGGAAATCAGGATTACGACCTCAACTCCTTTGCTATCAAATCCAAATTTATGCAGACCACACAAGAACCTTTATGGTCTTCCTGAAGACCCACAGAAGACAATCACCTAGACATTTAACATGTACGCCATTTGGTCTGGAATAGACCACGGATGCATTAAGTTTCAGCATAAAAGCTTTTGGGCACACCAAGAGGACTGAAGGTCAACACCCAACAGATTCCCCATTGAAATTGGGACACCGAAGAATCTGGACTTGGAACTGCAGCCTTCAGTACACCTATGGCTCCCCATTGCCCCTTGTTTCTGCAGCATGTTCTGCATTATTCTTACCCAAGCCATTTGAGTAGAGTTGAATTGCAAGGGTTAAAAGTTCGAGCCAAAACCAATTTGTCTGAAATTTTCTTGAATCCCTCACTCACCTTTGCAGGAATGGTCTGTAGCCACAGCTGCCATTTAGATGGAGTTGTCCTCATCTTTTTCCTTTTAAAAAGGGACTTTTCATCCTTGGGGATGGTGTCTCTTTCTGCACAAGTAACCCTGCTTTTTAGGACAACTCATAACATACTGACCCCCATTAACCTCTGTAGAACCTTGTAAGATGTACAAAACATATGGGGGTACATTTAGGTGAAAGGTTTACAACTTCAGCCAAGATGCGCATTTAAATACAAGTAGCATCACATCAATCAAATGCATCTACAGCATTGTAGACACTGCTATACCAAAGTTAAAATGAAGTAACTTTATAATTTAGCACAATCCACTTCCATTTGTGTGCTTCTGAAAAAAACTAGTCTGACAATTCCAAGACAAGTGGACAAGTACTACACCCTGCTGTATCTGCCTCCTTGGAATGCATTCTTTGGTGTAGCTCCTACATTTGCCTCCAAGGATAATATAATGGATCACCACTACATGTTCTGGAAAAGTGCCACAGAACAAAGAAATCTTTGGTCTTAACGAAAACTTAAGAGTACTCTGCATGGGGGTTGGGGGGAGCCAGTACCTGGAACAGGATCATAACCCAGCAGTTTTACAGCTGACCTAGAGGCCTGCAAAATCCCTTCGGAAGGGCAACCTATCCGTAAAAGGATAGGCTTGCTGGGGGTCCATGGGCTTGAGTTGGGTTCTAATGTTGGACAGTACTGGGGCTGCATTACAGCCTGGCAACTGAGCATAGAGTTAAACCTCCCCCTTCTTGGTACCTGCATCAAGCCAGAGAAGGTTTCAGTTGCAAAGCACACAAATTGAAAGTACACAATCTTCTGCAGTTGTGGCTTTATATTCCTGGGTCTGAAATCCCTACAGCTATAACTAGGGAAAACATGCTTGTCAGGATTACAGTTGAAAAAATGCATCTAGTTTTACGTACCTGATCCAAAGTAAAAGAATGGGCATGTACACAGCCCAAGAGAAACCGCCAACAGCCTCTATAAAAAAATAAAAACACAGACACCAGATGGATTAAATGGCTGCAGCCATGTGTTTATTGTAAAGTTATTCCTGCTTGATTGATGAAAATTCTTTAGAAGTAGGCATGGCAGAAACTTCTGGAAGGCCAACTCCATGCACAGCTATCACCCAAAATGTAAACAAGCAGGACTGTTTATATCCAGCCCTACAAAAGTTGCAGGCTGACCAATACAGACAACTCCCTTGAGGCCACCTGGTCTACAGATGGTAGAGCCAAAGATGATGAGGAACCCCCCACCCATGTGTCCTGTTCTTACCTTTTCCCAACCCCCCACCCATGTGTCCTGTTCTTACCTTTTCCTCTGGCACATAAATTTCATCTTTTCCCACTACCAAACAGATACAGCCACTCCAAACTTCTATATTGTACAACCCTAGACCAGCATCCTCAGAGGCAAACCTGCTCAATCCACTTTTCTACTTCCTTCAGTGAAGTGCAAGTGGTGCACCTCCATCCCAAATGGAAAGCCATTGCTGCAGAATCACTGCAGCTTATCCCAAAGCACAGTCAGCAATGAATGAGGGACGTACCTGGCTACATCTCACTAGCTTGCCTTTACTGTTTCATGCAGTACACCTCAGTCAGCACAAATACAATTCACGACTGGGAAGAATGGACCTGCTTGCGCACCAAATAACGTACCAAGTCAATGCTACCAATTCCCGTGCCAGGCCTGCTAGGGTTTGGCATATTCAACCTTTCCCCTTGATCTGCTCCCCAGGTATACCAAGGGGGCACTAAATGCATGCCCTCAAATTCAAAATTTCATTAGCCACAATTATCTCGTCCTCTCCTGGTGCACAATGTGGTACTCTGCTGCAAAACGAGGAAGGACTATGCCACCAAGCTACAGTCAACATGCACTATACAAAAGTGCCAGTGCCTGCTCAGCAGTGGCTCCCACCCTCAAATCATTTGAAGTGGTACCAGCACTCGTTTCTCATCTTTCTCCATGAACTCAGCCACTAGAAAGTTATTTCCACGATGGGTAATCATTCCCCAATGTTACCATCCTGCACCTCATGCTTGACTAAACCAGCTCACTTCAAAGTATTCCCCAAGATGCCAACAGCATCTGAACATTCCAAAGGTGTGCAAAAAAGTTCTTTCCTGGAATTACCTCGCATGCAAAATTAAGAGACTTAATTCCAGCAACTGTTTAGTTATTGCCACAGCACAGAAACTTACTTAATCAGCAGTATGAACAGTCAAATCCTACACCAAATAGCAACTTGTTGGCAGACCCTCTCCTTAATGCCCAGGTAAAGGCCTTTCCAAGACTGATGACCCATTTCCTTTCACTCCACAACTAATCCTCCCACAATCTTTACACCACCAAATGAAAGTGGTGCACAACCTACCATACTGCCCACTGGCCCCCTCATCACCTGCACATGCAAAATCAAATACCATATCCAAACTGTAGTCTTTGGGTGAACCAGGCAAAAGGCTGAAAGATGCCTTTGCCATTTCCCCTCCTCTTGCACCAGCAAAACTGAAAGCATCTGCACTATTTGTACAGTTATTCACATGACAGTGCCAAAGACTTAATGCAAAGCTTGCTTGATGTCTTAATGGCAACCCCAAATGCTCTTGGAAGCAGAATGAATGATGGAACCTTTTTCTAGCCTACCCAATTCATTGTTCAACATTCCCCTTACCTTTCAGTTCCTTCACCAAATTCTTAACCTCCCAGTATTCTAAAAACCCTTTGCAGAGTCTTCTTATAACTGCTGCCTCCTGTCAAGGTAGGTCCTCAGCCATTCACTTGCACACCATCTTGCTGGTGAGCAGAAGTAACTTAAACCCACAACATCTGGGGTGGTTGAGAACCTCTGACAGCTTGCAAACAGAAAAATCCTCAGTCGGGCGATTCACATGCCATGCACTGGTGAGACTTCCACCTAGCCAAAACTGCACCCCCCCAGGCAGACTCACAGCCCCAATTTTTATGGGAAAAATTACAGAATCCCACGACTCCAGCTAGCATACCGAACTTGTGGCCACCCTATTGAAATGCTCACATGCCCCTTGCTTTATTCAAGATGAAGGCTTTGACTAACCTGGCTTTCTCATGTGCACCTTACCTTCACTTTCCTTTTCTCCACAGCAATATACTTACCCTTTTGTCAGTCTCTCCAAGGGTTTGACAAGTGGAAACCTAATGGTGACAGTAACTACCACAGTAAAACAGTTCTGGCTGTTGCTCATACATGTTACGAGAACAGTGAACACTCGCATAACTAAGGAACATTTCGTTACACATCCAATCTTCTAGGATTTATCCCCTGCACTGCTCATTGTCAAGCACTACTATACACCAGCCTTCCCGCTAGTCAAAGCTAGTTGCCAAACCTTCAATTTAATTGCACCCAATTAAACACTTCAGACCTCCCAGCTAAAGACTGAGCAATGAAACGTACTCCCAAACCCACAACTCTTAAGCAGCCTGCTGAGAAACTTCTGCCTACAGCATGTGCCAACATACCATTAGGAGAACCATGATGGCCTAATGGTTAAGGTGTTTGCCTTACAAACACAAGGTACAGGGTTTAAATCTCACAGGGGATAACTGGCTAGGCTCAAAATGGCTCAAGGGCAGTTAGCCTAGTACTAGCCTATGAACCATACCTTTCAGCCACCTAACTTGGACCAAAATGCTAAATGTGGAGTGTCCATATTCATTAAGGATATCTACACCTACAGGATTATCCAAGTGCAAATGGGCAAGACTGCAATCCAAACTGTAGCTTGCTACAGATCCCCCCAGGATTCCCACTCATTTCTTGATAGGTTGCACACCTCAATAATGGGAAATTTCAACTACCTTAACTGGGAAAGCTATACCTTGGATAAACTATCCACACCCCCACCAGGGGCAGCAATATCTTAGACCAGATTACCAACATGGGTGACCATCATTCCACACCAAAGAATTCCTCAGTCAGATCCAACCACAAGCCAATCTCCCTAGACATCCACATCCTGCCCCCACCCATTAGGGAAACCATAAAAATTTCTCCAAAGCCAACTTCCATAACAGTGGCAAACTTTACGACACCTTACTAAATCCTACACAAATCCACTTTACAAGCACTTACACAAGTGCATGATCTGTCCCCAATAGAACCAAGATGCTATCCTCCATAAGCCAATCTGGTGGTCCCCCGCCATAAAACTCTACAAAAACCTCCTGCAAAAAGAGAAAGATCCCTTAAAATCCTCCAAAGCTAGTTACGAAAAATGTTCCTAAAGACAACCACAAAGCATTCTACAGCCATGTCAAGAATCTCAATGGCAACACTCAGATCTGCTCAGAGTTGCAGCACAATGGCATTAATACAGAACCAACCGATATTGCCAACATCCTAGCAGATGTGTTCATTGCTACTTTAACCCCCTCCTCACCCCCTAGAGCACTCTTCTTTATACCAGAAGAATGCAAAGTTCCTGTAATCATGACTGCACAGGTAAAAGCCACACTATCCAAAGCCAACAGCATCCACAGGACTGGACAACATCCCAGGCTGCATTCTACATTAACTACAGAACTGGCACCCCAGTTAAGTACATGTAGCAGTGGTTATCCCACTTCACAAAGGAGGATCCACCACAGACCTCAGGAACGTCCACCCCATTAGTCTGACGAACCTGTCTGCAAGGCCATGGAACTTAAGACATGGGTAATCTCAAAACTCTGACACCACCCAGTTCAGGTTTGTAAAAGGCACAAGTCTCCTAAACCTGAAACTTCTTTGAAGTAGTTACCAAAGCCATACGAGGGCAAGGTGGTTCACACAGCCTATCTAGATCTCACCAAGGCTCGACACCACCCCCACTCTAGAATTCTAGATAAGGATTTATACCTAGTTTAGCGAGTTTGTCACAAGACAGGTTGCCAACTGGCACACTAACAGGACCCACAAAGTAGCAGACTCCAAATCAGACCAGTGACAAGTGGGGTACTACAGGGTTCAGTTCTGGATCCTCTCCTGTTTGGGATCTACTCTGAAGTACAAGCTAACAGAAGGCACAGATTACTGCAAAGTAGAAGCCATAATTGAAACTCCTAACAATGTGGACATCCTACAAAGGGTCTCCTAGACAGTCAAAGCCATGGCCTCAAGCTCAATGCCAAAAAGTGCACTTTTTGGTAGAACTCTGTGCACATTAATTGCCCCACAGGCAGTAGTCTACTCAACACTGAAAGTGCAATAAGACCTTGGGACACAGGTGGACAGTAGTCTCAGATAAACACATGCCACAGTAGTCAGGAAATCCTACGTGGCAAAGGTTTCTTATCCAGGAAAATGGGGGGGGGGATTGTTTTCCCTCTACTCACTCAGACCCATTATAGAGTAAATCACCCTTTTGGTATGTACCTTGCAAGACCTCAACTGGAAAGGCCGCAGAAATACCTCATAAGATTACTGGCCTCAAAACAGATGCCCTACACAGTCAAACACTCCAGCTTTAGTTGCATATCACCTACCCAGAGGCAATCCCTGCGTAACATACCAATACCCAACCCAGAGGCAATCTTTGTAACATACCAAACCCCCAACAAATACCCCCCTCCCCCAAACACAGCTATGGCAAACCCAGAGCTGATGCCTCAGAGCTGCACGCTCTAGGGTCCTAAACATCACCACAATAAAAACATGCTGGAAGGATATATTCCTGTCCCAGACATCACACACTGGAAGCTAGCTATATGAAACAAAGCTCATTAGCACAAAATGAATCTTGACTGGATGGGAAACAGGAAATTCACCCATGGGAACACTTGTGGCACTGCTAGACAGGGGCCCAGGAAAATCATTTTCTTGGGTGGTGAAAGCCAGGGTACCTTTTGCTAGGCTTATATAGACCCTAGGGCCAATAGCCTAGTACCTACCCATGAACACCACAACTCTATGCTCAAGCATACCAATCTAAAATGCACCTAAAATCACATACTTTACATCAAATATATAAAGGGCGCCGCTCCTGCATGCTTCAACACTGCATCTTGATACCCCAGGCATGGACTAGTTTGAGAACAGCTACCCAATACAAATACTTGACTCTCGTGCCTGTTGGCATAACCTGTAACCAAAGGCAAGCACATCAGTACTGTCTGCAGCCAAAATCTGCAGAATGACTGCTGTAATCTAATTAAATACCCATCTCAAAAAAAAAAAAAAAAAAAAAAAAAACAAATATTGAACTACTGGCCTGTAAGGTGCAATTACTGCTTGTGCTCAATTTTTTTAAACTACCCTACCAACAAACATCCATCCAACCTGAAGGTTGGAATCCCCCCCACAAGACACTTGCATATAAACAGCCCACAAGCAATAAGAGCTGTCAGTGTTTATGCATTTAAGCCCCCCCCAATCTGGGCTTTTTACCACTAGGCCATACACAACCTCCCAATCCAGACTTATCCAGTACCCAGCTACAATTTACCAAGCACACAATCAACTGACCCATTTTGGCCAAAGTCCAGCACATTGCAAACCGTTCATGAGCCACTAAGCAATAGCCCTTAAAATGAAAGGGGGAGAACCAATGTTGTCAAGGCCAAAAGGGAGCAACACTGACTGACACTAGGAGAGCTCTAGGATAATGTGGAAAGGCTTGGAAGTACTTCCCCTTCAGAGAAAAAACACTCCCTAAACTCCTTTGTGATGAGATCTACTGCAAATTTTGAGATCCAACTGATGAGCAACCTAAACCTCCTCCATTAAATACCTATTTCTGAAGGTCTGCCCCTGGAAACATTCTAAGCAAATTAGAGTTTTGCTCTGAAGGGAGAAAAAGGTAGATAATAGGGTAACAAGGTCAAAGGATGGGGCTCTCATGTTCGGAAAAGAAAGGTCTTGTGTTCTAGAAACAAATATGAAGGGCACCAAGACTAGAGTTTAACCTTTGGCTGCAGATGTTACAGCCTGGACACCTTTTGTTAAGATGGAAGGATTGAAGACAAAATGCAAAGCCCACAATAAGTGCCATTAAAGCCCAACACCACTATCATTTACACACCATAAACCTCAGCACTTCTTTTGAAAGTGGTACTTTGCGGCAAGAAACTGACCTTTCCCGGGGAAGAATGCCAGCATACTAGCAGGTTCTGAAGTCCTTAACAGACATTCGTTTAACTCTGGTCACTTTTTAAAAAGGGATTCATCACAACCAGCAAAATGCCATGAGAAGGCAAAGCATTTTGTAAAGACTCTTGTTGGGGTCACAGATAAAACCAAAGAGCAAAAGGAGTACCTTTACTTCAATGGTACTCATTGTGTGCCAACAAAGTAAATCTTTCAGGTCCAAACAAAATGTTTGAGTGAAGTGACATTTGCACAGTTTTGTTCAACATTTAGTAGCAGCACCAACATGAAAACCACATAACCAAAAGCATCACAGGTACTAGGCTATTGGCCCTAGGGCCTATATACAAGCCCAGCCAAAAGGTACCCTGGCTGGCACCACGCAAGAAAATTATTTTCCTGTGCCACTGTCTAGCAGAGCCACAGATGTGATCCCAGGGTGAATTTCATAGTATAGTACTAGGCTATCTGCCCTGGGGCATTTGTAAACCTAGCCATAGTGATGCGGCTTTTGTCACCCCATGAAATGGTACAAAAATGCACAGAATAAATTTAGAATACTGTGCCTCTGTCTAGTAGTGACAATGAAGGTCCCCTTATATAACAGAACTAGTTTACTGTGCCCTTGTCTAGCAGTGACACAGATGTGACCCCTGGGGTAAACTTATGATCTCCCATCCACTCATCAAGATTTCTCTTGGGAGTCAGTGAGGGGCTCTGCCTAACATGAACTGGGATCTTGTCCCAAAGCATGGGAAGCCTCTGGGTTATGAATCTATCCCTCCAGCATGTCCTATTCATACTTGTGCCGAGGTTCAAGTCTTTAGCTCTCGTGGCCCTGATGGATTTGGATTTGAGGTGGAGCATGTCCATCAGATCCGGATTGGACATGGCCTTGTACGTCAGGCAGAGATCACCTCCGAGCAGGTGGTATGCTCCTGAATAGAGCTGAAGTTTTAGTCTGGCAGAAAAAGACATATGTTGGAGACCCTTGATCCTCTTGGTGAGGTACTTGTGGTCTCCAGCTGTTGCAAATGCCGGGTGAGGTACATACCAAATGGGGCATTGTACTCAATCAATGGGTCTGATGAGGGAGGAGTATAGGGGTACAATAACATCCTTTGATTCATGAGGTGTGCAAGGTAGAATGTTTTTCTAACCACTTTGGCAACGTGGGTGTCAAATGAGAGGTCGCTGTCGACTTGGGTCCCTAGGTCTCAGATTGCTTTTTCTACTCAGTGGGTTGCAGTCTGATAATTTGTGGGTACTTTGTTTTCCCCCAAAGGGGATGACTATACATTTTTTGGCATTTAGTTTAAGGCAGTGACTCCGGCACCAGTTGTCTGTTTCTGTGAGGCCTTTTTGTAGGATGTACATGTCCGCTGGTGTATCGACTATGGCTCCAAGTTTGCAGCCATCTGCGAATTTGGTCAGCCACAACAGTCCCATGTTTGCTTTAACATCTGAGAAAAATGCCAAACAAGAGGGGTCCCAGGACAGATCCCTGTGGGACACCACTTGTGACTGGCTTTGAGACTGACATTGCTCCAGCGATTTTAACTTCATGGGTTCTGTCCTTTAGCCAGTTTGCAACCCATCTAGTGACATAAGGGTTTACGTTTAAGCTGTTGAGCTCATTTATGATGCCTTTGGCACAATACCCCACTCTGGCCTTAGCCAAGTCCAGGTAGGCTGTATGGACTGCTTTGCCCTTATCAATGGCTCGTGACAGTTTTCGAAAAAAAAAAAAGTCAACCAGGTTCAAAAGGCAGGATCTGCCCTTTACAAAGCCAAACTGGGTGGGGTCAAGTGTCTGTAGGTCCCCTGTGTCTTTACGAGTTCCATAAAGATTCTTTCCATAGCTTTGCAGACCAGGCTGGTTAAGCTTATGGGGCGGTAGTTCCCAGGGTCTGTAGAGGTACCCACTTTGGAGTGGGACCACTGTTGCTGTACGCCAGAGTTCAGGTACATATCCTGTAGTAAGGCTAAGGTTAAATAGCATTTTGATGTGTGGGTTTAGCTCCTCTTGGAGTTCACGTAGCACGCAACCCGGGATACTGTCAGGTCTCATTGATGCTGTGTTTTTAGCTTTGAAGGCGGTTCTCACTTGGACATCTGAGATGACAGGGAGATTACATTCAACTGGGATAAGCATTTCTTTTGGGGGTGAGGGAGAAATTTGCACTGAACCAGTCAGCCAGAATGTTGGCAATATCTGTGGGTTCAATGTATTTTTTGTTGTGAACTAACTAAGCATATCGGAGGATTTCCGCCCAGGTTTAACATAGCTGAAGGCTTTGTGGTTATCTTTAGTGTCCTTAGCGATTTTTCTCTCAAAGTTGGCCTTGGATGTTTTTATGAGAGAACGTATGTTGATCAGGTGTATTCCCTTTATGGGGATTTGCTCTGTCGTGCAGTAGCTTCCTTCTTTCGTTATACAATTTGTTAATGGCTGAGGTCCACCAGACAGGACGCTTGCCTTTGGTGGAGAGGGACGATTGGGATTGCATGATCCATGCATTCTTGGAGATGTCCATAGAAAGCAAGATTCGGCATTGTGGGATGTGGTATCCACTGGCCCAGTGGGCTTAAAGGATACCATCTCAGTCTGCTTTTGAGAAGTTTCACTGTGGTCTTTTGTGCTGGGGGTGGAGGTGGGATATGTATATCCAGGGTGATTAGTTTGTGGTCAGATCTCACTAGAGAGGGGGTATACCTCCGGTGTGGAGCATTTTGTCCCCATGCTCGTGATGATCAGGTCTAGTATATCATCTCCTAGTGGGAGAGGTGACTAGTTCCAGTGCATTTGAATTTATGAATTCCAGGAACCTTTGGGCTAGAATAATGTACCAAATCTATATTTGGGTAGTTGAAGTCTCCCAGTAGGATGGTATTTTGTGATGCATTCATATCTTCCAATGTCTTCAGGAAGGCTGAGTGGGGTTCCTGAGATTGGGAGGGTGGTCTAACATGCTACCAGTTGTATAGCAGTTTTGCCTATGGTTATAGTTGCACCTGTATAGTCTCTGATGCTTCATGTGTTGCTACTAACCCGGAGGTGTGGGTGTCCTTGAATATGGACACTCCCCCCTCCCTTTGTGGTTCAGCCCGGGTTTTGGGGCTGAAAAGCATGATACGAGGTATAGTCTGGTAGTGATGTGGTGCTCAGGAGCCTTGAACCAGGTTTCAGTTACTGCACAGATGTCGATGTTCTCCATACTGAGGAGTGCATTAAGTGCCTGCATCTTGAGATTTAGACTTCAGGTGTTAATAGCATTACCCTTAGTTTTTTTCCACTTTTGTTTTCTAAGGAGGTGGGTTTGTCTTTTGAGCCTTGCCTAAAAAAGGCACTATGGGGGTGGCAAGAGCCTTGGCCAATATCCGGAAGCTGTATCTTGCTAAGCAGTGTGGCTTGTCCAACATGTCATCCCAGGCAGACAGACATTGCCAATTATTAAATTGGATCATCTTGTCTTTGTATTGTGGCATTCTTGGTAAGGGCAATATGCTGCTCAGGGTCATACCAGCCTGGGCTACATAACCAGAGCTCCTCTGTCTCATGTAGTCCAGGGAGGTACATCAGGTCATTCACACCAGCATGGACAATGACGGAGTCATATTTGTACTTTACCTGGAGTGACCTGAGTGAGTGTGTTATGTGGTGTTCTCCCATCCAATCAAGATTTTTCTTGGGAGTGCTAATGATGAGATTTGTTCTATATAGTTTGAGTATGGGAAGTCTCTGGGACAGGAAACTATCCCTCCAGCATGTTGCGTTTAAAAAGAATTTGCCAAAGGGAGCAGACACCACCCTCCAGACATCCTACACAAAATTTATCTGGCCCACAGTATTAACTGTTGATGGCATGGGAGGACAAAGTGTCTGATGTGCACATTTGGGGCTTAAACTGAAGTGCAGATAAGTACAGAATTGCACACCACCTGAGAAGAGCAACAAGACAGAAGATAAGGTACATTCCTTAGACACTAAGCATGGAGCAGAACTTTTAACCATATAAAAGCCTTGTGACTGACCGCCTCCTAGGGCCAAGAAGGTGCTGCACTGCCATATAAAAGCCTTGTGACTGACCGCCTCCTAGGGCCAAGAAGGTGCTGCACTCTAGCATCCAAGTCACCTGCTGTCACCACCACCCAGGGAGATGTATGACAACAGTTCAGTCCACAGCATGCAGTTCACTCATGGAAAGATTTCTAATATCTGGGATTGCTTGGTTCTGTTTTGTGGGGTTGGGAGGGTGGCCTAATGGTTAAGGTGTTTGCCTTACAAACATAAGGTGCAGGGTTTGAGTCTCACAAGGGATAATTGGCTAGGCTTAAAATGGCGCGCAAGGGCAGTTAACCTAGTACTAATCTGCGAACCTATATAAAATCATGACCAGTAAAGTAGAAGAAACCACTACCATGGCAGCAGGTCCTCCACTTCAATCAACCCTTGGAAGAGAGGCAAGGTATTACTTTAATGCAAGAGATCATAACCATCTTAGTCTCAGGATATGCCATTAGGCCTAAGCTACCCACTTGCCCATTGCAAACAATGTATTCTTAATATGCCATTTCAAAACTGCAAGCCCCAGGCATCCGCCTAAAGAGGCTTTGAGACAAGCAGATTGCTCAGACAGCCTGAAGATCACAAACTAGGACTGGCTGCTAGCAGCCTCCAAGATTTGTATTGGATAACCCAAGCTGGATCTCAGATCTTCAAAGTAGGCTCATGTCAGGTACTCTTGCTCAAGTGTTTAGGGGTCCCAATGCTACACCTTCTTTGCACCCCCCCCCAGAACCACCAGATCTGAAACCTCAGAAAAATTCAGGCTTTGGTACAGTAGACTTAACTTTAATATTGCAGTAAAGGGACATCTAAATAAGAAGTTTTAAATTATTTGGTTTACTGGCACTATTCTACAGCAGACCACCCAACAGAACCAAGCAATCCAAGTAGTGCACAGTAACAGGGCAAAACTGAAATGCCCTTGGTGTGAAGGTCACATTCTCATGTCAGTCCAAACTACCCTGCCACATCAAGTGGCATTCATTTTCAGCACACCAGAATCCACTCGACTAAAACGGGGACATATCTATGCATAGACCAAACCAACAGATATCCATTTGTGTAGCCACCCAATGCACCAACAAAAATCTAAATATCTGCTATCAAGCTGACTGGTATCCACAAGTTACACAACCTGGGAAAGGATCAATAGTTGCAATTTGTGAACTAACCACTGATCAGGAAAAACCACCCCAGATTACTACAAAACCTGGAAACAATTCAGGACCTTGTATGTGCAGGCTGACCAGCAAGATGATCAAACAGTTGCCCATATACCTCTAAATGGAAAAATGCATCCTCACACAGTGCAAACACAAAGGACACTTACCAGATTGAAATCTACCAACTCTCCATCCTTTTACTTTGATTTATGAAAACTTGCCAGGAAACCCCCAACATGGCAAGGTGGCCATTTATTTAGGGACTCAAAACATACCCTGTTGAGTGTAACGTGAACCTCGCCTCGAAAAGCAAGTGCTCGAACTTGCATCAAAAATGTGTCGGTGAGGCACATACCTGTGTCGTGTAAAATACGAGTTACAAGTGCAAATAGCCGTTTCACACCAAAATCGAGACGTCAATGCTGTAACAGCGGTTTAATAGCAACGTTTAAAAAAATGAACATAGGACAATTAATCTTTCCTGTCTTAACAAAGGCTTTATCGGCTTGCTTGTCAATGATACAAAGTCAACTGAACTACATTTACAAATAGCAAAACAGGCGAAAATCCATACCAGTTTATGCGACAAACAAGGGAAATACCCGAAATCTGATGCATATAAGCTGACAAGGACGACAACGAAACTAACATTTCTACAACTGATTACATACAATAAGTCAGTCGGACAATTGTTGTACACATCTGCGACTCGTCGACTTATGTGCCTCAGTCATGCCGTGTATTTTTCGAAGCGATCAATTCTTTGTTGTTTAACGCAGTCTGAAGTAGAAAATGGATGCACACTCTGGCAAAGGAGACGACATCACGGGGAGCACACTGGCATTCAAGACAGACGGCATCACGGGGAAATAAACTTTCTTACTGTTCTTCACTTTTACGGCCGACAGCCAATGATGCAAGAACTTAAATGTCACCAATCTCTACATCTAGCCTCGCCCTCAAACTTAAAAACTAGAAAAATTCAATAGCATGGATACATTGACTAGAACGCAACAAGGTGATCTTTTACAATATAAGATTATAAAACAAACTCCATTAATGAACATAGGGCAAGTGAATTTAGTCTGTCAAAAACTGAGCCATAGCAAGAACTTAATAGGTTTTACTAACCCTCTCCGTTGTATACCCATTAACGTACCTATCATAATAATCATCTTTCTCATAGGAAGAACTCAAGGAGTAACGGGAAGACAGGGATGAACTTCTGCCATATAGGTCAGCAGCAGTCAAGATTGATCGCCTGCTCAGGGGGCTCCTTTCCCTGTAGAGTGATCGAGGTGGAGGAGGGGGAGGGGGAAGCCTCCTATCATAGAGACTTCTCAGAGCTAGCGACCTTTCATAGAGGTCATAGGTATATCTATCATAATAATCTCGCTCATACAGGGACCTGGATATAGGAGGTAGGTGTGGGGGTGGTGGGGGCAGGCTTCCTCTGGGCATATAAATACCAGGTGGGGGAGGAGGTGGAGGAAAAGCTCCTCCTCGTGGAGCCTTTGGAGGGTTGGTCTTTGACAGGGTCACAAAAAGCTTCTTTCCCTCCAGCACAGTATTGTTCAAACTTTCAATGGCATGCATGGCTTCTCTCTCTTTTGCCATATGAACAAATGCATAATCTTTCACAATGTCACACTCCACCACCCTGCCAAACTTTTCAAACAGTTCTTTAATCCGAGATGTAGTAGCTGTGCTGGCAACATTACCAACATAAATCTTTGTAGCATTTCTCATCTTTGTTGTAGACAGCTCCACTGTTAAAACTGTGCCTTTGAATGAGGACTTATGCAGGCTACTGATGGCTTTCTGTGCTTCATCTTCTTTCTCCATGTGCACGAATCCATAGTTTCGCAAGATATCACACTCATTGACTTGTCCATACTTTTCAAACAGCTCTTTAAGTTCCTCTTGCGTGGTGCCACTTGGTATGTTTCCAACAAAAATCTTCACCATTGTTTCTCTTCTACTTGTTCAAACCCAAATACCTATAAAATAAAGCACATATCAACCAATGAAATTTACAGTACAAGTTATAAAAACCTGCCCACAATCCAAACAGGTGCTAAAAACCACAAACTGTGCACAAATTAAACCACAACAGAATAACAGGTTACTGAACACAAGCAAACAGAAAATACAGAAAATACAACCCAAAAAGAAAAACCTTCCACAGCCACTGTTAGTTTAGGACCCCATATTCAACAGAAGTAAATTCACTACTCAGGATCCACAGAAATTGCCCCAAATGCACTGCTTTGTGCACACTGATAATCCACTTCAGCATCCACATAAACTAGTGTCCAATTACAAAGATGGATAAAATTATCCCAAATGAAAACTAGAAACAAACCTGGTCTGGTTCAATGTCCCGGCTCCACTGGGAATACTGGCCATTTGCGACCTGAAGTGCCACACCTGAGTGAATTCTGCCTCAACATTCTCAAGTTTCCTTATCCACACTGATCAATGGTGGCTCTGTTTAAGGTGTCAGTGACTAAAGTGCTCATGTTTAGCAGATACAATGTAAAGGATGAGTATTTTTCCACTTTAATATGCAACTCCCAAAGGGAGCATGCAAGAGCAGAATTAAGGATTCTTAAACACCCAGACACCATCATTAAAACACAGCTTTGGTGGTTCCAGCCAGCCATCTTGTAGGATACTTAAAACTCAGACAAGCTGGGAGCTGCAATTGGCACCAAGAAATAAAAAACGTGGACTAAAGTTTACTGAAAAGGGAAACAGAATATTGCAACATTACTCTACTGCAGAGACAGACTCCCCTTATTTCATTAGGGACTTAGAATAGTGTACCCTAAATACAGGTTCGTAGGAACTGCCCCCGAAATCCCACCCCAAATACAGCTTCCCTGCAGAAGGGGGTGCATTCCCAACTTGGACAGAAGTGGCGGATAAACATCACTTACCACTTTACCTTGCCATCCAAAGTAGCTGAGCTAGTCCAGAAACCATAACCACAGCACACTAAACTTGAAGTTTTACACATAATATACATGGGTTCATTTCTGCTAAACTGCAACGCAGCTTTGTGTATTCACATTAGTGTCATGTGGAGTTTCTTTCACACGGTCAAGTAAAACGCATCGAACAATCAGTGCACTTTGGCTCTGAAACGGGATGCATTACACTAGCGACTTATGTACCGAGCACCGTCTGGGTCAATGGTTTACTTGTCAAGACCTTATTATGAAAAACTACCTCCCCAAAGTCAATCAAGGAAGAACATTGCTTAGATAGTATACAAATTATATACTCGAACTGAGAGATTGACAGCTCAATTACAGCAAAATATTAAAAGTGGTAATGAAAAACTGTACTAAACGTGGACATATACCCCTACACCCAAGGACTAGATACAACACCGGGATTTCCAAGCAAAACGAGAGCAACTACTTCCAACGTGTTAAGCGAGTAAGCGAACAAGACTATATTTGACCACCATTCTGGCCAAATGCGGGTGATAAAGTAGACCAGAACTATTAGTTCTGTGAACCTCAATGCCGCAGCTTAAGACCTGGATCCATTCCGGTGAAAAAGTAAAAGCCTTTAAAAAAATTAAACAAAAATGCACCGTCACAGATTTGCCAGTAAGCAAGCGTCTCCAAGGATGTCACACCCACAGGCCCATAACTTTCAACCGGTTGCCGATGAAATGTCATTAGTGAATTACAGCACAACCTCCGGGGGGCCCCAGCTCAGTATACCTGAAAAGAACGGATGTGGCACTAAGGGTTGCAACGTTACCCTCACGGACGGTGCCTTCAAACTCACCCACGTGGTCAGGGAAAGAGGCTTACGGGCAGCATTCCTCGTGTAGTTTGTGCTCCAAATGGCAGCTAGGCCTCTGCCCCCGCAAATCTGACGGCGTTCAATGGCCCCTCTAAACCAGAAAATTCCCCGTTTGACACAGCCAAAGGATGGTCAACTGACACTATCTTAGCGTATCAACATCAAAAAAAAAAAATTCCTCCAAAGCACTTCCAGAACAATTCAACTAGACGTAACCAACTATCCCAGATACGAGAGCAGCACTGCTCGTATTTTTGGAACTGCGGGTCCAAATTAAAAATGGAGATTTTAAAACGCTCTCGCGAAGCCAACCAACAGATTAACACGCTAAAGTTTCTCCAAATCACCACTCTAGGTGAAAAACTAGACTACGTAAGCGAGAAAATGCGACCGCCTGTTTTTATTACAGTTACTCGGTGCGAAGAACATAACTTAATCCAAGTGTTGCCCTAACACTAGCCTTAAAAATCAATGTACACGCAAGTGGTCCATTTTATGAGGGGTGCAAACTACGTTCGCGCCGAAACACCGCAAGCAGAATACTGAGAGTTTCCCCACGTACTTTCACAGCATATGCTTCCACAGAAACAAAATATCAGTGTAAAACGTGTCCTAAGCCTCGCGCATTGCTACGTAAACAATCCTAGGCCGGAGCTTAATACGCACAAAAAAAAAAATCATTGCTTTGCCGAAAAAGTAACAAAAATCCAATGGAAAAGGAAGACCATTTCGCCCCACAATTACGACGCACAAAAAGCTACGGGAAATGGCGGGGACACCATTTTTAGCCACAAATGCACAACTCACGCGAGGTCAACTACTCTGCCATTCTCTAAACAAGCTTAGAAACCGCCTAAAAACAATGGTACGTTAACTATATACCCCCACAGCGTTGTAGACAACTTAAACAAATCAAGGAAACGTTAACTCGTATATTGTTATTTTTGTCTAAGAAATCCTGAACTATAGGTAGATACTGTAAGCAACTTGTTAAAAAAAAAAAAGTCACCAAAAAAACTTGCATTTATATCACGTACAATCGTTTCACTAATTGTTTGTTACACTTTATCTTTGAAATCAAACTTAATCAGATAAGCCATTGCTAAACAAAAACAAAAAAAAAAACACAGCTCGAATACTTAAATATTTGTAGGAACTAAGACAACAACGAAGCGAGTATATGTCGCAAATGTAAACGCTGACTGTTTCCAGACGTATTGGAAAAACTTCATAACAAAACAGAAACAATAAACGTATACTTACGAAAAAATATGTAACTGCAGCTACCTCTACTCCAAACGCCCTAGTATGGAAACTGCAAAAAAATATGGCTGCCTCGCATTAATAAAGCTTTAACGCCGCGAAACCGAAGGTTTTACAATCTGTGCGTGCTTACGTAACTTCGAACTCACAGTCCCGCCTTAAAGCCTACCCAATGAATAGACGACACGGTTACTTGTTATTAGTTTACTATTGAAGAGGGTGATTTTTTTTCTCTTTGTTTTACATTTGTTGGTTGATGGAGTTTGTAGTGCTGAATATGAGGTTACTAAATGGTTTAAGAGAGGACGCTAATAGAAACCATTTTTTCCCACAAACGGTGTATTTTTTAGCTCCAATGGAGTACAGCACGTCAAAAGTTTAGCTGCATTACACTTTACTGTTTCCCCACCATCCGCCATAACAAGCACCGCCCAGTAATGCGATCTGCAAACTCACACATTTTCTGATTAACATACGTACCTATAGGCGGGAATTGTGAAGTTTGTAAGTTGGTGTTTCCTTTATAAATTAAAAAAGTTGATTTTTTCAGTTTTAGAACCACTCAGGTACAAATGCTCTTGAAAATTTGTACAGGGTAAAAAAAATAAATACGTAATTTGTATACAGTTTGTAACTCAAGTTAACTGCGTTCCTCCCGCTTCCGTTCAGTATATGGGTAGAGATACATAAAAGTAAGGACTATATCAGATTGGGAAATTATGGAAAGAAAATAAGCATGCAATTATGGAAAGATCACATTTCTACTAGAGTGTGGTATGAAAACTGGTCTGACTGGTGGACAGCTTTTAAAGAAAAATCTGAAAATATATATTTTTTAGAATGGTAGTCAGATGTAAAAAAACATAAAATATTATAAAACAGTATGTATAGATGCTTTACAGGATTTGGAAAGGAATGATATATATGTGACAGAATGGAGAATTTATGAAAAGAATATTCACAAAGGCTTGCACGGAGTCTAAGAGTAGTGTAAGACTCCATACAGCCTTCGCGATCCAGGAACAGCCCAAAGTCCGTGTAAGAGACAAGCTAAAACGTCTCATACACGGTGGCGTGGATAATAATCACCTCACTTGCAGCGAATAGCATGCAAATGAGGATGATTAGCGATCCAGAAGCCCAGAACAGCCCGTGTAAGAGCCGTTTTAGCTGCAGAAATGTACTCAGTTGACAACTGAGTACGTTTCTGCAAAAACTGCAATGGAGCCATGTCAGCTCCAAATAAAGGGTGCATATGTGTCAGGCAGCATGCCAATAGCCAAATATGTGGCCATTGGCAAAGTAACCTGATGCAAATATATTAAAAATATAATTTTTTCGATTGCCGATGTTTAAACCAGCGCAGCCCAGCAAACGGGCTGCGCTGTATAAGACATAAAAACAAAGGTTTTAAACCTACAAATGTAGGTTTTATGCAATACATGGAAAGTCAATGCAGGGACCAGCAGACCAAAACCAACATGGCCACCGTGTAGTGGTTGCTAAGTGGAGAAGCTGAGTCTATGACATGTAACTAAGCATTAGTAGGCAATCTGATGCAAATGAGTGTAAGGATACTGAATTCCACTGTCACATAGCAAATGAGCACAGTCTGAGTAGTGTAAGAGTTACAGAAGGGGGAGGAACAGAGTAGGAGATAGGTGACATCACAGGGGGGAATGGTAGAAAGAAATGCAGTTCATTGGAGGTCAGAGTTACATGACAGATGTCAGACAGATATCATGGAAAGAGGTGTGCCACTAACTAAGCATGAGAAAGTCAAGAAATGGAAGGTGTACACTGTTGCCTACACCAAAGTTTCTTGCTGGATGTGTATGCGCACGTGTGCACGCCATGAAGCGCGAGTAAGGCAGTGTGCGTGTAAGACAGACTGAGCATGTGGGGCGTGTTGGGAGATGTTTAACACTGTTTGCTGGCGTGCAGCGTTTTAATCGAATAAGCAGATTCTGAACCGTGTAAGTATGTGTGCGCGTGTAAGCCACTGTGCGCGTGTTTCTGCTGGTTTACACACGGCTCCACCCTGAGGAAACAGGAAGGAAAAAGGGAGCAACAGATTTAGTAGGAAGCTAGCAGGAATACTGCTGGAGCTAGCAGGTGAAAACAATTAGATGCAGGCAATTACACAGGCAGAATAGTAGCCCAGCCCAGCACTTAAAACTCTGCAAACAGCAGTGCAGGATGTTTCTCTCAAGAGACACTGTAAGACAGGAGTTAAGTTATCAGAAGTGAAAACTGAAAAGCTGAACTCAGAGCAGAAATGTTAGGGGCTGCCATAGCTGTCATAATGAGACATAGGCAACTTGCTGTAGGTGGTGACAATGCAGATGGTGCCAGACAACCCACAGTGAGGAGACGGAGAAGGCCCAGGGTCACCTACCATGGGTTACATGAGCTGGAGATAGTAGAGCGCTATACAGTGGACAGAGACCTCCTGCAGCAAATAGTGGAGCTGTGCAGGCCACGCCTCACACACAGAACCAACAGAGGGGAACCCATCCCAGTGGAAACCAAGGTATGTGTTGGCCTAAGAATACTAGCAACAGGTACCTTCCAGAGACCAACTGGTGATATCCCCATCATATCACAGGCATCAACCTCCAGGGTACTGCACCAGTTCCTGGATGCCATGTCAGCACATGTCGGTGATCATGTATATTTCCCCAATGCCCGTGAGGTATTGGCCAGCAATATGCGTCTCTTCCAGCAAATAGCGGAATACCCTGAGGTAGTGGGTGCAATAGACTGCACGCACATACGCATCAAACCACCAGCCGGTGAGCGGTGTAGGGCATACATCAACCGCAAGGGCTTCCCCTCCATCAACTGCCAGGTCATGTGTGATGCCCAGGGCATAATAATGAATGTGTGTGCTGGCTGTCCTGGGAGCTACCATGATTCCCACGTCTGGCATTTGACGCAGCTGTACCAGACATTTGCCAATGGGGACATCCCGTATGGACACCTAGTGGGGGATGCAGGTTATGCACTGGAGCCGTGGCTGATGACACCCATCAGAAACGCACACACACCTGAACAGGGACGCCATAATGAGGCACACGACAAACACGTAATGTAATAGAGCATGTGTTTGGGCTGCTCAAGTCACAGTTCGGTGTCTGGACACATCTGGTGGAGCCTTGCAGTACACACCAACTACATGTACCCAAATTGTCATGGTATGTGCTATGTTACATAATATGATCTTGCGAAAACAGCTGCAGCAGGACCAGCATAGGGCCGTGCCAAACAGCCCCACCATTGCCAAGGCTTCACAGGCACAGGGTGACTCGGAGGAGGAACAACCTGAGTCTGCCCCAGTAGGCAGAAGGAGGCATTCCCAGTATGCCCTGGCCTTGGCAAAGAGGCAACGCATAGCACATACACTGGCTCAGTAGGAACCCTGGGAATGATACCCCTCTCTGACTCACTCATATAGTAACAGGGATGCCTAACATGACACAACCTGCTCTCAAACATGTACAGGGAAGTGTAATATGCACATCCGACAGAGGCAGCCCTGCAGCACCACCTGAGGCATGAATGCTATGTGTTAAGTAATGTAACACCATGTACTATATGCACACCTGAGGACCCTGACTAACATCCTACCTCACCAAGCATCATGCCACGACATGACAATGAGATGATCAAGTGCAATAATTGGCGGAAGTATCGCAGTTAGTCAAAGGGGATCCAATGTGTGCCAGTCTGGGATGACATGCTGAGCATGACATGATGCACCACCTGCTAGGACTGGCGTGCACCTATCAGTGCAGGCCATATGGATACTGGCAAAGGCTGTTGTTACCCACAGTGTGCCCTGAATAGGTAAGGCTCAAAACACAAACCTATCTCCATAGGTATCAGAAGGGATAAGAATAAGATAAGGGATAAATCGAAACAGCAAGATGCATGCAGTCTAAACTCACCCAGTGTGGAGAATGTTGATATCTGTGCTGTAACAGAAAACTGAGCCAAGGCTCACAACAGCACCCTAACACTACCAGGTTACACCTCATACTGTGCTGTACAGCCTCAAAACATGGAACAAGCTACAAAAGGAGGGAGACTAGCAAGAATTGTCAAGGATAACCACACCCCCATGTTGGTACCACAACAAAAAGCAGCATGGACTAGCCATGGTCAAGTAACAGTGGCTAAAACTGCCCCCCAGTTTATAGCCTGCTACAGACTACTGTCCCAACACCAGGAACTGCACCTGGCCTATGCTGGAATACAAGAATATATCAAGTCCTCCAAACCACATTATATTGGGTGACTGAAAATACCCAGACATAGACCGGGAGCATTATACTAGCTCCAACAGTGTAGGACAAAAGTTCATAGAATCCATAAACAAAAAGGCCCAGGAACAACGTACCACTCCCACAAGAGGGGTAAGCATACTGGATGTGATAATCAGCAACATGGGTACTGGATGGCAAGACGAGAAGTGTATTGCTCACTGGTAAAACCAGACCATAGAGTAATCACACTGGATATACAAAAAAACCCAAAATAAAATAAAATTAATTTTCAATCTTTTTCCCTTCAAAAAAAAGGAAGAACTCAAGGAGTAACGGGAAGACAGGGATGAACTTCTGCCATATAGGTCAGCAGCAGTCAAGATTGATCGCCTACTCAGGGGGCTCCTTTCCCTGTAGAGTGATCGAGGTGGAGGAGGGGGAGGGGGAAGCCTCCTATCATAGAGACTTCTCAGAGCTAGCGACCTTTCATAGAGGTCATAGGTATATCTATCATAATAATCTCGCTCATACAGGGACCTGGATATAGGAGGTAGGTGTGGGGGTGGTGGGGCAGGCTTCCTCTGGGCATATAAAACTACCAGGTGGGAGGAGGTGGAGGAAAAGCTCCTCCTCGTGGAGCCTTTGAGGGTTGGTCTTTGACAGGGTCACAAAAGCTTCTTTCCTCCAGCACAGTATTGTTCAAACTTTCAATGGCATGCATGGCTTCTCTCTTTTGCCATATGAACAAATGCATAATCTTTCACAATGTCACACTCCACCACCCTGCCAAACTTTTCAAACAGTTCTTTAATCCGAGATGTAGTAGCTGTGCTGGCAACATTACCAACATAAATCTTTGTAGCATTTCTCATCTTTGTTGTAGACAGCTCCACTGTTAAAACTGTGCCTTTGAATGAGGACTTATGCAGGCTACTGATGGCTTTCTGTGCTTCATCTTCTTTCTCCATGTGCACGAATCCATAGTTTCGCAAGATATCACACTCATTGACTTGTCCATACTTTTCAAACAGCTCTTTAAGTTCCTCTTGCGTGGTGCCACTTGGTATGTTTCCAACAAAAATCTTCACCATTGTTTCTCTTCTACTTGCTCAAACCCAAATACCTATAAAATAAAGCACATATCAACCAATGAAATTTACAGTACAATACAAGTTATAAAAACCTGCCCACAACCCAAACAGGTGCTAAAAACCACAAACTGCACAAATTAAACCACAACAGTCATTCTGTTGAGACTAACAGGTTACTGAACACAAGCCAAACAGAAAATACAACCCAAAAAGAAAAACTTTCCACGGCCACTGTTAAGTTTAGGACCCCATATACAACAGAAGTAAATTCACTACTCAGGATCCACAGAAATTGCCCCAAATGCACTGCTTTGTGCACACTGATAATCCACTTCAGCATCCACATAAACTAGTGTCCAATTACAAAGATGGATAAAATTATCCCAAATGAAAACTAGAAACAAACCTGGTCTGGTTCAATGTCCCGGCTCCACTGGGAATACTGGCCATTTGCGACCTGAAGTGCCACACCTGAGTGAATTCTGCCTCAACATTCCCAAGTTTCCTTATCCACACTGATCAATGGTGGCTCTATTTAAGGTGTCAGTGACAAATGCTCAAAAAGTGCTCATGTTTAGCAGATACAATGTAAAGGATGAGTATTTTCCACTTTAATAAGCAACTCCCAAAGGGAGCATGCAAGAGCAGAATTAAGGATTCTTAAACACCCAGACACCATCATTAAAACACAGCTTTGGTGGTTCCAGCCAGCCATCTTGTAGGATACTTAAAACTCAGACAAGCTGGGAGCTGCAATTGGCACAAAGAAATAAAAAAACATGGACTAAAGTTTACCGAAAGGGAAACATAATATTGCAACATTACTCTACTGCAGAGACAGACTCCCCTTATTTCATTAGGGACTCTTAGAATAGTGTACCCCAAATAGAGGTTCGTAGGAACTGACCCCGAAATCCCACCCCAAATACAGCTTCCCTGCAGAAGGGGGTGCATTCCCAACTTGGGCAGAAGTGGCGGATAAACATCACTTGCCACTTTACCTTGCCATCCAAAGTAGCCGAGCTAGTCCAGAAACCATAACAGCCCACTAAATTTGAAGGTTTACACAGAATATACATGGGTTCATTTCTGCTAAACTGCAACGCAGCTTTGTGTATTCACATTAGTGTCATGTGGAGTTTCTTTCACACGGTCAAGTAAAACGCATCAAACAATCAGTGGACTTTGGCTCTGAAACGTGATGCATTACACTAGCGGCTTATGTACCGGGCACCGTCTGGGTCAATGGTTTACTTGTCAAGACCTTATTATGAAAAACTACCCCCCCCCCCCAAAGTCAATCAAGGAAGAACATACCAATTGCTTAGATAGTATACAAATTATATACTCGAACTGAGAGATTGACAGCTCAATTACAGCAACATATTAAAAGTGGTAATGAAAAACTGTACTAAACGTGGACATACCCCTATACCTAAGGACTAGATACAACACCGGGATTTCCAAGCAAAACGAGAGCAAATACTTCCAACGTGTTAAGCGAGTAAGCGAACAAGACTAAATATTTGACCACCATCCTGGCCAAATGCGGGTAATAAAGTAAACCAGAACTATTAGTTCTGTGAGCCTCAATGCCGCAGCATAAGAACTGGATCCATTCCGGTGAAAAAGTAAAAGCCTTTAAAAAAATTAAACATGCACCGTCACAGATTTGCCAGTAAGCAACCGTCTCCAAGGATGTCACACCCACAGGCCCATAACTTTCAACCGGTTGCCGATGAAATGTCATTAGTGAATTACAGCACAACCTCCGCCCCAGCTCAGTATACCCGAAAAGAACGGATGTGGCACTAAGGGTTGCAACGTAACCGTCACGGACGGTGCCTTCAAACTCACCCACGTGGTCGGGGAAAGAGGCTTACGGGCAGCATTCCTCGTGTAGTTTGTGCTCTAAATGGCAGGTAGGCCTCTGCCCCCGCAAATCTGACGGCGTTCAATGACCCCCTCTAAACCAGAAAATTCCCCGTTTGACACAGCCAAAGGATGGTCAACTGACACTATCTTAGCGTACCATCAAAGAAAAAAAATTTCCTCCAAAGCACTTACAGAACAATTCAACTAGACGCAACCAACTATCCCAGATACGAGAACAGCACTGCTCGTATTTTTGGAACTGCGGATCCAAAATTAAAAATGGAGATTTTAAAACGCTCTCGCGAAGCCAACCAATAACAGATTAACGCGCTAAAGTTTCTCCAAATCACCACTCTAGGTGAAAAACTAGACTACGTAAGCGAGAAAATGCGACCGTCTGATTTTATTTTAAGATAGTTACTCGGTGCGAAGAACATAACTTAATCCAAGCGTTGCCCTAACACTAGCCTTATAAATCAATGTACACACAAGTGGTCCATTTTATGAGGGATGCAAACTACGCTCGCGCCGAAACACCGCAAGCAGAATACTGAGAGTTTCCACACGTACTTTTACAGCATATGCTGCCACAGAAACAAAATATCAGTGTAAAACATGTGTCCTAAGTCTCGCGCATTACTACGTAAACAATCCTAGGCCGGAGCTTAATACGCACTAAAAAAAAAATCATTGCTTTGCCGAAAAAAAAGTTAAAAAAGGAAGACCATTTTGCCCCACAATTACGACGCACAAAAAGCTACGGGAAATGGCGGGGACACCATTTTTTGCCACAAATGCACAACTCACGCGAGGTCAACTACTCTGCCATTCTCTAAACAAGCTTAGAAACCACCTAAACACAATGGTACGTTAACTATATACCCTCGCAGCGTTGTAGACAACTTAAACGTAAACAAATCAAGGAAACGTTAACTCGTATATTGCTATTTTTGTCTAAGAAATCCTGAGCTACAGGTAGATGCTGTAAGCAACTTGTTAAAAAAAAAAAAAATCACACCAAAAAACTTGCATTTATATCACGTACATTCGTTTCACTAATTGTTGGTTACACTTTATCTTTGAAATCAAACTTAATCAGATAAGCCATTGCTAAACAAAAAAAAAACACACAGCTCGAATACTTAAATATTTGCAGAAACTAAGACAACAACGAAGCGAGTATATGTCGCAAATGTAAACGCTGACTGTTTCCAGACGTATTGGAAAAATTTCATAACAATAAACGTATACTTACGAAAAAATATGTAACTGCAGCTACCTCTACTCCAAACGCCCTAGTATGGAAACTGCAAAAAAATATGGCTGCCTCGCATTAATAAAGCTTTAACGCCGCGAAACCGAAGGTTTTACAATCTGTGCGTGCTTACGTAACTTCGAACTCACAGTCCCGCCTTAAAGCCTACCCAATGAACAGACGACACGGTTACTTGTTATTAGTTTACTATTGAAGAGGGTGATTTTTTTTCTCTTTGTTTTACATTTGTTGGTTGATGGAGTTTGCAGTGCTGAATATGAGGTTACTAAATGGTTTAAGAAGGGACGCTAATAGAAACCATTTTTTCCCACAAACGGCGTATTTTTAGCTCCAATGGAGTACAGCACGTCAAAAGTTTAGCTGCATTACACTTTACTGTTTCCCCACCATCCGCCATAACAAGCACCGCCCAGTAATGTGATCTGCAAACTTACACATTTTCTGATTAACATACGTACCTATAGGCGGGAATTGTGAAGTTTGTAAGTTGGTGTTTCCTTTATAAATTAAAAAAGTTGATTTTTTTTCAGTTTTAGAACCACTCAGGTACAAATGCTCTTGAAAATGTGTACGTAATTTGTATACAGTTTGTAACTCAAGTTAACTGCGTTCCTCCCGCTTCCGTTCAGTATATGGGTAGATACATAAAAGTAAGGAGTATATCAGATTGGGAAATTATGGAAAGAAAATAAGCATGCAGTTATGGAAAGATCACATTTCTACTAGAGTGTGGTATGAAAACTGGTCTGACTGGTGGACAGCTTTTAAAGAAAAATCTGAAAATATATATTTTTTAGAATGGTAGATGTAAGAAAACATAAAAATATTATAAAACAGTATGTATAGATGCTTTACAGGATTTGGAAAGGAATGATATATATGTGACAGAATGGAGAATTTATGAAAAGAATATTCACAAAGGCTTGCACGGAGTCTAAGAGTAGTGTAAGACACCATACAGACTTCGCGATCCAGGAACAGCCCAAAGTCCGTGTAAGAGACAAGCTAAAACGTCTCATACACGGAGTGGGCGTGGATAAGCTAATCACCTCACTTGCAGCCGAATAGCATGCAAATGAGGATGATTAGCGATCCAGGAAGCCCAGAACAGCCCGTGTAAGAGCCGTTTTAGCTGCAGAAATGTACTCAGTTGACAACTGAGTACGTTTCTGCAAAACTGCAATGGAGCCATGTCAGCTCCAAATAAAGGGTGCATATGTGTCAGGCAGCATGCCAATAGCCAAATATGTGGCCATTGGCAAAGTAACCTGATGCAAATATATTAAAAATATAAGGGGGGGTTTTCGGCGATTGCCGATGTTTAAACCCAGCGCAGCCCCGAGCAAACGGGCTGCGCTGTATAAAACATAAAAACGAAGGTTTTAAACCTACAAATGTAGGTTTTATGCAATACATGGAAAGTCAATGCAGGGACCAGCAGACCAAAACCAACATGGCCACCGTGTAGTGGTTGCTAAGGGGGGAAGCTGAGTCTAAGACATGTAACTAAGCATTAGTAGGCAATCTGATGCAAATGAGTGTAAGGATACTGAATTCCACTGTCACATAGCAAATGAGCACAGTCTGAGTAGTGTAAGAGTTACAGAAGTGGGAGGAACAGAGTAGGAGATAGGTGACATCACAGGGGGGAATGGTAGAAAGAAATGCAGTTCATTGGAGGTCAGAGTTACATGACAGATGTCAGACAGATATCATGGAAAGAGGTGTGCCACTAACTAAGCATGAGAAAGTCAAGAAATGGAAGGTGTACACTGTTGCCTACACCAAAGTTTCTTGCTGGATGTGTATATCGCGATGCACGCCATGAAGCGCGAGTAAGGCAGTGTGCGTGTAAGACAGACTGAGCATGTGGGAGCGTGTTGGGAGATGTTTAACACTGTTTGCGCTGGCGTGCAGCTTTTAACCGAATAAGCAGATTCTGAACCGTGTAAGTATGTGTGCGGTGTAAGCCACTGTGAGCTGTTTCTGCTGGTTTACACACGGCTCCACCCTGAGGAAACAGGAAGGAAAAAGGAAGCAACAGATTTAGTAGGAAGCTAGCAGGGAATACTGCTGGAGCTAGCAGGTGAAAACAATTAGATGCAGGCAATTACACAGGCAGAATAGTAGCCCAGCCCAGCACTTAAAACTCTGCAAACAGCAGTGCAGGATGTTTCTCTCAAGAGACACTGTAAGACAGGAGTTAAGTTATCAGAAGTGAAAACTGAAAAAGCTGAACTCAGAGCAGAAATGTTAGGGGCTGCCATAGCTGTCATAATGAGACATAGGCGACTTGCTGAGGGTGGTGACAATGCAGATGGTGCCAGACAACCCACAGTGAGGAGACGGAGAAGGCCCAGGGTCACCTACCATGGGTTACATGAGCTGGAGATAGTAGAGCGCTATACAGTGGACAGAGACCTCCTGCAGCAAATAGTGGAGCTGTGCAGGCCACGCCTCACACACAGAACCAACAGAGGGGAACCCATCCCAGTGGAAACCAAGGTATGTGTTGGCCTAAGAATACTAGCAACAGGTACCTTCCAGAGACCAACTGGTGATATGATGGGGATATCACAGGCATCAACCTCCAGGGTACTGCACCAGTTCCTGGATGCCATGTCAGCACATGTCGGTGATCATGTATATTTCCCCAATGCCCGTGAGGTATTGGCCAGCAATATGCGTCTCTTCCAGCAAATAGCAGAATACCCTGAGGTAGTGGGTGCAATAGACTGCACGCACATACGCATCAAAGCACCAGCCGGTGAGCGGTGTAGGGCATACATCAACCACAAGGGCTTCCCCTCCATCAACTGCCAGGTCATGTGTGATGCCCAGGGCATAATAATGAATGTGTGTGCTGGCTGTCCTGGGAGCTACCATGATTCCCACATCTGGCATTTGACGCAGCTGTACCAGACATTTGCCAATGGGGACATCCCGTATGGACACCTAGTGGGGGATGCAGGTTATGCACTGGAGCCGTGGCTGATGACACCCATCAGAAACGCACACACACCTGAACAGGGACGCCATAATGAGGCACACGCACAAACACGTAATGTAATAGAGCATGTGTTTGGGCTGCTCAAGTCACAGTTCCGGTGTCTGGACACATCTGGTGGAGCCTTGCAGTACACACCAACTACATGTACCCAAATTGTCATGGTATGTGCTATGTTACATAATATGATCTTGCGAAAACAGCTGCAGCAGGACCAGCATAGGGCCGGGCCAAACAGCCCCCCACCATTGCCAAGGCTTCACAGGCAGAGCGTGACTCGGAGGAGGAACAACCTGAGTCTGCCCCAGTAGGCAGAAGGAGGCATTCCCAGTATGCCCTGGCCTTGGCAAAGAGGCAACGCATAGCACATACACTGGCTCAGTAGGAACCCTGGGAATGATACCCCTCTCTGACTCACTCATATAGTAACAGGGATGCCTAACATGACACAACCTGCTCTCAAACATGTACAGGGAAGTGTAATATGCACATCCGACAGAGGCAGCCCTGCAGCACCACCTGAGGCATGAATGCTATGTGTTAAGTAATGTAACACCATGTACTATATGCACACCTGAGGACCCTGACTAACATCCTACCCTCACCAAGCATCATGCCACAACATGACAATGAGATGATCAAGTGCAATAATTGACGGAAGTATCGCAGTTAGTCAAAGGGGATCCAATGTGTGCCAGTCTGGGATGACATGCTGAGCATGACATGATGCACCACCTGCTAGGACTGGCGTGCACCTATCAGTGCAGGCCATATGGATACTGGCAAAGGCTGTTGTTACCCACAGTGTGCCCTGAATAGGTAAGGCTCAAAACACAAACCTATCTCCATAGGTATCAGAAGGGATAAGAATAAGATAAGGGATAAATCGAAACAGCAAGATGCATGCAGTCTAAACTCACCCAGTGTGGAGAATGTTGATATCTGTGCTGTAACAGAAAGCTGAGCCAAGGCTCACAACAGCACCCTAACACTACCAGGTTACACCTCATACTGTGCTGTACAGCCTCAAAACATGGAACAAGCTACAAAAGGAGGGTGACTAGCAAGAATTGTCAAGGATAACCACACCCCCATGTTGGTACCACAACAAAAAGCAGCATGGACTAGCCATGGTCAAGTAACAGTGGCTAAAACTGCCCCCCAGTTTATAGCCTGCTACAGACTACTGTCCCAACACCAGGAACTGCACCTGGCCTATGCTGGAATACAAGAATATATCAAGTCCTCCAAACCACATTATATTGGGTGACTGAAAATACCCAGACATAGACCGGGAGCATTATACTAGCTCCAACAGTGTAGGACAAAAGTTCATAGAATCCATAAACAAAAAGGCCCAGGAACAACGTACCACTCCCACAAGAGGTAAACATACTGGATGTGATAATCAGCAACATGGGTACTGGATGGCAAGACGAGAAGTGTATTGCTCACTGGTAAAACCAGACCATAGAGTAATCACACTGGATATACAAATCCTGACCACAGTCCCTGGCCAGAAAACCACAGTGGAAAACATGTGTTAAGCAATATTTGCACTCCTCCAAACTGATGTGGAATCCATTAAAGGTCCTGTGCAGGTGCAAAATATGGGCCACACCTCAGAACCTGTAATACAGCCATTCCATGAACACTGCCAGGAATGCTTGGATTATGCAATCCTAAATTAAAACAAGACACAATGCCATACACGCAGGAATCTGGCATGGTGGACACCAGCCATAACCAAACCATGCAAGAGAATGAGGAAGCTACTACATGATAGAGCAAACATAAACAATGAAGTAATCACTGATCAGTAGTATGGCAATAAAATCTGTCCACACATACAATCCACTAAGGCCAGCCACAACAAGTTGAATCTGTGAATCCTGAGGCAATGTTACACCTGCCCCAAGTACACAGACAACCCCCAACTCCATCCAAGAAATACAAATATATGTGAGAGATGCAACCATCTATCCAAACTGGAGGCTGAGCTCCCTCAACTCAGTACTCCCAAAACTAGTCAGGAGGAGAAGGTAACCACACACACCACAAACACAGTCCCACATAGACCTATCACAACTGCAAACCAAACACATAAACACAGAAAAACATTCCCGGAGGAACAAATTACAAACACAGCACACCAACAGAGGCCTCTAAAGCAGACACCCAATCAAACAACCTTCAAACATAGCACATGCAACACATAGTACACAAAGCTGGTGTGCCAAACAGTCACAGGCCAGAAGGAGAAACAACATGCCTGATACAGTTGTAATAGGTGACTCCATAGTCAGACAAACTGCTGTCCCGCACACCAGACTGAACAAGGGAAAGGGTACAGTAAGCTGCCTGTAGGCTGCCACAATACGCCACATAACAGAAGTATGCAGGTCACTCCAAAGCAAGTAGAAATATGATGCAGTCATAGTCCATGCTGGTGTGAATGACCTGAGATGTACCTCCCTAGACTACATGAAAAGAGACATAGATGAGCTCTCTGATTATGTAGTCCAGGCCGGTATGACACTCACCGTTTGCAGCATCCTACCCTTACCAAGAATAATGCCACAGTACAAACATGGAATTATCAGTCATAGCAAGTGGCACACTTACTGGTGTCATTCCAAGGGGATCCAATGTCTGTCTGCTTAGGATGTCATGCTTGACAAGCCATGCAGCTGTTCTTGGGATGGCTTGCACCTGTTACCCCTGGGCGTCTGAATATTGGATAAGGCCTTTGCCACCACCATAGAGCCTTTTGTAGGCAAGGCTGAAAAGACTGACCCACCACCCTAGAAAACATAAGTGGAAAGAAACATAAGGGTAATGCTGACCAATGCCAGATGTGTAAACCCCAATATGCATGCTCCCAAGGCCATCCCCAGTATGGAGAACATTGATGTCTGTGCAGTGACAGAAACCTGCTGCAAGCCTCCTGACAGCACACCAGCACTACCAGGTTATACCACATATCATGTGTCATGGCCCCAAAACCTGGAACAAAACATAAAAGGAGGGTGAGTATCCATATTCAGCACAGACACCCATACGTCCAGGTAACTGACAATGCACAAGGCATTGGAGTCCACCCATGTGCAACTAACTGTAGGCAAGACTGCTGTACAGTCTGTAGCATGCTACAGACCACACTCTCACATACAGGAACCCCACCCAGCCGTCCTGAAGACACTGGACAGTATGAATGTCCCACCAAATACCAAACAAGGTACCACAAATTACCACATAGGTGGTAAACCATTATGTATGGAAGGAGTAACCAGGGACCTAGGGACACAAGTGGACAGTAACCTGTTATGTGATACCCACATTGCCAATGTGGCTAGGAAGACTGTCTACATTTGACACCGTATCAGGAAAGGATTCACATCTACGCCAACAGAGGTCATTGTGCCCCTATACTGTTCTCTAATCACACCCATAATCTAGTACAATGCCTCATATGGGATGTACCTTACCTGACACCTGCAGCAGTTAGAAAGACCTCAAAGGTACCTCACCAAGAGGATAAAGGGTCTCAAATATATGTCATATGCTGCCTGGCTGTAGACACCCCAGCTGAATGCAGTCACATACTGCCTACACAGAGGCATTGCATGCCTGTTGTAGAAGGCCATGCCCAACACAGGAGTAATGGACATGCTCCACCCCAGAAAACTCAAATCCATCGGAGCTGTGAGAGTGAGAGATGTCAACCTCAACAAATAATGAAATAGGATGTGCTGGTGGGACAGATACATAATCCAGAGGCTCCCACACCCTGGACCAGAATCCCACTCCATGTTAGGCAGAGCCCTCACTGACACTCTTCAACAGGAATCTTGCCAAGTGGATGGATGATTGTAGAGTTACACTGGGGTCTTCACTGTGTCATGTCCAGACAGAGACACAGCAAAGCAAATCATAAATGGCCATAATATTCACATAGCAAGGGGTGGCAAAAGCCACACACACTCTGGCTAGGCTAACAAATGCCCTAGGGTGGATAGCCTAGTATGAACCTATGAACCTATGAATATACAAATTGTACAGGACACTAAGGATAATCCCAAGGCTTTCACAACTGATGGTAGGAACCATGTTGGGAATTCACAGATATGCTCTGAGTCACACAAATATCACAAACACACACACATATTGCCAACATACATCCTGACAGGTGCGGTGCAACCCTGAATGCAGAATATCTATCCCAGCAGACTGCTGGCCCCCTGACATTGCAGATGCTGAGGTAACAGCCAACATCTACAAAGCAAAACACAAAGCAGCAATGGTATGAGATGGTGTCCTGGGCTTAGTGCAACATGGACTCCAAGATGAATGGAATGCCAAACCACACTACTGCTCAATGTCAGCCTTACCACAGAATATGTACCCAAAGAGCAGTGTACAACAACAGTGGTCCTTCTCAACAAAGGTGTTGCCTGAATGGATACTGAAAACTACTACCCCAGAATCCTGAGAAGCTCGGTCTGCACAGCTATGGAAAGGATCAGCATGAAACACAGACATAAAGATATTGGGGACCTACTGACACCGGACCCTACCCAGTGTGGCTTTCTTAAGTGCAGATCCTGCCCCTAAACATGTTTGACTCAATTGAAACAGTCATTAAGGTCACTGATGAGGGCAATGTGGTCCACACAGCGTAGCTGGACCTTGCAAAGGCTTCTATACAATACCCTACGTGTTCATTATAGATAAGCTCACCAGCTTAAATATAAACCCCTATGTCAGTAGAGGGGTTGCAAACCAGACCAAGGACAGAACAGACATGGTCAGACATGCTGCAGCCATGTCAGATTACAAACCAGATATAACTGGCATCCCACAAGGCTTAGTCCTGGGATCTCCCTTGTCTGGTATATATGTCCCATAGGTACAGGCAAACATGGAAGGACTGTGTCCGAACATGTTTACAGAGGACTACAAACTGCTTACCACATATGATCCACCAGCTGACACAAGCATCCCACAAAAGGGCCACATAGAAACAGACAACTGGTGCCATAGCCATGTCAGCAAGCTAATTGCAGAAATGTGTATAGTCAACCCCCGTGGATATACAGTAAGTGCCCACCAATTACCACATAGGTGTTAACTCATTATGTAGTTAACATGTAATGAGAGACCTGGGGACACAAGGTGATAGATATCCTGCATTGGACAAACATGTGCTGTAGTGTTTACAGAAACATACCATATACCCACCTAATCATGAAGGTTGTCAGATCTAGATAAGGGGAGGTCATTGTGGCTCTGCAGTCATCCTTCATCAGTGGTACAATTGACTACAATAGCCCTTGTGGGATGTACCTCAGCAGACACCTCCATCAACCATAAAGTCCCCAACAGTACCTCACCAGGAGTATCAAAGAGCTTGCACAGATGCCATGTGTTGCCTGTGTTGCTGGTATCAATAAACATGCTGCACCTTGTACAATCTGAATGGCAGTGAGCTATGCACATGAGAGACCTGAACCCCAGCACTGACTTACATAGGACAAGCTGTACTGCATGATCCATAACACAGAAGCCATCCCCACCCATGAGTGAACCCCCAATACAGGCTACCCATAGAGTCACTTATCAATCTTCCTCAATCTTGATGAGTGGATGGGAGATGGTAGCTTTATCCTGGGTATCACTGTCATGTCACAGGTAGACAGAGGCACAGTATACTAACCATGACATATGTCATGGCAAACTCCACTTACAATGTGTGTTGAAGGACAAACACACTCTCCAACTAGCATTAGACATGGACTAGGGCACATCGCTAGTGTTTGCAAATGTACACCTATGTTGTGGAATACACTACCAATGATGGACAAGCCTGGTTTAAGTAGTTCATATCTGAACAGAATGCAACATGGTCAGATGTACACAACTGGCCCCTAACCAGGTTGTTGTGCCCACTATCGAAATGTAAAGCAGTGATAGCACTAAAGCCCAGGATACTGTCCACCACAGTCAAAGTACTACCAGTACACTATACAGTACTACAGTGTTAGGTCAGTGTGAAAGGATGTTGACAACTGTATGCAAAGTATCCCATGCAAACACTGCAGGCACAGTATAATCCTGTTGTGTTCACACACAAAGCAGTTGTACAGTAACTACACAACATGACACACAACACACAACCATAAACAGGTGATATTTGTTGAAGTTCACACTCATCCACAAATGTGGTGGGCTGCAGAGTCCAACATATGGAATGCTCACACTGGGCATGCTCACACACTTTGATAAATGAGACATATGTCAGACAACATGCCATGGGAAGGCTGAACTGGGCATGCTCACACACTTAGGCCAAATCTCAGTTTAGCAGTTGGACACACATATCTGGTATTTTTATGTGTTATTCCAGGAACCAACAACATTACAGCAGTCTGCCCAGTGCACACAGTTAAATGACTACAGAGACATACGTGATATAGTGGATCCCTCCCATATGCAAACATCTTCCACAGATGCACAAGTTGTTCATACAAACAGGGAATGCTATGGCAATAAAGATGTGCAAACAGTCTATCAGCAACAAATAATGTGCATTTGACAATTAAACATATGGGTGTAGAGGTCAACACTAGGCTGTTTGCCCTAGGGAATGACAGCTTAGCCAGAGTGTGCTTGGTGTCTGCCTCCCCACAGGATACACAGTTCCCTTTCTAAACACCGATGATGTCAGCACCCTATAAGTACAGCAGGAGAAAAGAAACTTCCCATTTATGTGAATAGTGTGCTCTGCTAATGCGTCTGTCACAAGTGTCATAACATAGTTAGGTAGGGGTTTGAATCCTGCAAATGCTCAGTGTGAGTGGGGTTGGTGTGTGTGTAAGTCTATGGGAAAGAAATGTCCCTTTTGGCAACTGGGAAAACACACTACAGGATGCACATTCCCCTTTCTAAACACCGATGATGTCAGCGCTCTAAGTATAGCAGGAGAAGAGAAGCCTCCCAGTAATGTGAATAGCGCACTCCGCTAATGCGTCTGTCTCAAGTGTCATAGCATCGTTAGGTAGGGGTTTGAATCCTGCAAATGGCAAGTGTGTGTGTTTGTCTGAGGGGGATTAGTGTGTGTGAGGGAAATGTCCCTTTTGGCAACTAGGAGAACAGACTACAGGATGCACATTCCCCTTTCTAAACACTGATGATGTCAGCACTCTATAAGTATAGCAGGAGAAGGAAAACCTCCCAGTAATGCGAATAGCGCGCTCCGCTAATGCGTCCGTTTCAAGTGCCATAACATAGTTAGGTAGGGGTTTGAATCCTGCGAATGGCAAGTGTGTGTGTTTGTCTGAGGTGGGTTAGTGTGTGTGAAGGAAGTGTCCCTTTTGGCAACTAGGAGAACAGACTACAGGATGTATATTCCCCTTTTTAAACACTGATGATGTCAGCACTCTATAAGTATAGCAGGAGAAGGGAAACCTCCCAGTAATGCGAATAGCATGCTCTGCTAATGTGTTCCTTTTAAGTGTTATAATATAGTTAAGTAAGGGTTTGAATCCTGCAAATGGCAAGTGTGTGTGTTGGTCTGAGGGGGTTAGTGTTTGTGAGGGAAATGTCCCTTTTGGCAACTAGGAGAACAGACTACAGGATGCACATTCCCCCTTCTAAACACTGATGATGTCAGCACCCTATAAGTACAGCAAGAGAAAGCAAACCTCCTAGAATGCAAATAGCACACTCTGCTAATGTGTCCATCTCGAGTATCATAACACAGTTAGATAGGGGTTTGAATCCTGCGAATGGCAAGTGTGTGTTTTTGGCTGATGGGGGTTAGTGTGTGTGAGGACAATGTCCCTTTTGGCAAATAGGTGAACAGACTACAGGATGCACATTTCCCTTTCTAAACACTGATGATGTCAGCACCCTATAAGTACAGCAAGAGAAGAAAAACTTCCCAGTAATGCGAATAGCGTGCTCCGCTAATGCGTCCGTCTCAAGTGTCATAATATAGTTAGGTAGGGGTTTGAATCCTGCAAATGCTAAGTGTGTGTGTTTGTCTGAGGGGGGTAGTGTGTGTGAGGGAAATGTCCCTTTTGGCAACTAGGAGAACAGACTACAGGATGCACATTTCCCTTTCTAAACACTGATGATGTCAGCGCCCTATAAGTACAGCAAGAGAAAGAAAACCTCTCAGTAATGCAAATAGCACACTCTGCTAATGTTTCCATCTCCAGTGTCATAACATAGTCAGATAGGGGTTTGAATCCTGCAAATGTGTGTTTTTGGCTGGGGGGGTTAGTGTGTGTGAGGACAATGTCCCTTTTGGCAACTAGGTGAACAGACTACTGGATGCACATTCCCCTTTTTAAACACTGTTCAGCTGAAGACCATGGCTCTGGCACAAGTTGTCTGTTTCTATGATGCCCCTTTGGAAGATGCTTGTTTCGGCTGGAGAGTCGATTATGGTGGCCAGTTCGCAGTCATCTGCATATTTGGTCAGCCCCAGTCCGTCCGTGTTGGCCTGTACCTCCAATAAATATATACCAAACAAGAGAGGTCCCAGGACTGAGCCTTGTGGGACACAACTCGTAACTGGTTTGGAGTCTGGCATGGCTCCAGCAATTCTAACCATGTGGGTTCTGTCCTTGAGCCACTGTGCAATCCATCTAGTGACATAGGGGCTTATATTTAAGCTGGTGAGCTTCTCTAGAATGCCCAAGTGGGGTATTGTTGTGAAGGCTTTTATTTATTATTATTTATTTTACATTTGTTAACCGGGCTGGTCTAGCTGGATACATATCCGTTTTCAGTAGAGGCCCGAGGAGAAAAGCTCCAATACACAATAGAAGTACATAATTAAATTGCAAGATTCAAAGTATTGTTACAACAAGAGAATATAGCTTACATATGCAGGAATGAAAATTTACATAGATGTTATATAAGACAAAAGGACAGACAGGAAATTATACAAAAACATTGATTTCATTACAGATACTGGAAAATAGACTGAAATCAGAGATTTTTCCTTATTACTAAAAGGAAAGAGAAATTTTAGAGATCTGCAAATAGGGAAATGGGCTAGGGAAGTGGAACTAGAAGTTATGAGATATGTAGTTAGTCAGGTTCACGACATGGGCATGTCCATTGTGTGGAGAGATATTCTTTAAGGTTAGCTTTGAAATGATTGAGCCAGTAGTAAGTCTAAGGTTGTTTGGCAGGAGTTCCACTGCTTGCCAATGGAATTAGCGTAAAGGGCATCCCCACCTGAGTTTTTGCTTTAATGGTTAGGATCTGGATGCTGTTTGATGATCGGAGACTGTTGAGGTTAGTATATGGAGTGAGAATTTTGCACAGTGAGGGAGTTCTATCAGGATGGTTGATTATTTTATAAGCTTCTGAGTTGGCTAAGTTTGAGGAGATTTGGCAGTTCCAACCAGCCAAGTCTTCGCAGATTAAGGCAATGATGGGTTCGATAAGGGAACCTGTAATAAATCTGGCAATGTGGTTATAGGCAAGAGAGAGCATGTTAAGTTCACGTTTATTGAGAAAAGAGAGGATCGGGGAAGCATAGAGGAGGGAAGAGAGGAGATGGGTGCGAGCAATAGTTAATTTGGTAGTGGGAGTTAGGAAGTTTTAATTCTGTACATAGATCCTAGTTTTTTGTTAACAGACTTAACTGTTTGGGTAATGTGTATGTCAAATTTGAGCTTATGATCAATAGTGACACCTAGCAGTTTGGTACTGGTGACAGGGGTTATGAGGGTCCCATTATTGGATTTAATATGAAAGGTTATGTTGTTAGTGTTTGGGAGTTCTTTACCTAGAGGTGAGAAGACGTTGGGGAAGAAAAGTAATAGTTTGGTTTTGGCTGGGTTAAGTAGAAGTTTTAAGTCAGTGAACCATTTTTCAACTAGTGAAAAACAATGTTGTGTGGTCATTTGAGATTCGAGAGGACGCCGGAGCAGATTAAGGTGGAGTCAGCCGGCATATTGTATGCAGGTGGATTTAGGGATGACTGATTGAAGGTCATTTATGAAGATGGAAAACAGAAGTGGGCCCAGTATCGAGCCCTGAGGAACGCCTATGGTATTCGGGAGCAGTCCTGATATTCTGTTTTGCCATAGGACAGCCTGTTGCCTACCAGTGAGGTAGGCCTTGAACCAGTTTAGTGCTGGAGTGTCCAGTCGTAGGGTTTCAAGGATGTTGAGAAGGAATTGATGATTGACCATATCGAATGCTTTTGATAGGTCCAGAAAGAGGGCAGATGATATGAGTTTGCTATTGCGATTGTTGTTGATTGAGTCAATAAAGGAAAGGAGGGCAGTAGTTGTACTATGGTGCGGCGAAAACCATGCTGGGCATTGGACAAGAGATTATTAGAGGTCAGATAGTGAAGAAGTTGTTTGTGGATGCATCTTTCCATGATTTTCCCTATCGGGGACAGAATGGCTATTGGTCTATAATTTGACATTTCCAGGCAGGTACCTCCTTTGTCAAGTGGAATGATATAGGAAGTCTTCCAAATGGAGGGAATGTTCATCTCAGTTATAGTTCTATTCTTTAGGATTGTTATGGGTAGGCTATTTCATCAGATGCAATTTGTAAGAATTCCGGGAAGGTGGTCAGCCGCTAGGGTAGTTGGTTTGAGTTTTTTTAGGAGGAAGCGTACATAGGAGGAAGAGACTGGCTTTAAATTAAAGGGGGTAGGGTTGTCACGTTGCAGTTTAGCAGCAGGTGGGGAAGTGGAGGTAAGGTGACTGGCTAGGGTTTGGATAGTCTCAGTGAAGAAGGAGTTAAAGGTGTTGGCTACTTCTTCTTGGCCTTCTCCAAGAGTTTCTCAGGGGTTGGGGTGGAAGTTTTGCCTGGGTGCAGAAGGTTGTTAAAGCCTGCCCAGAATTTCTTTGGGTTGTTCTGGTGTTTTTCTGGAGGCTGCAGAAATATTGTTTTTTGTCTTGGGTTATGGCAGTTTTCGTGGCATTTCTTAGTTGTTGAAATTTACAACGGTCTTGGGGGTTTTGTGGCTCTCCATTTGTCCCAGGCTAGGTCACGAAGTTTGATTTTGGATTTAGTATCAGTAGTGAGCCAAGGTGCTATCACAGTTTTGGTTCTAATTTGTCTATGTGGAGCATGTGAGTCAAGTATTTTAAGGAGCGTGTCATTGAAGTGGGACACACTCTCTTCTAGTGGAAGAGTCTTTAATATGGTCCAGTTGCAGGATTTCAGGTCAGCAAGAAATAATTGAGGGACGAATTTTTTTTTGTTTCTGATTAATCTATATAGGGGGGTGTTAGAAGTTGGGCATTTATGTTTAATGATATAAGTTATTAGGTGATCGCTGAGGTCACAGGAAGGGTACCAGTGGTGTAGTTATTAGAGTCTCTATTAGTAAGGATCCAGTCAATTATACTTTCTTTTTGAAGTGAGTTGCCTATTCTGGTTGGGGATAGGATATTTTGGGAAAAACCATGTAGGTTAATAGGTTGTGGAGTTGTATGGGTAGAAAAGAGACCAGTCAATGTTGACGTCCCCAAGAACTATGGTTTCTTGTGGGTAGTTGATGGCTAGCCAGCTCAGGGATTGCTCCAGGTTTTCTGTGTTCTTCCCTGGTGGGATATAGGTTACAATAAGGTTGATGCGTTTTTGAGTGTTTAGGCAGATCTGTAGGGCTATAATTTCTAGGTTTGAGATCATGGGAGGTTGTACTTGGTTCTTAAGGATGTTTAGTTTATTTTTAAACATAATAGCTATTCCTCCACCTTTTTTCTTTGCACGATCAGCCCTGAGAATATTGTACCCGGGTGGGAGGATCTCTTCATTCTTAGTAGTGGGTTTTAGCCATGTTTCGGTTAGACACATGATGTCAGGGGAATGACTAGCTATGATGGCATGAAGGTTGTGAATTTTGTTGTTAATGCTTCTTAGGTTCAAGTGTAGTATTAGAAGGGAGTCAGTAGATTTTTGGGTTAAATTATGGGGATTAGAGATTGGCATAGTGGTGGGACCTGGGTTTGGGTGAATATCTCCATCGATGTTAATACAATTTTTCAAGTAAACTAAAAATCTTTGTAGTTTAAATAGTATTTTGAGATTAGTTTTGTTATGTGGAATTTTAGGGTGTTTAAGTGTGGGGTGGACTATTTTGGGGATATATTTTTGTCCTGGTAGATTGAGGGTGGTATATAACTGTCATGGAGAATGAATTGGAAGTTAGTGTGGCACTTAGGAAAGGAATGCCTATAAGAGTTTGGTTTCATATTTTGTTAGGATATAGGTGGTGATGAGAAGTATAATTATGATGGGGTAATAGTATAAGTGAAATTTGCCATACTGAAGTAGGGAAGTAGGTATCGAGTGGGGAAGAGACTTTGTGTGAGGTTTGTTAGAGGGTTGGGCCTTGGGGTGGGAGGAGTTATGGAGTTTGACAAGGGAGCCTTGGATTTGTTAAGTGGGAAAGTGGGAGGGACTATTTGTAGCTATAAAAGTAGGGATACTAGGGCGGTGGGATAAGGGGCAGGGAGGGCGGACTGGGGCCTACACTGCCAGGAGATTTTGCAGGGTCTTAAAGGTAACAATTTCCAGTAGAATAACTCAACACAATGGAGTTACTAGTGCTGAATTTATAAAGATACAATTTTTACAGGCTTTGTATTATTAAAGTCTTCAAGAGTGTCAGGTTCTTAACAAGGACAGTATAGTTCTCTCTGAATAGGGTACTAATGCTTTGTGTTTACCCTGATTTTTAAGAAGAGTTGAGGCTGCAGGTTTAGTTTTCTTTGTGGTCCTGATGGGCGCTGTCAGGTCTTGGGAACCACAGGAAGCTAGGCAAGGGAGGGGCTACCTATGATACAAGTGAGGAGAGAGATATGAGTATTAGTGTTAATAAGGTTGAATATTAGTACTAGCAGGCTAAAACAGCTATCCTGTTTAGCCACAAACACACTCAAATGCCTTCATATTCCATAAAGTATGCAGTTAAAGAGAAACATTCTAATACTATGAAATGGCATCTAATGACTTCAGCTTAGTTACATACACAGCAGATACTGAAATTTTAACTTTAAATGAGTTCAGCTCTAGGTCGCTAATGCGTTATGATTAAAAGGTGCCTAGAGTTAGTCAGGAACATGTGCAGGCCTTTGCATAGTCTTTAAAACACATTCTTATACATAAAATAGCATCCAGTTACTTTAAATGACTGCAGAATTAGGTCGCTTATGGTTTATGATATAAAGACATTAAATGTAAGTCAGTAACATTTGCGAGCATTTACATAAGCAGTAAAACACATTCAGGTCCTTTAAAATAGATTCAGTTGCCTTCGTATACTTAAAATAGCATTCAGATTACTAAATTATAACTTTAAATGACCACAGAACTAGGTCGTATATGTGCTTTGCCGAAAAGATTCCCTGCCCTACACCGCCAGGAGATTTTGCAGGGTCTTAAAGGTAACAATTTCCAGTAGAATAACTCAACACAATGAAGGCTTTGTATTATTAAAGTCTTCAAGAGTGTCAGGTTCTTAACAAGGACAGTATAGTTCTCTCTGAATAGGGTACTAATGCTTTGTGTTTACCCTGATTTTTAAGAAGAGTTGAGGCTGCAGGTTTAGTTTTCTTTTGTGGTCCTGATGGGCCGCTGTCAGGTCTTGGGAACCACAGGAAGCTAGGCAAGGGAGGGGGCTACCTATGATACAAGTGAGGGAGAGAGATATGAGTATTAATGTTAATAAGGTTGAATATTAGTACTAGCAGGCTAAAACAGCTATCCTGTTTAGCCACAAACACACTCAAATGCCTTCATATTCCATAAAGTATGCAGTTAAAGAGAAACATTCTAATACTATGAAATGGCATCTAATGACTTCAGCTTAGTTACATACACAGCAGATACTGAAATTTTAACTTTAAATGAGTTCAGCTCTAGGTCGCTAATGCGTTATGATTAAAAGGTGCCTAGAGTTAGTCAGGAACATGTGCAGGCCTTTGCATAGTCTTTAAAACACATTCTTATACATAAAATAGCATCCAGTTACTTTAAATGACTGCAGAATTAGGTCGCTTATGGTTTATGATATAAAGACATTAAATGTAAGTCAGTAACATTTGAGCATTTACATAAGCAGTAAAACACATTCAGGTCCTTTAAAATAGATTCAGTTGCCTTCAGATACTTAAAATAGCATTCAGATTACTAAATTATAACTTTAAATGACCACAGAACTAGGGTATATGTGCTTTGCGAAAAGATTCCCTGCCCTACACCGCCAGGAGATTTTGCAGGGTCTTAAAGGTAACAATTTCCAGTAGAATAACTCAACACAATGGAGTTACTAGTGCTGAATTTATAAAGATACAATTTTTACAGGCTTTGTATTATTAAAGTCTTCAAGAGTGTCAGGTTCTTAACAAGGACAGTATAGTTCTCTCTGAATAGGGTACTAATGCTTTGTGTTTACCCTGATTTTTAAGAAGAGTTGAGGCTGCAGGTTTAGTTTTCTTTGTGGTCCTGATGGGCGCTGTCAGGTCTTGGGAACCACAGGAAGCTAGGCAAGGGAGGGGCTACCTATGATACAAGTGAGGGAGAGAGATATGAGTATTAGTGTTAATAAGGTTGAATATTAGTACTAGCAGGCTAAAACAGCTATCCTGTTTAGCCACAAACACACTCAAATGCCTTCATATTCCATAAAGTATGCAGTTAAAGAGAAACATTCTAATACTATGAAATGGCATCTAATGACTTCAGCTTAGTTACATACACAGCAGATACTGAAATTTTAACTTTAAATGAGTTCAGCTCTAGGTCGCTAATGCGTTATGATTAAAAGGTGCCTAGAGTTAGTCAGGAACATGTGCAGGCCTTTGCATAGTCTTTAAAACACATTCTTATACATAAAATAGCATCCAGTTACTTTAAATGACTGCAGAATTAGGTCGCTTATGGTTTATGATATAAAGACATTAAATGTAAGTCAGTAACATTTATTGAGCATTTACATAAGCAGTAAAACACATTCAGGTCCTTTAAAATAGATTCAGTTGCCTTCGTATACTTAAAATAGCATTCAGATTACTAAATTATAACTTTAAATGACCACAGAACTAGGTATATGTGCTTTGCTGAAAAGATTCCCTGCCCTACCGCCAGGAGATTTTGCAGGGTCTTAAAGGTAACAATTTCCAGTAGAATAACTCAACACAATGGAGTTACTAGTGCTGAATTTATAAAGATACAATTTTACAGGCTTTGTATTATTAAAGTCTTCAAGAGTGTCAGGTTCTTAACAAGGACAGTATAGTTCTCTCTGAATAGGGTACTAATGCTTTGTGTTTACCCTGATTTTTAAGAAGAGTTGAGGCTGCAGGTTTAGTTTTCTTTTGTGGTCCTGATGGGCCGCTGTCAGGTCTTGGGAACCACAGGAAGCTAGGCAAGGGAGGGGGCTACCCTGATTTTTAAGAAGAGTTGAGGCTGCAGGTTTAGTTTTCTTTTGTGGTCCTGATGGGCCGCTGTCAGGTCTTAGGAACCACAGGAAGCTAGGCAAGGGAGGGGGCTACCCTGATTTTTAAGAAGAGTTGAGGCTGCAGGTTTAGTTTTCTTTTGTGGTCCAGGTAGGCTGTGTGAACCACCTTCCCCTCGTCAATGGCCTTGGTGACTGTTTCAAAGAAATCAACCAGGTTAAACCTGGTAGTGCTGGTGTGCTCTCAGTAGCCCTGAATCAGGCATCTGTTACTGCACAGATATCGATGTTCTCCATGCCAACGAGTGTTTTGGGTGCATGCATCTGGAGGTTTAGACTTCTGGCGTTGGGTAGCATTACTCTTAGTTTCTTATCCCTTGTGATACCTATGAAGGTGGGTTTGTCATTTGAGCCTTGCCTAACATAGGCACTATGGGGGTAGCAAGAGCCTTTGCCAATATCTGAAAGCCCAGGGGTGACAGGTGCAGGCCGTCCCTAGCTGCAGGTAGTTCAACAGAAGATGAATATGTGAAGGTGTAGTGCCTGTGATTAGTTAGCAGTAGCATATATGACTGCTCACGTGGACACATGCCAGGTAATTCATATGCACTGTGTCACAGGCAATGTACATGTGAATAGGACAAACAGTGACATCCTGTCAAGTGGGACATGGACATACATATAGTAAGCTATGCAGATGGCACTAGGAGTCCACAGAAGCTCTATAACTATGCATTGCAGGTGTGATCAGTATTCCAGGGTAATTGCAAGCAAACATGCATGCAAACAAAGCTACAGTAAACAGGGCTGCATGTAGTCCATTGTACAACAAACAAGCTGTACCAGTTCCAGTAGGTAACACTGCAAATATGCAGGCACTATGCACATGTACATGGAAATACATGGGTCAGATGGCTAGGGTCCAGTCTCAGTGCACACAAGTGTACAGACCATGTACTGTCAGGATGTACAATAACTGGATGGAAACCCATGTGCTCATACCTGCAGTAATACACATGTCAAATAACAGACACTGAGCCTTCACTCAGTGGTTCCATACTTAGTAGGATGTATGCTACCTGGCCTGCCACCACAGTATCCCTGACATATATGGGGACTCTCCCTCCTGTGACAGTTAGTTATGTGTGTTGAGGCTGTCTAGCATGGTATGAGATGTGAGCATGCAGTGCTAGGGTGCTCCTGCGTGTCCTGTACCAGTCGTGTAGTACTGCACACATATCAACATCCTCAAACATCTGCATTGCAGAGTCCAGTGTGGGCAACATGCCACTTGCAATTTACATGCCCATCATTGTGTATTACTACATTCATTACCTTATCCCCTGTGCTACCTATGTATGTAGCCTTCTGTTGACATCATTACCACCAGTATGCCAACATGTGCAGATGATACACTATGGTACTTACCATGGGTGTAGACAACAGGACATGACAATCACACAATTACTGCATCAGGCATGCTGTGATATACCCACAATTAATTCAGCACACAGTACTGTTAACAACATGATACTATTACTACACATCTATGTGGTCACCCTGTGCATCAGCAACATGTTAACCTGTACCTGCACAGTTGTTACAGATTGCAGGAGGTGGCACAGTTTCATCATATCCACAGGGTGTGAACTTGGTATGCCTGAGTCAGCCACCGATACCACCAATTGACATGTATGTGTATGTGTGTTGGTGAGGGACAGCAGTAGAAAGTGGGGCAATGTTGATGCAGTGTGTGCGTGTATGCGGTAGCCCTAGGTGTTGTCAATTCGCATGTGTGTATGGATGCACACAGTTCCACCTCATGGCTGCCATATACTGGTGTTTGTGGACAGTCACAGACTGTACCTGCCAGGTCATACAGATCAGTGTCTCTGGCCATGGACACAGTACCTGTGCCTTGCAGGGGTGCTACGGACCGTATCCGGTACCAACCCAGACTGGGTACTGTCATTAGAAGCAGGTGTTCGTTGACGGGACACAGATCCCTGTCGGGCCTGGCCAGAGCCACGTGCACGTGGTCTGCTGGGGCGGTCTGATGACAGCACAGACCCAGCATTGCTGGGGCTGCTGCTGGCACTACGGGGGCGGCCGCGGCCCTGCTGTCATCTGCGACGATTGCCAGCTGCTGCTGTTGCTGGCATACGGCCACGTCGACGCCTCAACTGCCCACCATCACCCTGGCTCATGGACATGTAGTTGTGGAACCGGTCTAATATGTCCCCACAACGTCTGTCTATGACATCGGTGAAATCACGGATGGCAGCCGCAATGTCACGCATACTGTCAGTCATGGCTGTGCGACATGCTTTCAGCTCCCTCAGACCCTGTCTGGTGTACCGTTCCATACGTGACTGTGCCTGCATGACAGCCCAAAACATAGCTGAGGTTGTAAGACCTCTGTGGGCACGTCTGACAGGGGCAGTACACCCACGGATGCTCCCACGAGAACCCCTGGACATCTGTCTGTGTGGTACCATCTCTGGGCCATGCCCATGGCTGCTGTGTGGGGAGGCATGTGCCACAGATACCACATTACCCTGGTCAATGCCCACTGTATGCTGTCCATCACCTGGGGACATTTGTGACAAAGGGTGTATTGGCAGGATAACTGTGCGCATTGATGGGGTCGACAGCTGTGTACTGTCAATCGGCTGACCAATGGCGGACCCTGGCATACTTTCCTGTGTCATTACACAGATGTCATCATTATCAGTACCCACGGCACCTGATTCAGGTTCCCTGCTACATGACACCAGAGCAGCAACAGAACCTGTGGGAGGGAAACAGGAAACACAGTTTACAATGTCTACACATTACCAGTGATACACACATGCACACATGCACAGGTGCACACATGCACACGTGCACACGTGCACAGGTGCACACATGCACACATGCACAGGTGCACACATGCACAGGTGCACACATGCACACATGCACACATGCACAGGTGCACACATGCACACGTGCACACATGCACAGGTGCACACATGCACACCTGCACAGGTGCACACATGCACAGGTGCACACATGCACACATGCACACATGCACAGTACTCAGTATGCATGATATCAACACACAGACACAGACACACCTACATGCATACAAAGAGCACTACTAAGTGAGCCAAATAGTATTATTACTATCAACACTATTACAGGAATTGTTAATACACACTCACCAGCATGGATAGGCTGCATTGCTGTTATACCAGAGGGTCCTGCAGACGTGAAGAAACTAATGTCAGTGGGCACAACTGTGCCATTGTTACTGAGTATGATACAGGTCAGTAGTACAACAGTCGCCTTTCACAGGTCAGCTGCTAATATTGAGGATATCACTCTTGCACATTAAATACTATGGTGACAGCTACAAACCAAGGACACACCTCACACATGCATTAACTACCAGTGTACACAACAGTCAACTATACATATGGCATATTACCTGCACATTCACTGTCTTACTGCTGCGTGGCTCCAGCCTCCATCATAATGCATGTCTGCTGCTGTTGTTGTTGCTGGCAGACTGGAGCCACTACACTCATGAGTAGTCCCTCCAGTCTGGTGAGTGGGGGATGTGTAGCCACCCCACCACCTGTGGCGACCTGTGGCCTGTGGATATCCGACGCACGCTGACGGACATGTCTGATTAAATCACTGCAGTGATGTCGTACCTGCTCATATGTCCTATTATGCGTGCCTATGTCATTTACCCGACGGACAAGGTCTTGCCACAGTGCAGCCCTCTCCTGCTGATTCTGGCTGGTGCGGGAAAAGAATATTGCATAATCCCGCACCAGGCTCTGGTGTATCTCCTCATCCTCAGCTGTGGAGTAGGTGGGATTCCGGGTGGGCCATGTACCTGAGAAAGAAAATAACCTGGTATCAGCAATATATGTCAGCAGAATTTGGCACACATACTACACATGCTACTCGACTGTTATGATACAACATATCTCACATATGTAGCATCTGTCTGTCTATTGGTGGATACACATGTAGAGGGCCAGGTATCAGTGCTCAGCCAGCAACTGTGCAACAGTACCTGGCACACTCCATACGACATACTACCAAACCCCAGCAGTCAGAACACTGATTCAGGTCAAGAGCACCTCCTCACTCTGGGGGTTTGTATCTAGGTACTGCATGGCCTACATCATCAACTACTGTGAGCTGACCACACACTGATTGCCCTGGATATACATATCCCACCTCCACCACCAGCACAAACGACTATAGTGCATAACATTACAGATACAAACTTTACACTTTGTAACAGTGACATGGTATCCTTTCAGCCCACTGGGCCAGTGGCAGATACAACCCACAATGCTGACCCCTACACAATTGCTTTCCACAGACATCTCCGAGAATGCATGGATCATGCAATCCCATATATGACCAAGACACTCTCCACAAAGGGACAGCATCCTGTCTGGTGGACCCCAGCCATAGACAGATTGTATTACAGAAGATGGAAGCTACTGCAAGACAGAGCATAATTCCATAAAGGGAGGGCATGTCTGAGCAGCACTAGTAAGGATCTATTTTCCATCATACAAAATCCATGGGCAACTCTGAGAGGGAAATCAAGAGGGACACTACAGATAACCAGAAGGCCTTCTTCAGTTATGTTAGCAACCTGGTCAGGATCCATCCTCTATGCCCATAGTTAGTACACAACAACAAATATTTCACTGACACCACAGATATCGACAACATTGTGGCAGACAGGTTCAGTGCAGGTGTCACCCCGCCCTCTCCCCCAAAATAAGACATAGTTATCCCAGCTGACAGTAACCTCCCTGTCATCACAGATGTCCAGGTGAGAGCCACTCTCAGGACAGCAGAATACACAACATGAATAGAACCTGATGGTATCCCCAGTTGCATGCTACATAAACTCTGACAGGAGCTAAACACACATATAGAAGTGCTATGTAACACTAGCCTGACTACAGGGTATGTACCTGTACACTGGCGCACAGCAGCAGTGGTTCCACTCCATGAAGGAGGCACCTCAACATACCAATACAATACAACACAATACATTACATTACAATACAATACTATACAATATGCTATTGCCCCTGGGACTACAGCAGCATACTGTTCTGCTACCCTAACCATTGTGACACATGTGGTGTGATGGTACCTGCTGCTGTCACACAGTTACACAGGGTGACTCATATGGCATATTACCTATCTGACTAACATTCAGCAGGGGTATGTGTGACATGTACTCATGGGGAGTCTTGCTTCTTAACACTGTGTGGTTTATTGCAGGGTATGTCCTATCTGTGGGTAGGAACTCTTACCTCCACATGTGCACTCTATTGCAGTGGCACGGACGACACACAGCAGACATTTAGGTTGTGGATGGTGTGAGGTGTTACTATGGTTGTTGGACATCTGTCATGGGTGTGACTTACATATGTAAATCCGGGAGTGGTAACCTCTATGTGGGTAGCATATGTGTACCCTGTGGTGTTGTCAGTCACTGTGCATTGGTAATGTGTTTGAGTGCATTGTCACAGTGCTGTACATGTCACTGTGTCCTTCTCCATATCTGTAGCTGTCATGTGAGGTCCGTACCAAGGCATCCATTATGTGGTGTGGAGGGGTACACCGACCTACATGTCCATAGCTGACACACCATGTCCGCTGACACATACCATGTGCAGGTATTCCAGGGATAGTGTGCCACTGTGAATATCATTGGGGCCACTATTGTACACATTTATGACCCTGTTCACCCCTGACACATGCAGTGATGGGCAGCCAATCAAATATCTGGTGGTTACTGGTGTAGGTGATCTGGAATGTGGTATGGTACTCCGGTTTTGACACTGGTGTTCACTCCATGCCTTTGTCACCAGGCACCTGTTGCAATACATCTGTACACATGTGCCTCACTCAGAATTTATATACATCTCTCTCTCTCTCTCTCTATATATATATATATATATATATATATATATATATATATATATATATACTCTTTAGTTAACTAGTTCGTGGTTTTTCTTGTTGTTTTGTGTATATAGATATATCTATATGTGTATATATATATATATATATATATATATATATATATATATATATATATATATGTATACATATACACATATATATATTGATGTACATATATTGCTATAGATGTGGAGGGGGGGACACAGAGGGGGTGGGACAGGCTGTGTTGCAGGTCGTCATATACAGTCATACCTGTAGATAGTCAGATCAGTCTGTCTATGTATATGTATCTACACATATCTATATCTGTATGTGTGCATTACATAGATATGTTTGTACAATATTCTATCTACATCTGTCTATGTATTCCTACATCTCTCTCTCTCTCTCTATGTATGTATACATATATGCATATCATATATATATATATATATATATATATATATATATATATATACACACACATACATATGTTGACATACATACGTATCCATATGTTAGACAGGTATATCAACATATTTGTCTACCATACTGTATACACACACTAACATACTGCTAAACATACATAACTGTGAAACCTACTCTGTACATGGCACTACAACCTACAATCAACCAACATTGATATGTGCACATAGATGCTCTCACATACAAATGTATGTACAGCCTTCACTGATAGTTGCTGTATGTCCCCTGCCCTTTACACATCTTCATATACATATGGATACAGACCAATGACACATATGGAGGGTTCACAGTATGTAGACCTTTATAGTATTACTTTACATTACCTGTGTTTGTCACAGCTGCTTGTGTTGCCCTCTGGTTCTCTGTCCTGCTGCTCCACTTCCCAGTTGTCAGCTTTCAGGTAGCTGTTGCTGAACAATTTGTTTGTGTCTGCTTAATTGCAGTTTTCTCTGTCTCTGTCTCTGTCTCTCTCTCTCTCTCTCTCTCTCTCTCTCTGTCTCTCACGTCCTTCTCAGGGTGCAATGAAAGTATTGCATGTGTGGACTGGGAGTACAGCATACTTTTGTAGGTATCTGCATATGCCCATGTGATGGCCTCTGCACCAGTTGTTAGCCAGCATTTGCTAATTGCATGCAGCCAGTTGTGTACTGATTGCAGTTCTCACTGTGATTTCAGAACAGTGCCATACAAAGGTATGTGAGATAGGCATAGCCCTTTCAGATTTTAAGGGCAGGGACCATGCTGTTATGCTGTGGACAATGTTCTGTGAGTGTAAAGGTTGGTATCTCTCTCATTTTTCCAGGTGTGTTGTAGATTAACATTCCTCCATTCATTTCTCCAGTTTCCTGTACTAACTGTGTATGTACACTGACACCTACAACTACTACTACTGTTAATGTGTGTGTGTGTGCTTTCCTTTCACTTTTGCTTGCACTTTGTTGCTAAGGCTTCAACAGTTGCCCTTTACAGTCACTACTTGTATGTCTGCTAGGTGTCTTGACTGTAGTGTGCTGCTGTAGCTTTCCTATTTTCCATGTACATTCACACCTTGGAATGCTTGCTATATCTGCTAGGGTGTTACAGCATGCAGTGTGCTCTGGCCATGGTGTGGGCCTTGACATCTATTAGGGTATTTGAGTATGCTGCTGAGCAGGCCCCAGAGACTTTCAGGTTCATCTGTTATGTGCCTCATGGAATGGTACATATCAGTGGGGTACACCCATTAAAATGTCTGGTATGCTGCAGTTGTGACTGTGGGTTAGCATGAGCATATGTATTACTACACTTTTTCTGCCATGGAAGTGATGAATACTTTCAGGACTCCATAGTTACCATTGCATGTGTTACACCTTTCTGCCTACTGTTTGTACATTTCACATGGGGTCTGTGGGGCATCCCTGTAAGTCATTCACTGTTGCTATGTCTAGGCTCTTAACTATTCAAATATGGTGGTGTCAGACCCATCATGTGTACAGATATTTGCAGGTTGTCCACATTTCTGCCTCATATTTTGGTCAATATCTCATGCACACCTTTTTCTGGCAAGTCACTCTGGGCTCAAGTCAGAATATGGTGACAAACATTCAAGTTTCAGACTGCATACCCTTCCAAACATCCCACAAAGTGCAGACCCTGTTACTCTCTGAACTGTCTGCATTTGTTGTAACATTATTTGTAATGTGTCCCTGGTTTTGGGCCTTTGCTCCACATATTTTATTACTTGGTCCAGATGTGTTCCTGTAAGAGGTTGTGGGGTATGGGCAGTGCTTATCCTGCTGTGAGTATGTGTGTGGCTTGCAAGGTGCTATAGTGACATTATTACCTACTAGCTTCCAACTAGCATGGCTGTTTCTGTTCACACATTACTATTATGGAAATCCACTAGTTTTGATAGTAATTCTAAATGGCATGCTTTGTGTACTACACATATATATTCCCTTTACATTCATTCCTACTATTACATGATATATTTATTTTAGCACAATGTTCTTATATAAGAGTCATGGCTTAGTGGTAAGTCATGCAGACTACTGTTTCCAAGGTCCTGGGTTCGGGACTCACAGTGGGATTTTATTTTGCTTTTGAGCTGAGTACAGGACCTGTCAATCAAAGTGACTAAGGCACTTTTAAGCAGTTGTAACCGGGTTAGCGCTGGTTTGCGTGGAGCTCACGCATGCGCACTGGTGGTTAGCTCACAAGACACCCGCTACAACCGCTTAAATGCTTACTCTTGCGCACCAGCTATTTTCTTTGAAAGAAAAGAAAATGGGGAGAGAGGAAAGTGGTGAAAAAGGGGTCACAAAGAGGGTAAGACAGTAGGGAAACAAGCTTGGGATGTGCAGGAGGGATGTAGGTAAGGCCCATAGCTGCCCATTTCTTCATCAGCAACAGCTGTGCATATGTATGTAATTTGGTGTGACATTTGAAACCTTCCACCCCTGAGAGAGGTGTCAGGACAACAATAATACTTGTTGTACAGCCAATTGTAATTGATAGGTTCCATGTCCAGTAGACATGTGTGCGGAATGGGCAGCTATGTATGGGGCGTAATTTTTTTGTGGGTACAGAGTGCCCTTTTTTTTTTTTTTCACGTGAGAGTGGTATGTCAGGTGAAGGAAGTCGGTACAGCTGGGAAGGTAGGTTGGGTAGGTAAACAGACAAGACAAATAAGACGCATACAGGGGCAGTGTATGACACGTGTGGGGGGGTTACGCAATTGACGGGGACGGAGGTTTGGATATCCAGAGCCCATGAGCCCACAGATGGCAACAGTGGAACTGATATCTCCACCCATAGGCAGTTGCCACTGTTCCTTCACTGCCCAGGACGGGGCTGTGCTGGGGGCTGTGTAGGCGGGGCAACAGGCATGCCCGTTAGTTGCACCACCCGTGCCTCGAGCTGGCGTAGGGGCTCGAGAACAGAGTCCCGAATCTCCCTACACACCACAGTCCGGACGCTACGGAGGGTGAGTGGTGGTTCTCCTCCGGCCACACTTGCAGAGGGGGGGGCGAGCCCCATCCCCTGCAGCGCTTCCACCCGTAGGTGGCACAGGGCTACCGGAGGAGGGTCCAGACTCGGCACTAGTGCCAGGTGCACTCGCCAGCTGAGGTGGGAGAGGTGGGTCCGCTGGAACCCGCCTTCCCTGTCGTACTATGTTTTGCATTATGTCATGACAGTTTGGGTTAGTGACATATAATACTATTCACAATTAGTTGTAACAGCATGCATTAGTATTCCCATTAACCAAACACCCAGATATTCACACCATTGAACAGCGTGCATAGCACATGCATAATTTGAACAGAAATACACAGTCCAACAACATGCAGGGTTAATTGATGGCAACAGGCCATCAGGTGTGGATGTATGAACAGGGCAGATGCATCAACAGACATGCAAATATATATGACCCAACAGGGGTGTTAATTGTGATTGCACATACCATTTTCACGTGGAATGGGTTATATGTGGTTATAGGGTGGGGTGAAGAAAGTAATATTAACACCTTCGAATAACAATACATATGCTGTACATTTCTAATAGCTACAGTCATATACACACTGATGTTCTAACTACAGTTTCCTATATGATAACTATTTCAACTTGGTGATAGGACTGTTACTGCAACATCAATATACATTTTATGGTTCTTCATACACATTCATATCTAGCTTTGTTCAGCTACATCATCCTGCTACATTTGCTTTATATAGCTCTAGACAAGTGTGGATGTTTGGTATATCAGACAAACATCCTATCTGCATATTGCAGACTGAGAGCAACATATCCTGATTTTGGGATACACATTCCAGATGCAGCAACACTTTGAACAGATTTTGCTGTTTGGTTTTGAATCTCACATGCATTTAATTCTGTCTTGACTGCAGTATACTTTATTCAGGGGTTATTACTACTGTATTGCTGGATTCATGACACTTTCTCACACTCTCTCACTTGCTTTCATTTTACTATTCAGGATGGTACTTCTAGGCTTTATTGACATGTTTTACCAGTAGTTATTACAATCCTTTCCAGCAGTCTCACTTCTGTCATGTTTCAGTATTTCCACAGGGATATATTTCACACATGTGATTTCATCATCTTCTGCAGCTATACTTTTCAGCCTGCTGCAGGTTGTGTACTATTTTCTTACAGGCAGGGCATTTTTATTTCAGAATATATGTTGGACAGTTTCATGTTTAGGTTAAACTTACAAGCTGAAACACACTTTTGTAATCAAGCAATACTTGCATACACTTTCACACTGTTACTTGCAGATTTTATTCCTTACTGACTACACTGCACTCTTTTGCTGACTGTCATACTTTTATATTTCTTTACAGTTACTGGTAGTGGATTACTGACCTGCCTGGTGGCGCAACCGCACCAGCCTATCGCCATAGGCTCTGCGGTTCACAGAACAGACACCTGCAGCTGTAATATAAATGAAGTTATATTGGAATACACATCTCCATAATATCAGCTAGTTTAATTTCTTACATACATAATTAAATGTTACTTACTCAGTAGTGGGGCGTTGGGTGTTTGCCGGGCCTCCTGGATCCAAAGGTTCAGTTGGTCCTGCTTGTGTCTCTTCAGGTCTGCATGGTGGTGACGGACCTGCTCACCAGTCCTTGGAATCCCTGTGGCACTGGTGAGATCATGAGCCAACCAGTCCCACGCCTCAGCCCTGTATGCTCCCCAGAGGACCTGGCCCTGCATGAGTTGGGCCTCATGATTATGGACTAGGAGCCAGACCATGTACCTGGATTCCTCAACACCCCACCTCTGTGCTCTAAAGCGACTACCCTCTCCTACTCCTGTCATTCTGCCTGCAGGTCAGTTCTACAATCGTTTATGCTGTGTATTCCCGCCTATGGGGCTTATATAGTCCGTTTTTCCCGCACATATCTGTGATTGGCCATTTTGGAATTGTATCAACTTCAGTAAACCTGCATTGTCATGCTCCAGTTTGTATTCATTCCTATATATTCGCTATTATTGCATTTACAGGTACTGCTGTCATGGCTTAGTGGTTCTGTACCTTGACTATGGTGTATAGTATCCTGGGTTTGAACCTGGCCACTGCTTTTTATTTTTCATGACTGTCTAGACATGCTGAGGGGTGTGTCTGTGTAAAGGCAGTTTTGATACGGCTTGCTCAACGTTGCCCATCGGTTAGCTTGTTTGCGCGGTACACAGCTCCGCGCAAACGGGGTACGCTGCTTTAAGCCTCATTTGGCTATCGGCACGCATATTACGCTCAGCTCAGTTAGGGGCACATAGATTTAGCATGTTAAACCACTGCTCAGCTATGGGCACTCATTTTGCACCAGTTAAACCACTGATCATCTACGGACAGATGCACTCATCCTGTTAAACTGTAGCTCAGCTATGGGCACATCTGGCATTTTTTATTCTTTTGTTACCTCACATGTCTTCAATATAAATGGGCTATTTCATTACATTTTACATATATTGGGGTTTTATGTGTACATATTTGTCAGGGACTTGTTTCCTGCTTATTTTGAAAAAAAAAAAATTGGTGTTGTGGGGGCTTGAACCATGAATGCCTGCTCTTCAGCCAACATCTCTACCGCTACGCTATTGCTTCCTGGCTTATTTTGCATATTTAGTTTTTATATGCTTTCCCACTGACTGCTAACTGTAGCTGCGCTTACGGCACGCCCAAGAAAGCGCACTCACGGTTAAACATCTTTACAATTTAAAAAAAATATATAACATGTCCATTTATATATATTTTATGTTCATAGTCTGTGGGGGCATGTGTTGTGTTGTGTTTATTCACATTTCCGTGGACTCTGTTGTGGGTGTTTACTTTGGGCACTTTTACACTTCTGGGGGCGTGTCCGCTTGCAGGGCTCAGCCTACGGACACACCCCTACTGTCTTACACGGACCGTGTTAGACTTAGGTGTGATTCAGCATGCTCTCATGAATATGCAAAGCATGCTGACATCACTCCGTTTAACTGCAGCCTCCGTGTAAGAGTTATAACTCTTACACGGAGGCTTCGTGAATCCTGGGGAGAGTGTTACCACTTTGCTTGACTAATACTTAGTTATCATTCCTCATTGTTTTAGTAGCATAGTTAAAGAGAATAATAGCATAATGAGAGAAATGAAAGATAGAGGAGAGGTAAGGTCTCGAGAACAAATTATGAATACTGCAGTAAATTATGTAAAGAAAATGTTTCAAGATAGAAAGAAAGTACAAAAAATAATGTCCTTTTTAAAAATTTCATAAAAAATAAGTCCGCAGTAGTAGAAACGCTTAGTTTATTGTACACTATAAAAGCTTTCGGGGAAACACCCTTCCTCAGTTGTCATTACAATTCATTTAAAAATATAACACATTTTATAGCCTTCATTACATAGAAGCACATAACACAGCCAACCAATAAAACAACAAATTCAATTTACAGTCATTAATTAAAACATTATATTACTTACAATAAAATAAATATTCAAACATTTTAAAAAGATATATTATTGGCTGGCTGTGTCATTTGCTACTATGTAACAAAGGGTATAAAATGTATTATATTTTTAAATGAATTGTAATGATAACTGCGGAAGGGTGTTTCCCGAAAGCTTTTATCTTGTACAATAAATTAAGCGTTTCTACTACTGCAGACTTATTTTTTATGAATATAGCAAGAGTGTTCTTGGTGGTTTACTGCAGCTAACTCGTCTACATTCTTTTTAAAAAATTAACATGACAAGAAAATAAAATTAAAAAAATAAATAAAAATAAGTTTCCGTATATGAATTTGATGCGATACTTGGAAAAGTTAATTTACAGTTGGTTTCAGGACCAGATGAAATAGGATACCAGTTTTATAAGAGTGTCATGGATTGGCAGCAAAATAGTTCTTAAAAGTTATGAAGGAGTGGTTAAATGAAGGTTTATGTATAAAGATTTATGCAGTGCTATGTTTAAATTTATATTGAGAAAGCAATATAAAAATAAAACCTGTAATATGATTATAAGATTTTTATGAAAATAAATCAGAAGATAATGAAAAGTAAAATTAAACGTATTATGGAAGGTAGTATTTATAGTTTAAAGGAAAAAGAATGTCAGGAATTGTTATTAATAGTAAGAGAACTTGTGGACGATATTATAAACAGGACTGATGAAACCAAGATCATGATAGGAGATTTAAATAAAGCATTTGATACAGTACAACATGAACCTTTGTGGCAATTATGGAACAGTATAAAATCGGGTCTATATTATAATACTGAAAATCCTTTTAAGTGAACGCGAAAACACCAACATGTACTGCGCGAAACACGATTATGTTGAACGTACTAAACCGCAAAATCCAAAAAGTCGAAGTGTCATGGTTGGCCCGTCTGCAGTACAGTTCCTTAAGGTAAGTGTGAGATAGTTATGGACCTTAGGGTTAGGGTGCGGATTAAGGTAAGTGCATAGATAGGTAATGTATGTAAGGTTTAGTGTAGGGTTAGAATTAGGGTTTTGTTAAATGTATGTTGTTGTTGTGTCTTTCGACTTTTCCCTGTTAGGGGTCGCCACAGTGGAACTCTAGTCCGCTAATGATTGGTAGTTGATTTTTACGTGCCGAGTTACCAGCCCTGACACATAACCTTCAACGAAGGTACGCCCATTCACGCATGTCTCTACGCAGAATATGCTCTAGCTGAGAATCGAACCGGACAGCGTCTTACTGTGAGGCGACAATGCTACCGCAGCACCACCACCGCGGGTTTTGTTAAATGTATGTGTGTGGATTATTTGTTTTGTTTTTGTATATCGCTGTAGGGTAAGTGCAATAGTTACGGACCTTAGGGTTAGGATGCGGGCTAAGGTAAGTGCATGGATAGTAATGTATGTAAGGTTTAGTGTAGGGTTAGACGTAGGGTTTTGGTGCTTTACTTTATGGTTAGAAATAGGGTTTTGGTTAGTGTATGTATGTGGTTTATTTATTTTGTTTGGGTAGGCAGTATGCAGTGGGTGGTGGAGTTGGCCAACTCTGGGGATTCGACTTTTTGTATTTCGTGGTTTAGTACGTTCGGCATATTCGCGGTTCGCACAATACGTGTCGGTGTTTTCGTGTTTGCTTAAAGGGATTTTCGCTATTATAATATAGACCCCATAAAATCAGAGAGAAAATTAAGAATGTATGTTGCTCTGCATATGGTCAAAATAACGTAAGAATTGTAGTGAATGGATGGTTAAGCAAATAAATAGATATATACGATGGCATACATCAGGGATGTCTATGAGTAGCATTTTATTTGCATTAGTTATGGATTAGAGATGTAAATTCTTATATGAAAGGTGGTACTGCTACTTATATTATGAATAATGGGATAAAAATTCCAGTTATGTTTACTTATGTAGATAGTATATTGATTACGAGAAACAGTCTGGATGAAAGAAATTATATGCTATGTACATCACTGTTTAAACATAATAGGCATGACTTTAACTAAAGAAAAAAACAAAGGACTGGGTAATATAGTAAAGATAGAATTATCTCTTTCAATGAAAGAAATCTCTATGTTAGGAATATGATTTGGGAATAAAAATGTAAGTGAGGAACAATGGAATAGAATAACAGATGAAATAAAAGAGCTTTATTGTTTTTGGAAACTACAAACTATTGTTTAATAAAAAGGTGTATTTGATTAATTCAGTTATAATGGAAAGGACTGCATATTTAGCAAGTGTCTATATGTTTGCCAGTAGTCTTTGAAAAAGAATACTACAAGTATTTTTTTCTTCTATATGGGGTTTAAATCGAATCCAGTAAAGAGAGAAGTCATATATGGATAAGGAAGCTGGAGATTTAGGATTAATAAATCCAATTGTTTATGCTGCTTCTTTGAATTTGTATAAAGTTTTATTGTAGATAAATGCTAAAAATGGGAAGTTAGTAGTAAATTTACTAAAGCACAAATATAAGAGGCAAATAGATATGTTAAAAATTCAAAAGAGGAAAAATGTATGAATGAAGAGAGATGTTATCAAGAAAAAAAATATTTTATGGAAAATAAAACTTAAAAGTGAAAATGAGAGGAAAGTGTGGTATAAAAGTATCACACTACAATATTATTGTGTCAATCATTGGGCTGAGCTAACAAATGAAAAAGTTAAAACTGTAAAAGAACAAACATAGTGTAATAAGCAAATAGAATGTCAAGGTTTTTTTATACATATCAGTGGTTAATAAATTACCAATAAAATGAAATATGCCATTTAAAAATCAGTGAAAGAATTTGTATATATTGTGGTAAAGAGAAAATTACAGAACATGTTTTCTTACAGTATATAAAGGTTGCAAAATTGTAGGGAAAAATTATATGAAGATGTTCTTTGAAAATATAAAGAATGTAAATGTAATAAATATGGATATGTTTGACTATTACAACCATAAACATAAGGAATGTGTTAGTAAAATAGATTAAAACATTTACATTGTGTGGACCATTTGGAATGAAAGGATAAATTAAATCGTGTTTAATTGTAAATGGAGATTAGCAGTAATTTTAAGAAAAATCAGATAGTGGTTGTGGAAAAAGGAGTAGGGGTCAAATGCGGATAGTAAAGATTGAAGTTTAACACAATAATGAAAAGTAAGACATTTATGATTGACAATAACAGGAAAGGAAAATTGTACACTATAAATTGTAAATATGTAAGTTTGTAAATAATGTTTTAAATAAAGAACCCCTACTCTTTTCAATAGGTGCCATTACATCCACATGAACTTCCACCATTTCCGGCAGGTGGGGTCTCAGTTTAAAGTCTCACTGGAATGATGGCATACTCTGGAGTGCAGCACCCACCCCTCTTATGCTGCACTGAAGTGCCAGTAATTGATCTACCTGGTGTGGGAAAAGAACCTATAGCCTTCTACGCCAAAGGCAAGTGTGCCATCTGTTGCACCACTGACACTGCTTTTCATGAATCAATATAATTCAGTTTTATTTAACATGCATGTCAGTTAAAAAAAAATTTCCACACTGAATGTGTGACAGCCCCTAACAATGTGAATGTGGAACTGAGAGGAATATGGACTTTTTAAGACTCAAAAATGAGGAACATTCCTCAAAATGAGGTACACTTCAGAGGTATGACTGGTTAAGTAGTACCATACTGACATGTTGCCAAATACTTAATGAATATTGATGAAACTAGTGAAGAGATCTGCGTGAATATTCATTAAGTATTCAATCATATCATTGATTGTGTGGTGGTGGGGGTTTGCTACTGCCCATCGGGGTACAGGGACTCACAATAAACATTTTGGTTTCCATGGTTTATTTTTGTACCCAGGTTAACCCTGTTTGTCCCATTTATTTCTAATTATCTCTGTGTCTGAGGCAAACGCACACTGTTTTTCCTATTGTGCATGTTAAGGTAAGACTAGCAATTTGGGGTGCACTGCTCAAGTGTTTCACAGGACATAATCTTGCCATGCCTTATTTTGTCTCTCTTTTTGCCTAAGTTTGCAGGAGTATTGATACACACAAGGTTACCAATTACATGCACATTTATTGTGCCAATCAGCACCATTTCCTCCCATCTGTAAACCCTGAAGCTTTTTGCATTGTTGCCTGTTGTTAGCAATACAGAAATTACAAATTTAAGTCTGTGTCTTTATGAGCTGATGTAGGTACAAAACCACAAAGAAAACCTCAATCAGAGCAGTATTTGATGGATTGTGTTGTACCATAAAAAGTAAAGGAAATATTGTAACATTAGAAGCATCTATAACAAATTATCAGAATTCTATGCATTGCTTGCCTTGTAGTCGCCTGTCATTGTAGTAACAGAGGCATAGCTAAAAATGAGAAAAATAATGAGGTTCTTCCACTGAATACCATATTTAGGACAAACAGAAAATATAAGAGAGTTGGTGGAATTGCAATACTCTATAAAAACAATCTACACCTTGCCCTATCATCTCTAACACTCCTCATTTGACAAAACTGAAATCCTCAATCTAATCTCAGATTAAATCAGCATAAATCCCTGTACATAACAGGTTCATAGGTGTGTACTAGGCTAATGGCCCTGGGGCTTTTACAAGCCTAGCCCATAGGATTACTCTGGCATCGTGCCACCCAACCTTAGTTCCCAGTGCCTCTGTCGAGTAAAGCCACTGGAGTGATCACTGGGGTGAATTTTCTATTTCCCATCCACTCATCAAGATTTCTCTTGAAGAGGGCCAGTGAGGTGCTCTGCTTGACATGTATGGGAAGTCTATTCCATAGCATGGGCAGTCTCTGGGTTATCAACCTATCCCTCCAGCATGTTCTGTTGATTGTGGTGTGGTAATGAGGGTGAGGTCTCTGGAGCGTTTGGTGTGGAGAGATTGGGATTTCTTTAGATGTAGCATTTCTAACAGAGCTGAGTCAGACATGGCTTTGTAAGTCAAGCAGAAATCACCTCTAAGTAGGTGATATGATACAGAGAATAGTTGGAGTTTTTTTTAGTCTGTCCATATGAGACAAATGTTTAAGGCCAAGGATCCCCTTTGTAAGGTACTTTTGTGGCCTCTCCAGTTGTTGCAGGTGTTTAGTGAGGTACAAGCTAAATGGGGCACTGTACTCAATGATTGGCCTAATGAGGGAAGAGTAGAGGGAGACAATAACCTCTTTCTTCCTGGATGCAAAACCCTTAGTAATGAGATGTGCCACATAGAAGGACTTTCTGGCCACAGTGGCAATGTGGTGGTCAAAAGAGAGGTTGCTGTCAACCTGTGTTCCCAGATCTCTTATAACACCTTCTGTGTTCAGTGGACTACCATCAATGTGGTAATTCATGGGAACTGTTTTTTTTTCCAAAGGGGATGACGACACATTTTTTTGGCATTGAGCTTAAAGCCATGGTTTGGACACAGACCACTGAATCGTCCCAAATTACTCTTTTTTTACCGAGTTTTGAGGTCCCAATAATGGGGTGCCACGATTCCCAAGTGGCACCCCATTATGTCCGATTTTTTTAATGTATTTTTTTGTTTTTTGCACTTTCAGAGTTGACATCATCACGTGCGTAATGACGTCAGCTCCATCAGCATGCCGCGCGTCTGTTTAAATACTGGACTGCGGTTCGGGCAGAAAACCGCGCGTCTACTTTTTAAGCTAAGTTAGCCAACGTACTTAACGAATGCTGCACTACATTTATTTTACTGTTTAAGCCTAGCTGCCATTTGGGCAGAATTTCTGCAGAGCTGAAAGCCGCACTTTTAACGACAGTCAGCAGAGGATTTTTGCAGAGCTGAAAGCCGCACTTTTAATGGCAGAGGATTTCTGCAGAGCTGAAAGCCGCACTTTTAATGAGCAGACAGAAGCTACCGTAGAATGAAGCTGTAGTGTGTGTGTGTGTGTGTGTGTGTGTGTGTGTGTGTGTGTGTGTGTGTGTGTGTGTGTGTGTGAGAGGGCAGGGATTTTTTTAATGTAGGTGTTAGACATTCATTTTCTATGTAGTCGCATGGGGAATGTTGCAGCTGTAGCATTTTTACTTCAGTTACAGTCATAACATTATTTTACTTTAGAGTCTGACTTTTTCATATGGGTAATACTCAATTTACAACAAGCATTCACAGATGATCAAGCAATGGTAAATTGCATTATGAAATATTAATTACCTTAATTGCATAATAATAATAATTTTGGAAAGTAAAATTAAACAAGCCTCCCTCTATTTTACAAAAAAAACATACACAAGACTTGTTACTATGATAAACTCATTCTGGTTTACCACTTCAAATGAAATAATTACTGATGCAAGTCACTCAAACTTATATTTTTAACTGACCATCACCTGAAAGTTTCCAGTAACAACCTGCAGTTGTTTAAGTGTCAATAAAAAAATAATGCTGGTCCTAGATCCCTGTCCAAGAGAAACAAGCAGACAGCTAGACAATCTGCATCTACACAAGCTGTACCGAGTAGTGTTGTACATACACAACATTCAGTCACACTTTCACTTTTTACACAAAATAATAAAATTCACTACAATTCTTCTGCAGAAAGACTGACCCCAGGATTTACTAATCTTCCGTGTAAGACTACATTAGTCTTACATGGAAACGCCAGTCTACGACTATGACGGCAGCGCGCCATGCATATTAATGAGGGCACGCTGCCTCAACTCTAAAGCTTACACGGAGTGTGGACGAGTGTAGGGGGCGTGTCGGACTGCCGAGCAGTCCAAAAATCCACACCCCTGCAATTTTGAAACTCGGGAAATGTCTAGTTACATGAGCGAGTCCGCTCACATGTGTACATTCTAACATTACACTCCTCCATATATTAAACCCTGTACAAATATAAAAAGTAAAATACATTTTTTTTCATTTCCGATATAGCTGCCCGTATTTGCACGTGTTTGTGTAGGTTTACCCATTGCTTAGCTACAGTTAGCAGTTTAGACACCGAAGAGGATAATAAGAAAAATATATGCGAATTAAGTGAGATAGCGATAGCCTAGTGATTAGAGCCTTCGCACAAAGAGGAGGCATTCCCTGTTCGAGTCCCATCACTACACGTTCCATTTTCTGTTGGAAATCTGTATACAAAAATATTTCCTGACATTTATTATTTAAAGTTTTGTAAAAAGCATTGAAATGTTATATGTAGTAGTGAACTAATTATATATATATATATATATATATATATATATATATATAGAGAGAGAGATAGAGGAAGGTGAAATGGTTATGCATACTGATGCATGAGTAACTTATTTTAAGCAATGTAAAGCAATGCTAAGCATATTTTAGAAGTATTGAGCATATTTATATTTAATTGCTCGTAGCTGAGCACTGCGTTAACTAGCACAATGTCTTTACGCGGAGCTGCGCATTGCGCCAACTAGCGCAACCAGAACATGTTTTCGTGTAGCTGCGCACCACGCTAACCAGCGCAACGTCGGGCAAAGTCGAGCAACGCTGATTAAAGTCGGGCAAAGTTGAGCAAAGTCGGCTAAACATGGCCACACCTCCTTTACTGTACCTTAACCATTCAGGTCTGGCCAGTAGAAAAATAAAAAGCAGTGACAGGACTTGAACTTGGGATACTGTGCACTATAGTCACAGTACATAACCACTAAGCCATGACAGCATTTCAAAACCATGCACTTTTAACAGACGCATATATATCAAAGGAATATTAAACATTGCTAACATCAGCTAAGCAGGTGTGCCTACAGCTGATTTTTTTCAAAACTGGCCAATCACAAATAAGTGCGGGAAATGAGGCATATTTTAGCTCCACAGGTGGGAATACTTGCCATAACTGGTTGTAGCTCCCTTCTGCAGTCAGCATGGCCGGTGTTGGAGAAGGCACTCAATTTCGTGCGCAACGTTGGGGCATTGAGGAGACCAAAGTAATGGTTTGGCTCCTTGTCCACGATCATGAGGAAAGACTCCTGCGGGTCCAGTACCAGGGCACCCAATACAAAAAGGAGGCCTGCAACTGTTTAGCTCATGATCTCACCAGTGCCACTGGCGTTCCTTGGACTGGTGAGCAGGTCAGGCATCATTACTCTGACCTGAAGCGACGTAAGGAGGATCAACTGGACCAGTGGATCCAGGAGGCCCGTGGGATGGCAAATGCTTCAGTACTGAGTAAGTAGCCATTGTATTAAGTAGTTAAGAATTGCTATGCTTGTCTATACTATGGATAGGTATGTCTCAATATCTCTGCATTTACTTCACAGCTGCAGTTGCCCGGGCTATGAATCAGCAAGCCCATGAAGACAGGCTGCAAAGGCTGCGTCACCAGACAGGTTAGTAATTATTCTGCATGTACTGTTATATAAAATAAATGAGAGAGCCTTCAAAAAAGTGTTTTAACTCAATAAACAAAGGTATAATAATTCTTTAATAATTATTCTGCATGTACTGTTATATAAAATAAATGAGAGAGCCTTCAAAAAAGTGTTTTAACCCAATAAATGAAGGTGTAATAATTCTTTAATAAAGGTATAATTCCTGGAGTGCATCTGTGTGATTTTCTTTGATATGTTGTTGTACTGTTGCATTTTAGAAATAGTACCATTGTATTAAGCAGTGTTAACCCACACTTGGGTAGGCCCATATAAAGTGGATGAAGGGAGTGCCAGTAGCTTTTATGCATATTTGCAGCCCTCAACTGTTGGTTCATGCTCAGCATGTACAGGTTAATCTGGCACATGAGTAGCTTGGTATTGTGTTCCCCAGAAATATCAGTGTGCTGCCAGAAATGTAGGGAGCTGTTCACATATAACTGATAATTTCACGTGAACATATCTAGATAATTATATGAAAGTAGAGCTGTCAGTGTACCATCTCAGCAGTAGTGTGTGTTAGCAACTCTCAAAATACGTAGCAGTAACAGCTGCATCCTGGACAGTTTGTATGTCAGACACAGCTCATGTATATAATGATCTAGCAAAATCCAATTGCACAATAGAAGGACATTAGGTAGTGTAAAAACATGTAAGGGACATATAACGGCAGTTAATAGGAATGTAGTGTAAACTAGAAGGATATATAAGTTGTTAACTGAGCTATCTTTTTCCACCGTACTGTATGTGCATAAAAATGCAATTCCACACCTCACTGGGTATGATTAATCTCAAAACATTTGTTGGGACATATGTCCTATTGGTTTATAAATATTTCCATTTATTTCTATGCATGTACCCTGTTCAAATACCACAATATTGGTGGCCTGTTGCCATCAATTAAACCTGCATGCTGTTGTAATGTCCACTATTGTTCTATATATGCATGTGTTATGTTTGCTTTTCAACTATTGAAACTCTGGTGTGTTGGGTTAATGGGAATACTTCTGCATGCTGTTATAACTAACTGGGAATGCTTTTGACTGTTACTAACCCATATCTTTATTAAATTCTCCAAAACATAGTTCATATGGGAAGGCCGGTCCCAGCGGACCCACCTGTCCCACCTCAGCTGGCCATGACACCTGGCACCAGCAGGTCCGGTGCCCAGCCTGGGACCTCCTCCTCCACTGGCACTGTGCCACCTTTGGGTGGAAGTGCTGCAGGGGATGGGGCTCGGCCCCCCTGTGCAAGTGTGGGTGGAGGAGGGCCACCTATCACCCTTCGAACGGCCCAGGCTGCGGTGCGTAGAGAGATCGAACATTCTGTTGCAGAACCTCTATGCCAGCTTGAGGCACGAGTGGTGCAACTCCCGGGTCAGCCTGCCCCTCCTACACAGCCCCCAGCACAGCCACCCTCTGGGCTGTGAAGGTGCAGTGGTGACTGCCCATGGGTGGGGATCTCAGTTCCACTGTTGCCATCTGTGGGCTCATGAGCTTGCGATTTCCAAGCATCCCCAATGGTGTTCACCCACCACATGTGTCATATTCTGCCCCTGTATGCATCTTGTTTACCTTGTCTGTTTACCTCCCCAACCTACCTCCCCAAATATACTTACTTCCCCTACCCCACATTCCACTCTCACCTGAAAAAAAGGGCAATCTGCTCCCAAAAAAAAAAATTACGCCCCATACATAGCTGACCATTTTGCACACATGTCCCCGGACACATAAAATGTAATTTAATTGGCACTACAACATACTTTGTTGTCCTCACCCCTTTCTCAGGGGTTGAAGGTTTCATATGTACCTCCAAATTTATTCCGTATGCACAGCTGTTGCTGTTAAAGAAATGGGCAGCTATGGACCTTCCCTGCACCCGTCCTGCACATCCCGAGCTATTTTTCCTACTGTCTTTCCCTCTTTGTGCCCCTTTTTCACCACTTTCCTATCTCCCCATTTTTCTTTTCTTTCAAAGAAATGAGCGCGGGAGTTAACGGGAGTAAGCACTATTAAGCAGTAGTTAGCAGGTGTGCACGAGTGTGCGCTTGTTTGCACTTAGCTAAGCATTGCTAAGCATCGCGCAAACCTGCTTACAACTGCTTAAAAGTGCTTTAGTCACTCTGTATGTGAGGGCCCTTGTTCTGCTCAGCAGCAAATAAAACACCTCTGTCAGTCTCGAACCCCGGACCTTGTACACACTACACTGCATGAAGTACCACTAAGCCACAGTAGATATACAACATGTTGGTGCTGAAATAAATATTTCATGCATCAGAATGAGTGAATGTAAAGGAAAAATAGGAATGCTATACCACACAACTTGTTCTGTGGATCTTTACCAACAGTTGTTGTGGGATTACATTACATGACAGTGATAAGAGAAGCAGCCATTCTAGCAGGAAATAATGTTACACCATCACTTTACAACCCCCACACAGTATCATAGCAAGACAAACACTGGCATATCTGTTTAGGGCAGAGGCTATACCTCCCAACTGTCCCTAATTTTCAGGGATGTCCCTGATTTTGAAACAAAATTTGGCTCTGTCCCTCTGAATCCCTCCGAAAACTCCTGACTTTGGCCATAAAGGTGGTGAATTACACGTAATGAGTAATGACAATAATTAAGAGTTAGACACTTCTTTTACTTCAGAAAAGGTGTATTAATCCATATGCTCTGGTTCTCTCAAAGTCTCAACTTAATGGCACTAATATTTTAAAGGTGTCCCTGACTTTTTCTCTACTTTTCCCTGAGTCTGTTCAAATATGTACCTGAGTGTTTGAGAGGTCTGGCAGAGGCAGAAACACAGTGGCATATCAGCCTTTCTGCTGTTACACACTGTGCAAATAGCTTTTGAAGGAGTTCTGGAAGCATACCCTTATGTAGAAATACAACACTGAAATACAAAAGGGTGTAGCCATGTACTGGTAGCAACCAACTGTAACAATGCCATTGCTCTAGTGCTGAAATGACCTGCGTGGTGCACAGACAAAGAATAACAGCCTAATCTCTGGATACCATGTGGATAGGTCCACAGTTGGGAGTTACGCAGACAGACTAATTGCCTTGATAAACTAACATGTACACAGCAACCCTGTAAGTCCAACAAGATAAAATTCACACAATACGTACGTTCTCTGTACGTCTGCACCCCATCCCAAATGTAGAATATACCTGTGTATGCAGAGTCTAACAAGGATGTAGGTAAGCATACTCACAGTACTGAAATGTGTCCACTTTTCTTGAGCAGCTTGTGCTAATGTCAAACTGTTTAAAACTGAAGAAATGAATATTCACAGTATAGCAGTTCACAAACAATTATTGTGCCAAAGGAATACATCTCAATAACTAGCTTTGTATGGCAGTTAATTGTAAAATTTGAAAAGAAAGTACATCCTCCCATGTATCTTGGGTTAGCATTTTGAGGGGTGAGTACATTTCTGCACTGGCAAGTGGGTACTGGAAGCAGCAACATTAGGTCTGAGTACAAAATGTAAATCACTGGCTACACCCCTGGCTTCTGATATAAGAACTATACCAACCTTCTGTCTTAAACAATGATGTCCACAGCAAACAAGGATGATCTCCATCTTGGAAAGATGAAAGGGCCACGACTACCTGAGTTAGCAATTTATAGTACTGGGTTGCTATGACAGTGATTACTGCAATTACTACACAGCAGGCTGCATGCAATTAGCAAATGGTGGCCACTAATTGGTGCAGAGGCCATCACGTGCTCATGTGCAAATACCTACAAAAGCAGGCTGCAATCTCTTCCAACAAACTCAATCACTCTATTGCAGAGACTGACAGAGAGAGAGAGACAGAGAAAAAACGTAAAAGAAAAAGAAATAATACTAAATCACACAAAGGAAAGGTATGTGACACATATGTATTTACTGGCATGTAGTAGATGTTTTTGAAGAGTAGTCTACATAATGTGAACTATTCATATGTGGCAGCAGTACTTATCTATGCACAGATGTCCTGCTTAACTACTGCTATGGACAATACAGTGTGTACCTGTGCGCAGTGGGACATACCTGTGAAATGTGTAGCTCAGCATTACATGTCAAAGATCTGATCCATGTTATCTGCGTTCTGTACAGTAGTGTGGCCAATGACTGTTGGGGGGATTAGCGTTGCCATTATATAAACATGGGTGTGACAGAGCAACACATGCATGGTAGTCATATTAAAGTGTAGCTTAGCATTGGCAACTGCTTTAGCAGTCTAGTATGCTTATCTAGCATTTGTAGCTATATATACCCCCTCTAATGTTAGTGTGTGTTCACATGTGACACCTGTTTGTGTTGCAGCAAGGCCCAACAGTTCAGCTGTGAGGTCCAGGGACTTACAACAGTGTGGACCTTGTGTGTGTATGCCACACACATACTGAGAAATATATATGTGTCATATATATTCACATCTGTATATGTGCATAGAGCAGGGGACATATTGCAACTGTTTGCGAAGGGTGGAGATCTATATGTTGTTGAAGGTTAGTATGTGCATATTTGTATGTAGGTTATAGTGTGTGACAAACAAGACAGCATACAGTGCTGGTATATGACATGTGGTGGTTAAACACTGTGGGTGGTTTGTTCAGTTTGCAATGTTGAAGCCAGTGAGGCCTGCTAAAGCTACCTGGGCTGTGAACGCCTTCAATGCATTTATCCCAAGACCGTGCGATTTAATTACATTACTGTACACCTCACATCCTTTATATAATTGATATTCTCACTATGAAAGGTGAAATGTATATGTGCCTACATATATATGTATATGTACACCAATGGATGTGTATATGTATATGTATATATATATATATATATATATATATATATATATATATATATATATATATATATATATATATATATATATATATATATATATAGTTATATATACTCATACACACCCACATCTACTTGTTGCAATACATTCTCTGTACTGTTAACTGACTGTGATGGTGAATGTGTTTGTGAATACGTCAAAGATATGTATCTGTGGGATAGCTTAGTGGGAAACTGTTTATGTCATGGTATTATGGGTCCTTGCTTTGATCATAGCAAAAGCTGTGTATTCTGTTGCTAGGCAGAAAAAGTGCTATTGCATACAGTGTGATTAAGTCCCTTGGTTTTAACTAGGGTGTGTCATTGGAGGCTAAAGCACTACATCTATGATTATTGATTGGTACTGATGTTGAATCCAAATCCTGTGTGTACTGTAGTACTACTTGAAGCTCTGGGCCTGTACAGCAAAGTATGGTGTATGTCCACATTGCTTGCATCCACTGTTTTGTGTGGTCCCTGTATTCATCACAGATTACATTTCTCAAAATTAAGGTTGTGTAAGTACTGACACACCGTACTGTATAGTACACACTGTAAGCTTATCTGGGTTGTCATACCTTTGTGTCCTGTAATTATGTCTGATGTGTGTGTGGGTATGTCTGTAACATGTCTTTTGACATATGTGTGGTAAAACATATAACTGCGTATCTAGCAACATTCATAGTGTACTACAGCATTATGCGACCTATATTCCCAATTGTGCACATATTTTGGACACAGGTTTGCCATTAACAAGTTATGTGGTATAATAGTGATACATTTACTGGACCTTACACTCATTGTGATGGATGGTATATTTCTTTAAACATCAGCTTGATGTATATCTGCTGTGGCTAGGTGGTGCATCGTGTTGCATACAGTGTGCCAGGTACTCTTGTATAGTCTTATATAGTGATTTTATTTTGTTGCTGTGCAGAACATGGTTCATTAGATTGAGAGTGAGCCAGGCACTTCCAAGCAGTTGTGGGGTGAGCAGTAATAAGTGGCAGTTAAAGTGTTTCACTCTTGGTTAGCTAATAGGTTGCTATATATGGCAGTTCAGTGATATCTGCACTGTATAATGTTAAATGTGCCATATGACTTGCTCAGACATATTTTCATATTTATGTCTTCCAGGGATCATGGCACATTGCACGAACCCCACTTTCAGTAGTGCTGAAGATGACATAATTCCTACCAGTATGATTCAGCACTGCAGTCTCATGTTCTCGTGAACCAGCCAGGACCAGCAGGAATGTACAGCAGTGTGGCAAGATGTTGTCTGCAGGGTAAATGAAGTAGGTCTGCATAACCAGACATATGATCAGGTATGCCACCACTGCAGTGATCTTCTCAGACATGTCCGTCAGCATGCTGCTGATGTGTGGAGACAACAGCTTGCAACAGGAGGTGGTGTTAATATCCACCCCCCCTCACCAGAGTGGAGGAGCTGCTCCTGAGCCTGGTGGCACCTGCCCAACAACAGCAGCAGCAGACATACACCATGATGGAGGATGGAGCCACCCAGCAAGCACACATGGAGCATGCAGGTAACATGGCATATCTGTAGACTACTGTTATCTGTATTGGTAGATCATGCATATGTGAGATGTGGAGTGTGTCTTTAAAAGATGTGGAGCCTGTTGTTGTGCAATACTGATCATTTGGAACATAATCTGTAGCCCTGTGAATGTAAACTGTTATTGTACTGTAAGACTGCAAAGACACAGTAGCAATGCCACAGTTGTGGCCACTGACAAACTGTCTCATCTCTATGTAGGTCCCTCTGGAGTGACATCAAGGCAGCGGACAGATGCTGGTGAGTGTGTTCTACATTTATTATTGTAAATAAAAAGTGCATGTCATAGTTAAGGTGTAGGCCATGTACACAGTTAACACACCTACCCATAATGCTTGCTGTGCATGTTTGGTGTAAGACCATGCACATCTCACTAATGTGATTAGCTGTCTCAAACACATGCAATACCCAGACCATCTCAAACAAATGTGGCTAGACTGTAGTGACCATTGGATAGGCACAGTTGATACTCAACATGCACATATAGACATCTATGTCATATACAGAGCATTTTAACATGCTACACATAAAGGATTCCCAAACCCTCTGTAAAGACACACTCCAGTATCCAAAATCTCATCCACACATTACACATAATATACCTGAGGGGTAGAGGCCTATCATGGGGCATTTAAACACTCTGCAACACACTACACATTCATGTCAGGGAATGCTCCTTATTGGCCTCCTTACAAACTCATGTAACAACTGTTTGTGAAATGGTGAATGTAGCCAAGGTAGTACAGTTCCAGTACAGCATGAGTAGTGCTTGTTTGAGAAACATTTGTAGCCTTGAGTGACCACATGATGCTTCATGATGATGGCCTATGGTACTATACCCCATCCAGTTATTGTAACCACAGTACTACACATAGCTTTCATTGCTATACACCTTAATGCTGTGTGTGTGCACACATATGCACCTCTAAACAATATGCATACCAATCACCATTTGCACAACTGACACATGTATGTCTTGTGTTGCCATTGAGTTTTGAATACCTGCACAGCAATGTTGTGTCCATGTATGCATTGTGTTCCAGGGGGAGGCCCATCACCTAATAACAAAACACATGCATCAAAGCCATGTATACTGTTAGTAACAAGGTCGGTCTACACTTGCACTGCATGCTGTTGAGCAACACATGTCCTGCATGCTGACATGTGTGATATGACTGTTTTGCTTGTGATACTGTACCTTACCATCGCCTACTATTGTGTATGTTCTGAGATTGCTGGTGGTGTGTGTGTTTGCTTTAGGGAGGAGTGTATTTTTGTGTGTGTGCATGTGTGCATGTGGTCTGACATCATGTTCAGGTCTTAAAGTGTGGATTCCTGTTTTCCTCTCACAGGTGCCGAGGTGGGGCTGGCTCAGTACAGCAGGGAACCTGATGTCACTGAGACAGACAGTGTTCATGAGGATAGGTGTGTTGAGGTACAGGCAGGTTTATCAGGGTCTGTTGTTGGGCCACCAATTGACAGTAAACAAGTCTCCACCTCATCCATGCACACAGTCATACTGCCTGTACATCCATCATCACCACTGCCCTTAGCTGAGGGACAGTGTACGGTTGGCACTGGCCAGGACAGTGTGGTATCTATGGCACATGTATCAGGACACAGCTGCCATAGCCAGATGTCTGGAATGGTACCACATAGGCAGATGCCCAGGGGTTCTCATCACAGCACTGCTGGTCATCATGCCCCTGGCAGACATGCCACACCTCTTCCTACCACACGCATGTTCCAGGCTGTCATGGAGGCACAGACACAAATGGAGCGGTACACCAGACAGGCAATAAGGGCACAGAGGGTTCATAACACCTCTGTAAATGACAGTATCTGTGACCTAGCAGGTGGCATACGTAATTACACTGAGGTCATTGATAGATATTGGGGTGAGACATTAGATGTCCTCCACAATGTCATGTCCATGTGTCAGGACAGTGTGGGATGGTTTCAGACGTCGACAGGGATGTATGCCAGTAACATCAGCAGCTGGAGGTCGTCGTGGACATCCAGCAAGTCATAGCCACTCCTGTAGTCCCAGTACCATCCCCAGCAATGTTGGGGGGGCTGTCCATAGACCGTCCTAGAAGACCACGTGCACATGGCTCTGGCCAGTCCCAGCAGGGACCTGGATCCAGTGGTCATATGTCAACCCCTTTGGATAGTACCCAGTCTAGATTAGTACCTGATACTGTCTGCAGCACCCCTGCCAGGCACAGGTTCTGTATCCATGGACAGAGATGGTGATCTGTAAAACCTGCCAGGTACAGTCTGTAGCTGTCTCACAAATCCCTGTATATGGCAGCCACATGGTGGAACTGTGTGCATGCAGACACACACACACACATAAACCAGAAACCTAGGGCAAACACATACTCGCATACATTACATCAACATTGGCCCATAACAGTACTCATGGCCCTCACACACACTCACACCCACATGTCGATTGTATGGCTCAGTGTAGGCCTCTGGCAAACCAACAACACACCCTGTGCATATGATGAAACCTGTGCCACCTCCTGTCATCTGTAACATTGATGCAGGAACAAGCTAACATGGTGCTGATGCACAGGGTGACTTTAATAAAGTATAGCAATGGTTGAATGTATAGCATGTTGTCAGCAGTAAAGTGTAATGATATCCTTGAAGGTGTAGCTGAGCAGGCATGATGCATTAAAGCTGTAATTAGTAATGTATTGTTTCCACCAGTGTTTATTCCAATTGTGTTTTATTTGCCCATGTGCCACTTGGCTGATGTGTGTGGTTGTGTCAGCATGTGTTATACAGTGGAGAGTAAGTGTGGGGTGTGTGCAGCACAGGTCTGCAGCTGTACATTTGTGAACATGGTGGTGGTGCACTGTCTGCATGTGCGTGCATATTGGACACATGAGCAGGGTGACATGCCCTGTATTGGCCAGTGTTAACACTCCATACTTTCTATTGGTGGCCAGTGTGCATTGTACTACACACATTTTGGAACTTGAGTACACATGTGTGTGTATGACATGGGTTGACACTGTGCTGTGGGTGATGCTGTTGTTGGTATCTGTCATTGGTTTGCATTACTAAGGTTAACACTGTCCCAGCTGCATAATCCTTTATTAATGCACACTGTTCACCTACAGGGTTGCATGGACCGTGCTATCACAAACACAAGAAATTCTCACTTATACAGTAAAAGTGCATTAGTCTCATGGACCCATGCCATAAACTAAATATATAATAGAAGGTGTGAAGTTGTACCAAAAGAGTTACATACCAAGAAGGGATAACCTCTCTGGTCAGTATCATTGGGAAAATACAATCCCTCAATAAACATACAAGGCAAGCTTCAAAATACAAAATGGCAAGGATTCGAAAGACAACACTAAAGCTTTCTTCAGTGTTGTTCATAATCTACAGGGGAAATCTCAGATCGGGTTAATGTAAATGGTCACAAAGTACGCTTATCTGACTGACATTACCAGTTCCTTGTCAGACAGTTTGAATGTGGATTTCACCACCCTGTCATTACACAAGGGCCACATTTCCAGACCTGAAGAATGTAAAACGTGATGATTCACAGACACTCTAGTTAAAACATCTCTTTAACAAAGTACACACCACAGTGGCAATGGTACTGGACTGTGTCCCTGGCTGTGTAATACACAAGCTGACATATGAAGTCACCACTCACCTAAACGCTCTGTCCAGATGCAGCCTCTGTACAGGTTACATACTTGTGGAATGACACACGGTAATGGTGTTCACAGTCCACAAGGATTGAGCTACAACGTCTTCTTCTTCTTCTTCTTTCGGATGCTCCCATTAGGGGTCGCCATAGTACATAATTTCTTCCTGGCCTCTGCATCTTGCGCTATCACACCATCCACCTGCATGTCCTCTCTCACCACAGCCATAAACCTCATCTAAGGCATTCCTCTTTTCCTGTTACCTGGCGGCTTCATCCTTAGCATCTATTTCACAATATACTCTGCATCCCTCCTCCGCACATGTACAAACCAACTTAATCCTGCCTATCTGGCATGGTCTACTAACCTTCAAACCTGGCCTGACCCTCTAATATACTTATTCTTAAACCTGTCCACCCTCGTCACACCCAGTGCAAATGTTAACATAAATCGATTAAGGGTAGAACTACAACAGGTCCTGGAAACTCTCACCCTATAAGTCAGACCAATGTTATCTGGAAGGCTATGGAGCACAGCATTATGGAACTCATTAACAGAGACATTATGAACCTGCAAACACTGCACCATACCCACTTAGGTTCTCTAAAGGCCAGATCATGGCTCCTCCACCTAGTAGACTTCAAGCCAATCAGCAAGGCTATAGGTGAGGGAGGGTAGGTCAACACAGCCAAGCTATAGCTCACCAGCAATTCATACCCATCCCACATACTGGTATTATACATAAACTCAACAGACTGACCATAAACGATTGTTAGATGATGACTTGACAACTGATGCACAGATGTAGGACACACAGTAACATTTGCAGCCTCCATGTACTATTCTATGCCAGTAACAAGTGGTATTCACCTGCACTCAGTCCTGGGACCACTCCTGTTTGGCATATAGCTTTCTTAGGTACAAGCAAACACAGTAGGGATATGTCTGCCCACGTTTGATGACAATGCATACTGTGGGCTATACTTTATTCTCCAGATGACACACACATTCTCCAAAAGGGTATCATACAGACAGATACCTGGTGTCAAACTCATGCTTTAAAGCTATAAGCCTAAGAAAGCATAGTTATCCACTTTTAGAAAACAAAGTATCCCCAGAGTACCACATATGTAGTAGCCCCCAAAATGTGGAACAGGTACTAATGTATACATAGAGCCATGTGTTAAGTCATCTCTCCTTTGATGATCACATTACCAAAGGGTTTTGGAAATCCCTCTGTGGAGCACATAAGCAATAAAGGGTTTTCATGCAGATCCACAGAGGTTGTTGCACACCTGTAATGATTAGTCATCTTTGCCAGACTTTGCTTGCCTTGGAACAGGTTTCAAATATACCTCAAACATAAACCCTCACTCACACTCTTCAATAGAAACTGTGATGAGTGGATGTGAAATGGAAGACGTAGCCCAGGGATCACTGCAGTGGCTAAGCTTGTCACAAGCATACAGAAGTGACCTAAGGTCTGGAAAGCGCCAGCACGCTCTGGCAAAGATAACGCATGCGTTCATGGAGAAAGCAGGGTACCCAACTATGAAATAGTTGAGGTCACATGTATGTATATAGATTTGCCCCACAGCTACCTTACATGTGTAATGCACATACAGTTGTCATTGTGATATATCATACACTAGAAAAATCAAAACCCACTACACATTGACCAACGGTATCATACACCTGGAGCACAGACACACCCACACAGTCAGCAAGTGTGAGATTCAAACTCTTTCCTAACTACATTATGATACTACAGCAGTATGCATTTACACAACACGCTATACACATTATTGGGATTTCACTTTTCCACAGGTATATTTGTAGGTTGGTGAAATCATCAGACTTGACAAAGATGAGTATACCATTTTTAAGGGGTGTGAGTAGTCTCCAAAAAGGTTGCTCCTTCCAAGGAAGACACACACACAGTAGGCAAGTGTAGGATTCAAACCCCTTCCTAACTACATTATGATACTACAGCAATACACATTTATACAATGCACTATACACATTAGTGAGATTTCATCTTTCCACAGGTATATTTGTAGGGTGGTGACATCATCAGACTTGACAAAGATGAGTATACCACTTTTAAGGTGTGTGAGTAGACTCCAAAAAGGTTGCTTCTTCTCAGGGAAACACACACACACTCACACACAGTTGGCAAGTGCAGGATTCAAACCCCCTACCTAATACATTATGATACTACAACAGCACACATTTACACAACACGCTATACAAATTACTGGGATTTTATCTTTCCACAGGTATATTTGTAGGTTGGTGACATCATCAGACTTGACAAAGATGAGTATACCACTTTTAAGGTGTGTGAGTAGTCTCCAGAAATGTTGATCCTCCCCAGGGAGAGACAGACAGGCACACACACACACACACACACACACACACACACACACACACACACACACACACACACACACACACACACACACACACACACACACACACACACACACAGTTGGCAAGTGCGGTGTTCTTAATCCAAACTAAGTACTTCTTTACACTTCAGCAAGCAATATGGAGTTACAGGGTGCAATACAGACATTACTTGCTGACAGTCTGCACAAATGTTTTTTTCACATTTGCTAACCTTGGCAGGCTTATCATACTAGATGTATTGTGAGTGTATTGTATGCATAGGCCATGACCATATCATATATGGGTTGATGCACCACATGCTGGCACACACAGGGTCAAACCTGGAGTAGCATCTTACCTTCACCTACATGATAATGCAATATAACAGAAAGATGATAACTTCAACAATTGGCTGAGCTTCTAGTGTCATTCAAAGGGGATCCAGTCTCTGTCTAACTGTGATGACATGATAGACAAGCCTTGTTGCTTCACTACATATGGTTTGCATCTGTCTCCCCTATGCTTCTGAATACTGGCCAAGGCTATTGCTGTCCCCATATTACCTTTTTTAGGCAAGGCTCAAAGGTTCATAGGTAGGTACTAGGCTATCGACCCTGGGGCCTATACAAGCCCAGCCAAAAAGGTACCCTGGCTTTTGCCACCCAAGAAATTTATTTTCCTTTGCCACTGTTGAGCAGAGACACAGAAGTGATCCCCAGGGTGAATTTCCTATTTCCCATCCAATCATCAAGATTTTTCTTGAAGAGTGCTAATGAGGAGCTTTGTTTGATATAGATAGGTAGTTTATTCTGGAGTATGTGAAGTCTCTGGGACTGGAATCTATCCCTCTGGCATGTTCTGTTTATTGTGGTGACAAGGTTTAGGTCCTTAGAGCATATAGGTTCATAGGTAGGGACTAGGCTATCTGTCCAAGGGCATTTATAAGCCTAACCAGAATGTGTTGGCTTTCACCTCCCTTTTAAATTAGTTTCCTGGGCCTCTGTCTAGCAGGGCCACTGAAGTGATCCCAGGGGTAAATTTACAATTTCCCATCCACTCGTCAAGATTCCTCTTGAAGAGAGTCTGTGAGGGGCTCTGCCTAACATCAACTGGGATTCTGTCCCAGAGTGAGGGAAGTCTCTGGGACAGGAATCTATCCTTCCAGCACGTCCTGTTTATTGCTTTGCTGAGGTTTAATTCACTGGAGTGTGTGGCTCTAAGAGATTTGTTTTTCTTGAGGTGGAGCATGTCCATTAATTCTGGGTTGGACATGGCCTTATACATCAGGCATAGATCACCTCTGAGCAGGCAGTAAGAAACCAAGTAGAGCTGGAGTTTCTTTAGTCGAGCTGCATAGGGCATCTCTTTGAGGCCCATGATCCTCTTGGTGAGGTACTTCTGTGGTCTTACCAGCTGTTGCATGTGCCAATTAAGGTACATACCAAATGGGGCATTGTACTCTATTATGGGCCTAATGAGTGATGAGTAGAGGGGCACAATGACCTCTCTTGATCTAGAGGTGTGATTAGGTGGGCTACATAGAAGGAATATGTAACCACTTTGGCAATGTGATTATCAAAGGAGAAGTTGCTATCTACCTGGGTCCCCAGGTCCCTAATTACATTTTCCGTACCTAGTAGATTACCACCTATGTGGTAATTCATGGGCACTTTGTTTTTTCCAAAGGGGATGACTATGCATTTTTTGGCATTCAGCTTGAGGCCATGGTTTTGACACCAGGTATCTGTCTCTGTAAGACCCTTCTGGAGGATGTCTGTGTCAGCCAGAGAGTCGATTATGGCCCCCAGTTTGCAGTCATCTGCTAACTTGGTCAGCCATAGTCCTCCTGTGCTTGCCTGTACCTCAGAGAAGTATATACTGAACAAGAGGGGTCCCAGGACCGAGACCTGTGTGATGCCACTTGTGACTGGTTTAGAGTCGGACATGGCACCCGCAACTCTGACCATGTGTGTTCTATCCATGAGACAGTTGGCCACCCATCTCATGACATAGGGGTTAATGTTCAAGCTGGTAAGCTTGTCTATGATGCCAGAGTGGGGAATGGTGTCGAAGGCCTTAGTAAGGTCCAGGTAGGCTGTGTGGACTACCTTCCCTTCATCTATGGCCTTGGTAACTGTTTCAAAGAAGTCAACTAGGTTTAGGAGGCAGGATCTGCCTTTAACAAAGCCAAATTGGGTAGGGTCCAGTGTCTGGAGCTTCCCAATGTCTCTGTTTATGAGTTCCATGATAATTCACTCCATAGCTTTGCAGACCAGGCTGGTCAGGCTTATAGGGCGATAGTTCCCAGGTTCTGTTGTGGCACCACCTTTGTGGAGCGGGATGACTGTTGCTGTACGCCATTCTTTGGGTACATAGCCTGTGGTAAGGCTGAGTCTGAACAGTGAATTTAGGTGAGGGTTTAGTTCCTTTTGGAGCTTGTGTAAGACGCAGCCTGGGACACCATCCGGTCCCATTGATGCTGTGTTCTTAGCTTTGGAGAGGGCTGTTTTATCTGCATGTCCGTGATGTCTGGGGCTCTGCATTCTTCTGGGATGGACACAGGCCCTTTTGGGGGTGAGGGGGGGTGAAGTTTGCACTAAACTTGACCTCCAGGATGTTGGCAATGTCAGTTGGTTCAGTGTATTTTTTGCCATTTTGCAGTAGCTCAAAGCATATCGGAGGGTTGCCACCTAAATGTTTGATATAGCTAAAGAGGGCTTTGTGGTTATCTTTAGATTCCTTGGCAATTTTTCTTTAGAAACTGGCCTTGGATGATTTTATGAGCAATCCTAGTTTCTTGCTAATAATGATCAGTGATGCCTTTTTGGAATTTTGCTCTATCATGTAGTAGTTTCCCCCTTCTGTTGTATAACTTATTTATGGCCAAGGACCACCAGACTGGTTTCCTCTTTTTGGAGGAGTGAGTCTTGGTTTTACTCGGGATGGCTCAATCCATGCATCCCTGTAGATGCTCATATAATGCACTTGTAAAGGATTCTGTGGATTGGATAGCATTATCCTGTAGCAAGGGGGCTTTGAAACTTTCCACTTCGGTCTTGAGAAGTGTGAAGTTTGCTTTTGAAAAGTTTTTCACAGTGGTTTCCTTGACTGGGGGTGGGGTCAGGATGTGGATGTCCAGTGTGATTACTTTATGATCTGATCTTACCAGCGAGGGGTTAACCTCTGGTGTGGAACACTGATCCCCCATGTTGGTGATGATCAGGTCCAGTATGTTGTCACCTCTAGTGGGTGTGGTGACCAGCTGTTCCAGGGCATTTGAGTTTATAAACTCTAGGAAGCATTGGGCAAAGGAGTTTGTACTTGAGTAATTCTCCCAGTCAATGTTTGGGTAGTTGAAATCTCCTAATATCATGGTGTTTGGTAGGACCTTTATATTTTCCAGTGTTCCAGGAATGCTGAGTGAGGGTCCTGAGACAAGGTAGGTGATCTGTAGCAGGCTATGATCTGATAAGCAGCTTTGCCCACTGTTAGTTGCACTTGGATGGTCTCCGAGGCCTCGTGCTGTGCCACTAACCTGGAGGTGTGGGTATCCTTTATGAAAATGGATACACCCCCTCCTTTTGTATTTCGGTCCGGGTTTTGGGGTCGAAGCTTGGAGAGTTTGGGATTTCTTTAAGTGGAGCATGTCCAACAGCTCTGTGTTTGACATAGCTTTGTATGTTAGGCAGAAATCAACTCTGAGTAGGTGATATGTGACAGAGTAAAGCTGGAGTGTTTTGAGATGGTCTGTGTAGAGCATGTATTTGAGGCCACTAATCCTCTTTGTGAGGTATTTCTGCGGGCTTTCCAGTTGTTGTAGATGTCTTGTGAGGTACATACCAAAAGGGGCGCTGTACTCTATAATGAATCTAATGAGTAATGAGTAGAGGGGAATAATGACCTCTTCTTTTCTGCATGAGAAACCTTTTGGGATGAGGTGTGCCACGTCGAAGGATTTCCTGACTACTGTGGCGATGTGATTATCAAAGGAGAGTCTACTGACCACCTGTGTCCCAAGGTCTCTTATCACACTTTCAGTGTTAAGTATACTACCGCCTATGTTGTAGTTCATGGGTACAGAGTTTTTAACAAATCGGATGACAATGCACTTTTTGGCATTGAGCTTGAGGCCATGGCTTTGACACCAGGCATCTGTCTCAGTGAGGCCCTTTGGTGGGATGCCCACATCGTTAGTAGTTTCGATTATGGCTCCTAGTTTGCAGTCATCTGGGAACTTCATTAGCCAAAGACCTTCTGTGTTAGCCTGTACTTTAGGGAAGTAGATACCAAACAGGACAGGATACAGGACTGAACCCTGTGGCACTCCACTTGTCACTGGTCTGAAGTCGGACTTGGAGTCTGCTACTTTCACAGTGTGGGTTCTGTTAGTGAGCCAGTTGGCAACCCATCTTGTGACACAGGGATTTATACCTAGTTTAGTGAGTTTATCTATAATTCCAGAGTGGGGGATGGTGTTGAAAGCCTTGGCAAGATCTAGATAGGCTGTGTGAACCACCTTACCCTTGTCTACGGCTTTGGTGACTGCTTCTAAGAAGTATATCAGGTTTAGGAGACATGATCTGCCTTTTACAAACCTGAAATGGTTGTGGTCCAGAGTTTGGAGATTGACAATGTCTTTGTTTATAAGTTCCATGATGATATGTTCCATGGCCTTGCAGACCAGGCTCATCAGGCTAATGGGGCGCTAGTTCCCAGGGTCCGTGGTGGCTCCCCCCTTGTATAGTGGGATAACCGTCGCTGTGCACCATTCAGCAGGCACAAAGCCTGAGGTGAGGCTATGATTGGACATGGTACTTAGGTGTGGTGCCAGTTCATTCTGTAGTTCGTGTAGAACGCAGCCTGGGATGTTATCTGGTCCCATGGATGCTGTGTTCCTTGCTTTGGAGAGTGTTTTTCACCTGTGCAGCCGTGATGACAGCAACTTTGCATTCTTCCGGTATGGAGATGGGCTCTTTCATGGGTGAGAGGGGGGTAAAGTTAGCACTGATCCTATCTGCCAGGATGTTGGCAATATCAGTTGGGTCTGTATATTTAGTGCCATTGTGCTGTAACTCAGAGCAGATATGAGTGTTGCCATTGTGATTCTTGACATAGCTATAGAATGCACTGTGGTTGTCTTTAGAATCAGTGGAAATTTTGTTTTTGTAACTAGCTTTGGAGGATTTCATCAGGGATCGCAGCTTCTTACTGAGGCCGACCAGGGAGCTCCTCCACTCATGGGTTTTACCCTCTTTTGCAACAGTTTCTTCCTTCTGTTGTGCGGACCACCAGATTGGCTTCCTTTTCTTGGAGGATAGCGTCTTGGTTCTGTTTGGAATAGCATGATCCATGCACTCATGTAAGTGCTTATAAAGTGCAATTGTGTATGATTCAGTAGTCATAACTGTATTGTCCATCTGCACGGGTGTCCTGAAGTTCACCACTCCTGTCTTAAGAATCATGAAGTTGTCTTTGGAGATATTTTTTAACATGGTTTCCTTAATGGGGGGTGGGGGCAGAATGTGGATATGTGGGGTAATTAGCTTATGGTCAGATCAGACCAATGAAGCATTGACTTCAGGTGTGGAACACCAGTCACTCAGGACAAACCAAACCCCGTAACCAACACAAATAACCACAAAGTGAGCTAAATGCTACTCATTGCCAGAAGTCTCAGCCTCCAGATGTACACACTTGAGGCACTTCTCAGTATGGAGAATATTTATATCTGTGCAGTAACAGAGACGTAGTTCAAGGCTCCAGAGAGCACACCAGCACTACCAAGATACTACTCATTCCATACCTTCCAACATCAGAACCTGGATCTTAGCACATAGGGTGGGGATGTATCCATATTCATCAAGGATACTTACACCTCTCTCTACATGCTCTCTACAGTACATGTACCCATAGAATGTTGCACAGCAACGTTCTTCCCACTCCACAGGTGTGGGGCCACAAAAGACCCTTGGCATTCACGCTCTATGAACATGACGAGTCTGATCTGCAAGGAAATGGTGCCAATCATAATGGAAGTCAACAATAAAGACATTGGGAACCTTCACATAGTTGAGCACACCCAGTTTGGGTTTGTCAAATGCAGATCACACCTCCTGAACTGGGTGGATTTCTTTGAGACAGTTACCAAGGTTACAGATGATTGAAATGAGCTCCACACAGCCTACCTATACCTCGCTAAGGCCTTTGACACCATTCCCCAGTCAGGTATCCTAGATGAACTCTCCAACCTTGGCATGAATCCATACATCACAAGATGGATTGCAAAGTGGCTCAGAGATGGATCCCACAAATTAAAAGTTGCTGGCTACATGTCAGATTCTACACCAGTAACAACTGGAGTCCCCCAGGGTTCAGTCCTGGGGTCCCTCCTGTTTGGTATAGACTTCTCAAAAGTACATGCCAACACAGGAGGGTTGTGGTTGACTAAGTTTGCTGGGAACTGTAAAGTGTTTGCCATAATAGATTCCCCGGATGACACAAATATTTTCCAGAAGGAACTCTATGAGACAGATGTGTGGTATCAGAATCATGGCCTCAAGCTCAATGTGGAAGAATGCATAGTAATCCCCTTTGGTGAAAACAAGTTACCCACAAACTACCATGTAGGTGTTACCCCCTTAGAACTGACAAAGTAATAAGGGATCTGGGGACATAAGTAGATAGTCATCTTTCCTATGACAACCATGTTGCCAAAGTGATTGGGAAATCCTATGTGGCCCACCTAATCAACAAAGGGTTTGCATCAGGATCAAAAGAGGTAGTGGTGGCCCTCTACTCTTAAGTCATCGGACCTATCATTCAGTACAATGCAACATTTTGGATGTACTCAACTAAGCATATCCAGCAGCTGTAGAGACCACAGAGTTACCTCACCAAGAGGATTACTGGCCTCAGACAGTTGTGTTATGCAACACAACTGGTAAAACTAAATCTGTTCTCTGTTGCGTACCACCTACTCAGAGGCACACTCTGCCTAACATACAGAGCCATGTCCAACACATAACTGTTGAACATGCTCCATCTATGGATAACAAAATTGAGTCGCACTACACACTCCAGGGATATGAACCTCATCACAACAATGAATACAACATGCTGGTGGGATAGAGTACCATCCCAGCCAGTTGCCTTACTGTGGAACAGAGTCCCAATGTACATCAGACAGAGCCCCTCGCTGACATTCTTCAATAGGAACCTTGATGAGTGGATGGGAAACAGACAATTCACTCCAGGCATCACATCAGCAGCCCCACTAGAAAGGGGCTTAGGGTAATAACTATTAGAACTATGGCTTGGTAGACTACCCAATGGGGTGGTGAAAGCTGCACAACTTGCCTAGGCTAATATATGCCTTCGTGAAGATAGTCTACTACATACCTATGAACCTATGTGACAGGTACATGTCTACAGGTAGTAGATGTGTACTTCATTGTACAGTCATGTTGTACAGCAGGCACATGGACCACATACACTGTAATGCTTACAGATACCAGTGGCTGTTATGTACAGTGGGTGAGATGTGCACCTCATGTCTTTTGTGCCATTGGGATGTGTACTGGGTGGGACAGTCCTGGATGGCTCCCTGTCATGGTCACTCTCTTACACACATCTCTGCCTATCCATCTTTGGCTTATTATACTGTGTTCCCCCTACATATATATATATATATATATATATATATATATATATATATATATATATATATATATATATATATATATATATAGGTACATAGGTAGGTAATAGGCAATCTGCCTGAAGGCATATATTAGTATGGCTAGAGTGTGCAGCTATCACCACACATGGGGTTATTTCCCTAGTAGAGCTGATGAAGTGATCTATGGTGTGACAGTTCAGTTTCACATACACTCATCAAGGCTCCTCTGGAAGAGTGTCAGTTAGGGACTCAGCTTAATGTAGGTTGGGAGCCTGTTCCAAAGCAAGGGAAGTCTGTGAGTTAGTAATATATCCCTCCAACATGTTCTATTTATTGTTGTGATGATGATATCCCTAGAGCATGTGGCACAGTGAGCTTGGGTTTACTTCAGATAGCGCATGTACATCAGTTCTGCATTGGACATGGACCTGTCTGTTGGGCAGAGATCGCCTGAGTAGACAGTATGCAACAGAGCACAGATTGAGTTAAATTCAGTCTTGTTGCATGGGACAACTGTTTGAGGCCAGTAATCCTCTTGTTGAAGTACTTCAGTGGTCTTTCCAGCTGCTGAAGGTGCCTAGTTAGATTCATCGCAAGTGTGCCGTGATACTCTCTGATGTGTCTGATGACTGATAAGTAGAGGGAACCTCCTTTGACCTACATGCAAAGACCTTGGCAATTTGTGGGAACACATAGCATGATTTTCTAACCACTTTGTGAATGTGTTTCTGGAAGTAGAGATGACTATCCACATGTGTCCATAGATCCCTTATTATTACCTCCATATTTAGGGTGTTGTCACCTATGTGGTATTTGTATGACTGTAGCTGGAGGCCATAATTTTGACACCACATCTGTCTGACTGAGACCCCTTTTAAGGATGTCTCTGTTGTCCCAAACATCGATTATGACAACCTTTTTGCAGTTATCCACAAACTTTTCTAAACATAGCCTTCATGTGTTTGACTATATTTCTGAAAAGTATACACCAGACAGGAGGGGTCTGAACAGGAGACCACGATTCTTACCTTGTGGGATCTATCTGTGCCCCAGTTGGCAATCCATCAGATGACATACGTGTTTATGCACAGGTTGTTGATTTTGTGGATACGACGTGTGTGGGATGTTGGAAAAGGGCTTTTCAAGGTCTATGTAGGCCTTGTGGAGCTCATTTCATTGATGTATGTCCTGGATGACTGCCTTGACAACTGTCTAGCAGGTTTAGGAACCATGATCTGCCCCTGACCAAACCACAATGGGTAGGGTTGGGTGTTTGTAGGCTCCCAATAGCTCTGTTTATGAGTTCCATAATGATGGACTCCATGGCCTTGCAGATCAGGCTTATTAGGCTTATAAGACTATAGTTCCCATGGTCTGTTGTGCACCGACACTTGTGGAGTGTGCCAAATGTTGCTGTAACCCATTCAACAGTTTTATATCCTGTACAGAGGGTGAGTCTCAACAGACTGTTCAGGTGCAGGGTCTGTTTTGGAGTTCACATATGACACAGCCAGGGGAAACCATGTCATCCCATAGAAGTCGTGTTTTTAGGTTTTGATAGAGCTGTTTAACCATTGTATATGTGATTTCTGGGTTTTCACAATCTCCAGGTATGGTAATGGGCCCTTTTGTCAGTGAGAGGGGGGTAAATATGTATGAACCTGTCTGACAAGATGTTGGCAATGTCAATCATGTACATGTATTCATTTACACATTGCACTGACTCAGAACATATATGAGTTTACACTGATAGTTATGACATAGCGAAAGAAAGCTTCATGGTTCTCTGTGGACTCTTTGGCAATATTTTTGCCAGAACATGGCTTGGATAATGTTAGGAGTGCTCATTGTTTCAACTCATTGTTGATGATACTGATCGGAGATTTATTGATCTTCTTTGCATTTTCACTTTCATTGAACAACTTAAGTACTTTTAGTACATAGTTTGATTATGACGGGGGTCCAATATATTATATGAGTCTGTTTTCATATCACTGTGTGCGCAAGGCAGGACTGGTGAATAGTGACAAGTGTCTGGAGTAAGAACTGCAACTGGCAGATATGTGTGGCCCACTGCTGTACACAGACATGGCCTAAGTGTGTGAGCATGCCCAGTATGACCTTTCAGTATGTTGCTGACTGAAATTTGCTAAATTTGTTTAAGTGTGTGAGCATGCCCACTATGGGCATATATACTATATGTGTGTGAAAAATCAAGTTGGTTTTTACTTCAGGGCTCACCTTTGTGTTGTACATCGACAGGAAGCACGCTGTGCCTGCAGGGCTTCCATGAGTCAATTTGCATAGACTTATCAACATTTCTACATACAGGGAGGGACAACTATTATTTGTACATTTCTACCCAGGGGGGCACACCTGATTGTTACTGTGGCTGTACATAAGATGAGGGGTACACCTGACACTTATACACATTTGCTAGGACTGCACTGCTATGTCAGGTACTCTGTTTCATTCTGTACTGTTGCCCATCATACTGGCTTGAGGCATATCACTGTACTACAGACCTTAGCTTCCAATTACACGCATATTAGTTTGTGACTTCATAGCCTACCCAACCGACATCACACTGCCTGGCCTGATGTTATCTGTCTGCATAGGCCTGGGGGAAGGTTACTCATATGCCTCTTCAGAGGGCATGATACAGCATTTGTTTGTGTTTGCGTTTGTCTACAATTTTCCTGCTGGCTGTGACTGTTAGGTATGTGACCCCCCCCAACTGGTATGTGTGAGTGACTTAAGCTGTGTGTGTGCCATTGAAATGCTGTCATGGCTTAGTGGTTCAGTACTGTGACTATAGTGCACAGTATCCTGAGTTCGAGCCCTGTCACTGCTTTTTATTTTCCTGCTGGGCAGACCTGACTGGTTAAGGAACAGTAAAGCAGGTGTGAGCGTGTTTACCTGACTTTGCTCAACTTTGCCCAATATTGTCCAACGTTGCCCGAGTTGCGCTGGTTAGCGTGGTGCTCAACTTCACACAATTGTATTTAAATATGCTCAATACTGGTAAAATTTGCTTAGCAGTGCTTTATGTTGCTTAAAATAGGGACTCATGCCTCAGCTGGTGCTGCAGGGTTGCCTATGTCGGATGCACATATTACACTCCCTATACATGTTTGAAAACAGGTAGTGTCAAGTTAGGCATCCCTTTTACTGTATGTGCGAGTCAGAGAGAGGTGTCATTTCCAGGGTTCCTACTGAGTCAGTGTATGTGCTATACGTTGCTTCATTGCCAAGGCCAGGGCATACTGGGCACGCCTCCTTCTGCCTACTGGGGCAGGCTCAGGTTGTTCCTCCTCCGAGTCACGCTGTGCCTGTGCAGGCCTTGGCAATGGTGGGGAGCTGTTTGGCCCTGCTCCATGTTATTCCTGCTGCAGATGTTTCTGCAGGATCATATTGTGTAGCATGGCACATACCATGACAATTTGGGTACATGTAGTTGGAGAGTACTGCAAGGCTCCACCAGATGTGTCCAGGCACTGGAACCATGACTTGAGCATCCCAAACACACGCTCAATTATGTTTCTTGTTTGTACGTGTGCCTCATTATGGAGTTCTTGTTCTGGTGTGTGTGCATTTCTGATGGGTGTCATCAGCCACTGCTCCAGTGCATATCCAGCATCCCCCACTAGGTGACCATCAGGGATGTCCCCAGTGGCAAATCTCTGGTACAGCTGTGTCAGATGCCAGATGTGGGAATCATGATAACTTCCAGGGCAGCCAGCACACACATTCATTATTATGTCCTGGGCATCGCACACGACCTGGCAGTTGATGGAGGGGAAGCCCTTGTGGTTGATGTAGACCCTACCCCACTCACCGGGTGGTGCTTTGATGTGTATGTGTGTGCAGTCTATTGCACCCACTACCTCAGGGTATTCTGCTCTTTGGTGGAAAAGATGCATATTGCTGGCCAATGCCTCACAGGAATTGGGGAAATATACGTGCTCACTGACATGTGCTGACATGGCATCCAGGAATTGGTGCAGTACCCTGGATGCTGATGCCTGTGAAATCCCCATCATATCACCAGTTGGTCTCTGGAAGGTACCTGTAGCTAGTATTCTTAGGCCAACACATACCTTGGTATCCACTGGGATGGGTTCCCCTCTGTTGGTTCTATGTGTGAGGCGTGGCCGGCACAGCTCAACAATTTGCTGCAGGAGGTCTCTGTCCACCCTATAGCGCTGCACTGTCTCCAGCTCATGTAGCCCCTGGTAGGTTACCCTGGGTCTGTACACTCTTCTCCGTCTCCTCACTGTGGGTTGCTCAGCAGCATTCACAACATCACCACCCTCAGCACCTTGCACATGTTGGTTTATGATAGCAAGAGCAGCCCCTAACATTTTGTCTGACTTTAAAGTTTTTAAGCTTTCCCTCTTTGTATACTGCAGTGTTGCAGAGTTCTTTGGAAAAAACAGGGAAGAATGCTGTTTGCAGAGTTTAAAGTGCTGGGCTGGGCTAGTCTGCTACCTGTGTAATTGGCTGATTCTGATATATTTCACCTGACAGCTCTGCTAGTTCTCCTTGGTTAACTTCCTACTACTTCTTTTCCTTCCTTTTTCCTTTCTGTTTTCACCTAGGGCAGCGCCGCACAAACGAGTTCACATGCGCGCACACGCTGTGTGCACGTTTGCAAGAAATTTCAGATATATTCACGGCGTATGCCTTTGGTTTCTGGTTTTCAAAAAGGACAAATGTAGACATGCCTCTTGCAATCCTGAGCAACTCAGGGCAAACACAAGCCACTGTGCTCCAATAAGCTTACAGCCTTTCTGGCACACTCCCTCATGATGTTACCTATATTCTACTCTACTACTCCCCTACTCCTACTCTTACACTCTTGGGACATGGCTCACATGCTGGGGAAAATTGGGATTCACTATCCTTATCCTCATTTGCATAGGATTGCCTACTAATGCATGGTTACATCTCTCACACTGAGCCCCCCCCCCAGCAACCACTACTCAGTGGCCATGTTGTCTTTAGCCTGCCATTCACCTGCATGGCAGTATAAGCTTTTTTAGTGAAAATGACTATTTTTGGCTCTTTTTAAATTATTTTCTGCTTTTTTTAAGCGCCGCAAGTTTGTGCGGTGCTGCGATATACTTAAACATTGGAGATCAGGGAAAAAAAGTTAGATTTTTAATAATTTTAAACATTTATAAATGCCAATGGCCTTATATTTGGCCATTGGCATGCTTCCTCAACTGTATGCATCCTTTATTTGGAGCTGTCATAGCTCCGTTTAGCTAATTGCAGAACGGTACTCCGTTACCAATGAAGTACATTTCTGCAGATAACACTAATCTTCCATGGACAGGTTAGTGTTTCCTGGATCGCAAATTTACCTCATTTGCATGGCTTTCACCAGCAAATGAGGTAATTTGCATACCATGACATTGTCCGTGCAAGAGTAGTTTTAGCAGCTCTTGTGCACGCCCCTGCCAGATGTTCCTGGATCGCACGGCAGACATATTGCCTGTTTGATGTCTTACACTACTCTACAACTCCGTGCAAGCTTTTATAAATCCGGCCCTGAGTCTTCAAAAAGTCAGTGAATGCAGAAGCACATTCAATTTAAACTGTATACCCTCCCAAAAGAGAAATGTCTCCATGCAAGGCTCAACCTTAAAGTCAGCACTATGTCCTTAACATTGCTCATAATGGTACAAGTACTGGACAGTAAGGCTGCAGTGGGAACAATTATTTTTAAACCACAACAATGTATACATGTAAATGAAACGTATATACTGCTCTGATAGAACAGCAGGCAGCTAAAGTTAAATAAACTGGAAATATCAAAACCTGACAATACCCTGTTTAAATATTTTCATCAGCTTCGTTGCCATTCAGGCAGTAAATCTGTTTCAATAATTAGTCTGCTTCAAAGTGCATAATTTCACATGTGTTCATAATAAAAGCACACAGAAATTCTAACCCAAGAAGGAAGTATTTAACAGCGACTTTTAACTTTTAAATGATGGCTCTCTTTTGCAAGTCCTCATTTTCCCATCTGGTTAAGTACAGTTCATGTAAAAATGAACAAAATAAGCAAATCATCTGTTAGCCAAATGTAAGATCCTGGGAAGGTAAGGATTATTACATACTGTGAAACACATGCCGAACTTTGTCCTGTTGTCATACATCATTGAAAATATTTTGGGGCTGTATTCCCCCATTATTGGCTTTGTTCTGTATTTTTCTGCTAAGAGGTGAGAGCTATGGTGAGAAAGAACTGAATTCACTAAATGATAGCCATTTAAGTTTGTCTTCCTGCCTTTCACGAAACTGCTGATTCAACTTAGTGGTATGTTACTCTGACTGTAGTGTACAAGGTTCTGGGTTTGGCAGTGAAATGCATAGTGGTAACACAACATTTTATGCAAGCAACTTTCCAAAATTATACAAGCGATGTTTAAAATGTGTCCCTATTATTTGGCCTTTTGCCCCATTGAAAATAAGTGCAAGAAGCTGTGCAACATGCCTATGGCTTACACTACTGTGATTCTATAGTTTATATATATATATATATATATATATATATATATATATATATATACACACACACACACACACACACACACACACACACACATATATATATATATATATATATATATATATATATATATATATATATTGTGTGTAGAAGTAGACTGTTATGGAAATGTTCTGAATAGGGCAGTTATGTCATTATTGGTTCATGCGTTTTTGTTTCATTGCCTACTGGAAAAATGTTTAAACAATAAATTTAAAATGCTCTCTAACAAGTCTAGCAAGTGTGCTGTATTGTACAAGGAATATAATTTAATAAAGTCAGGAAGGTGTAGCAAAGAACACATGTATGTTTCTTGTTTTGTGTGCAAGCGGCCTATGATTTGAAAACAGCCCAAAGGTAATCTTTATACACAACTGGCCAGATGCATTTTCTTTGGATGTGGTGTGGGTTTCAATGCTGTCAATGAATATGAGTTTCAGGGGCAGAGAAGTTTTAATGCCAAGTCTATTTTCACTGTGAGACAGTATTGCTTTGTTTAGCAGATATAGTCTATTAGTGTTTGTGCATTGTGCTATAAAATGTAAAAATAAAATCCAAATAATCACCATGGAAGGAAAGCAGTATGCACATATTAGTGTTTATGGAAATGGGGTGAAATAGCCAGGTAATGGGACATTGGAGTGGCTGCAGGGGGACTCTGGTGCTGTATTTTGGTTCTGTTTTTCAGTTTGCATTTGAAATGTGGTATTCCACAATCCCATTAGAGTGGGCGGGGTTGTGTAATTATGTATGCAAATTTTACGCTAATCAACATACAGATTTGTAGCTATTTTTCATGGGCCTTGTCCAGATTTTTGATATTTCCAGGTTGAGAGGTATGTTCAGACACCAGTCGTTGGTCTCAGTGAGGCCTTTCTGTAGGATGTCAACATCACTCGGGGAGTTAATAATAGGTCCCAACTTGCAATCGTCTGCGAACTTTGTCAGCCAGAGTCCCTTTGTGTTGGCCTGGGATACCAAACAGGAGAGGACCCAGGACCAAACCCTGTGGGACTCCATTTGTGACTGATTGGCAGTCTGACTTGGAGTCAGCTACTTTCTCACTGTGGGTTCTACCTGTGAGCCATTTTGCAACCCACCTAGTAATATAGGGATTGATGCATAGCTTAGTGAGTTTTTCTATGATTCCTAAGTGGGGAATGGTATCAAATGCCTTGACCAAATCAAGGTAGGCTGTATGAACCACCTTGCTTTCACCCACAGCTCTGGTGACTGACTCAATTAAGTTGACCAAGTTGAGGAGGCATGATCTACCCTTCACAAAACCAAACTGTGTGAGATCCAGAGTTTGGAGATTCCCTATATCCTTGTTTATTAGGTCCATGATGTTGTGTTCCATAGCTTTGCATATCAGACTCGTCAGGCTAATGGGGTGATAGTTGCCAGGGTCTGTAGTTGCTTCTCCTTTGTGGAGATGGATGACTGTAGCAGTGCGCCATTTGGTAGGGACAAAGCCTGAGGTGAGGCTGTGATTGAACAGGGCACACAGGTGAGGTGCCAGTTCACTTTGTAGTTCATGTAGAACACAGCCAGGGGATATTGTCAGGTCCCATAGAAGCTGAATTCTTGGCCTTGGACAGTGCTGTTTTCACCTGTGCAGCAGTAATACTGGGTGTGTGGCAATCTACTGGTATTGTGACTGGTCCCTTGGGGGGGTGGAGGTAAAGTTGGCACTGTATCTGTCGGCCAGTATATTGGCAATAACTGTTGGCTCAGGATAGGAGATACCATTGTCCAGTAGTTCAGAGCAAATCTGGCCTTGTGGTTTTGTTTACTATCAGCTACAATTCTGTTTTCATAGCTAGCTTTAGAGGATTTGATGAAGGATCTCAACTTTTTGTTGAGGCTGATAAGGGAGTTTTTCTAGTCTTGGGACTTCACCTTATTCTGCATCAGTTTCCTCCTCCTGTTGTAGAGCTTGTTTATGGCAGGGGACTACCAGATTGGCTTCCTTTTTTTGGAGGAGAACGTCTTGGTTCTATTGGGTATGGCGAGATCCATGCATTTGTGTACGTGTTCGTACAGGGAATTGGTGTATGATTTGACGGTCATGCAACAGATCTCCATTTGCAAGGGTGCCGTGAAGTTAGCCACCTCTGTTTTTAGGAGCCCAAAGTTAGCTTTGGAGACGTTTTTCATGGTGGTTACCTTGTGGGGGGTGGGGACGGATGTGGATTTCCAAGGTGATTAGTTTGTAGTCGGATCTAACCAGGGAGGAGTTGACTATTGGTATAGAGCAACGGTCGCCCATCTTAGTAATAACTAGGTCAAGGATGTTGCTATCTCTAGTGGGGATAAGAACAAGCTGGTTCAGGGTATTGGATTTAATGAATTCCCGGAAACTTTGGGCAAGTGTATTGGTACATGAGTAGTTTTCCCAGTTAATGGAGGTGTAGTTGAAGTCGCCCAGTATGAGAGTGTTAGGTTGGACCCTAATATTCTCCAGGGTGCTTAGGAATGTGGAATGTGAGTCTTGGAATATGGTTGGGGACCTGTAGCAGGCTACAACCTGAACTGCTGTCTTACCCAATGGATACATGTAAATGAAATGTATATACTGCTCTGATAGAACAGCAGGCAGCTAAAGTTAAATAAATTGGAAATATCAAAACCTGACAATACCCTGTTTAAATATTTTCATCAGCTTCATTGCCATTCAGGCAGTAAATCTGTTTCAATAATTAGTCTGCTTCAAAGTGCATAATTTCACATGTGTTCATAATAAAAGCACACAGAAATTCTAACCCAAGAAGGAAGTATTTAACAGAGACTTTTAACTTTTAAATGATGGCTCTCTTTTGCAAGTCCTCATTTTCCCATCTGGTTAAGTACAGTTCATGTAAAAATGAACAAAATAAGCAAATCATCTGTTAGCCAAATGTAAGATCCTGGGAAGGTACGGATTATTACATACTGTGAAACACATGCCGAACTTTGTCCTGTTGTCATACATCATTGAAAATATTTTGGGGCTGTATTCCCCCATTATTGGCTTTGTTCTGTATTTTTCTGCTAAGAGGTGAGAGCTATGGTGAGAAAGAACTGAATTCACTAAATGATAGCCATTTAAGTTTGTCTTCCTGCCTTTCACGAAACTGCTGATTTTCTTAGTGGTATGTTACTCTGACTGTAGTGTACAAGGTTCTGGGTTTGGCAGTGAAATGCATAGTGGTAACACAACATTTTATGCAAGCAACTTTCCAAAATTATACAAGCGATGTTTAAAATGTGTCCCTGTTTTTTGGCCTTTTGCCCCCCCCCCCCATTGAAAATAAGTGCAAGAAGCTGTGCAACATGCCTATGGCTTACACTACTGTGATTCTATATTTATATATACACACACACACACACACACACACACACATATATATATATATATATATATATATATATATATATATATATATACATATATATATATATATGTATGTATATATATATATATATATATTGTGTGTAGAAGTAGACTGTTATGGAAATGTTCTGAATAGGGCAGTGTGTAGAAGTAGACTGTTATGGAAATGTTCTAAATGGGGCAGTTTTGTCATTATTGGTTCATGCATTTTGTTTCATTGCCTTCTGGAAAAATGTTTAAACAATAAATTTAAAATGCTCTCCAACAAGTCTAATGAGTGTACTGTATTGTACAAGCAATATAATGTAATAAAGTCAGGAAGGTGTAGCAAAGAACACATGTATGTTTCTTATTTTGTGTGCAAGCGGCCTATGATTTGAAAACAGCCCAAAGGTAATCTTTATACACAACTGGCCAGATGCATTTTCTTTGGATGTGGTGTGGGTTTCAATGCTGTCAATGAATATGAGTTTCAGGGGCAGAGAAGTTTTAATGCCAAGTCTATTTTCACTGTGAGACAGTATTGCTTTGTTTAGCAGATATCGTCTATTAGTGTTTGTGCATTGTGCTATAAAATGTAAAAATAAAATCCAAATAATCACCATGGAAGTAAAGCAGTATGCACACATTAGTGTTTATGGTAAATGGGGTGAAATAGCCAGGTAATGGGACATTGGAGTGGCTGCAGGGGGACTCTGGTGCTGTATTTTGGTTCTGTTCTTCAGTTTGCATTTGAAATGTGGTATCCCACAATCCCATTGGAGTGGGTGGGGTTGTGTAATTATGTATGCAAATTTGTGACTGGTATTGTGACTGGTCCCTTGGGGGGGTGGAGGTAAAGTTGGCACTGAATCTGTCGGCCAGTATATTGGCAATAACTGTTGGCTCAGTATAGGAGATACCATTGTCCAGTAGTTCAGAGCAAATCTGGCCTTGTGGTTTTGTTTACTATCTGCTACAATTCTGTTTTCATAGCTAGATTTAGAGGATTTGATGAAGGATCTCAACTTTTTGTTGAGGCTGATAAGGGAGTTTTTCTAGTCTTGGGACTTCACCTTATTCTGCATCAGTTTCCTCCTCCTGTTGTAGAGCTTGTTTATGGCAGGGGACTACCAGATTGGCTTCCTTTTTTTGGAGGAGAACGTCTTGGTTCTATTGGGTATGGCGAGATCCATGCATTTGTGTACATGTTCGTACAGGGAATTGGTGTATGATTTGACGGTCATGCAACAGATCTCCATTTGCAAGGGTGCCGTGAAGTTAGCCACCTCTATTTTTAGGAGCCCAAAGTTAGCTTTGGAGACGTTTTTCATGGTGGTTACCTTGTGGGGGGTGGGGACAGATGTGGATTTCCAAGGTGATTAGTTTGTAGTCGGATCTAACCAGGGAGGAGTTGACTATTGGTATAGAGCAACGGTCGCCCATCTTAGTAATGACTAGGTCAAGGATGTTGCTATCTCTAGTGGGGATAAGAACAAGCTGGTTCAGGGTATTGGATTTAATGAATTCCCGGAAACTTTGGGCAAGTGTATTGGTACATGAGTAGTTTTCCCAGTTAATGGAGGTGTAGTTGAAGTCGCCCAGTATGAGAGTGTTAGGTTGGACCCTAATATTCTCCAGGGTGCTTAGGAATGTGGAATGTGAGTCTTGGAATATGGTTGGGGACCTGTAGCAGGCTACAACCTGAATTGCTGTCTTACCCAATGTTTGCTGCACCTGAAGTATCTCAGAGGAGTTATGTTGGGCTACTAGTCTGGAGGTGTGTGCATCCTTTATGAATATGAAAACAGCTTTGATCCAAGTTCTAGGGCTTAAAGGTGTGGAATGAGTTATAGCCTGGTAATGCAGGGGTGCTTTCTGCTGCCTTGAACCAGGTCTTTGCTACGTCACAAATGTCGATGTTCTCCATTTTAAGGACTGCTTTGAGCAAGTGCATTTTGAGATTTAGACTTCTAGTGTTGAGTAGCATGACCCTCAGATTGCATTTGTTTGTAGCTGTTACGGTGGTAATTTGGTCTTTGGAACACCACCTAAAAATGGTACTATAGGGGTGGCAAGAGCCTTGGCCAGTATCCGGAAGCCCAGGGGTGACAGATGCACGCGATCTCTGCAAAGCATCGAGGTCTGTCAGTCATGTCATCCCAGGCAGCCAGATACTGGATCCCCTAAGAATGACACCAGGAACTTAGTCAATTGTTGAAATGAGTCATTCTCTGCTTGTACAGTGGTTATAATTCTGGGTGATGGTACGATGCTGCTCAAAGCTAGGATCATACCCACCTGGGCTACAGAATCCGAGAGCTCCTCCATTTCTCTTTTCATGTAGTTCAGGGAGGTACGTCTCAGATCTTTCACACCCACATGTACAATGACAGTCATATTTGTACCTATTGTTGAGGGACCTGAGTGCGTGCGTTATGTGGTGGATCCTTGTGCCTGACAGGCAGCTGACTGTTACTTTCTCCTTATTCAACCTAGTGAGTGGGACATCAGTGTGCCTCACTATCGAGTCACCTATGACTAGTGTGTTGGGCATGATATTTTGCCTTAGGGGCTTTGTTTCAGTAGCACTGTGTTTAAGAGCATTATCTGTCTCGTGATTAGTGTTGTGTTGTGGTGGTTGAGTGCATTTTTGCCCTGGAGGTCTCTGCTGTTTTGGTAGACTTTTTATTGAGAGCCTCCGTGAAGGTGGGTGTGTGGTTTGTGTTTTTATGTGTAGGCAGTGCTGTTGTGTGTTTTGGAGGTCTATGTGTTCCATGTGTTGTGGTGCAGGTGTTGACCTTCTCCTCTTGACCAGCTATTCCGGTCTTGGCTGGAGAGTGCGTGTCTTCAGTTTGGATATATAAGTGCATCTCTCACAAGTCTGAGTGTTGGGAGGTAAGAAGAGGGGGTTGTCAGTGTACATGAGACAGTTGCTACATTGCCTCAGGATGCCCAAGTTCACCAGGTTAATAGGAGAATGCACAGGGAACTGACCTTGAGACATGCCTGGAGGGGTGGGCATTAATAAGTACTGGAACTGTTTCCTTGTAGAACGTTTAGTGCTGGTAGAATTTTTGTGTGCTATAATAATTGCTACATGAAGTCTGGTAAAGTGCTAGACTAATAAGCTAGTAAAAGTGCAGGAGAGGAGAGAACTAGTAGATCTAAGGGAAAAATTGAAGAGCAGACTTTGGCACAGCTCAGAAGCTTACAAACAGTCCTGGATACAGCAAATCTGTATCTGGACTAGACTAGTTACAGGGAAGGTGGGAGACAAGTGCAAATGCGGGCTTTTGAGCCAGAAAGTTTAAGAGATGATAAAACTGCCTAAACGACCAATAAACTACAATTTCTGGGCCAGAAACCACTCCTCTTGTGGTAGCTAGACTACGTAGTGCTTACCACTCCCAATGATAAGCTAGAAGGCTTCCCTCCAACACAAAATGGATTGGTGGGCTCAGAAGCTTACATGCAGTCCTGGATACAGCAAATCTGTATCTAGACTAGTCTAATTACAGGAAAGGCGGAAAAAGCGCAAATGAGTGCTTTAAAACCAGAAAGTTGAAAGAGATGGAAAAACTGCCCAAATGGTCAATATACTACAATTTCTGGGCCAGAAACCACTCCTCTTGTGATAGATAGGCTACCTAGTGCTTACCACTCCCACTGATAAGCTAGAAGGCTTATATCTCACCTGAAAACAGTCATAGATCTTATTTTGAGTAGTATGCAACATTCCCCATGAAAAACTATTATCAGGTGACTTCAATACTGACTATCTCTGTCTGTCCACTAACAATCGCACCCATACCATAAATCTATATGGACTAACACAACTGTTCACCACTCCCACTATTTCAACAATAAAAGCAACAAGAGTACCACAGTAGACTGGATACTCACTTCAGTGCCAGGTAAAATCTCTTAACTCCAGGACCCTCTCAGACTCTAAGCAAGCATCTTTCTTTATTAGCTATAAGAAAGCAAACAAAAATTCAGAAACACCACCACTTTAACATGACTCATTATTTTCCATTTTGTACTTATATTTTTTATCTTGAGGTGAATGTTTGTAGTTAAAATAATCAGAAATGGTTAGGATTTGTGCAGTTAGCTTTTCACAGCAACCTCGCCCCTTCATGGAGGGTTTGGGATCTAAGGTTAAGTTAGCTGAACTATAAAATACTGGGCCTAGCTCCTCAAGGAGTGGGTTGGTGCTCTTATCTGTAGTCTGCAAGGGCAGTGTTTTATTCTGGCAACATTTGCGACAATCATAGGTTCATATGTTGTTATTAAGCTAACGATCATGAGGGCCCTTACAAGCCTACCATGCACCCCAAACCATTTGGGTCCCAAGTGTCATATAGTGGGGCACATTGGTAGGCAGGTAGCTAAAGATATGTAGGGGAGTGTTAGGATAATACTTTTTTATTGACACCCTGTGTCCATAAGGAATATAGGTGCCAGACTGTGGGTACATTTTCATTTTCCATCCAATTGTCAAGGTTTCATTTGAATAGGGTCGGGGTGAACTCTGTTTTACATTGATGGGGAGCCTATTCCATATTGCAGGAATCCTTTAGGACTTATATCTGTCTCTCCAGCACATTCTGTTTATGCCTCAAGCAAATTTCAGATCCTTGGATCTAGTGTTTCTGCTGCTGTTTGTTTTGCACATGTGCAACAGATCCATCAGAGCTTGGTCTGAGGAAGCCCTGTAAGCCAGGCAAAAATCCCCTCTCAGCAGCCTGTAGGAGATTGTATAGAGACAGGGCCTTTAGGCGATCAGCATAGGGCAGGATATTCATGCCCTGAATTCTCCTGGTGAGAAACCTTTGAGGGCATTCCAACTGCTGCAAATATCTGGGAAGATACATGTCAATGGGAGCATTGTATTCAATAATAGGTCTGATAAGGGCTGAGTAGAGTGGTACTACCTTGGATCTGGATGACATTCCTTTAGCTACAAGTAAGGTGACATAGAATAATTTTCTTAGGATCTTAGCTACATGTTGGTCAAAGGCCAGATTGTTCTCTGCATATTTTCCTAGTTCTCTTATTACTGGGTTGACTCTTAGGGGCATTTTATCATTGAATAATTAACTTGGGTTGACAGTTTCCTGAAGGGCATTATAATGCATTTTCTGGTAATGAGTTTTAGGTCATGGCTTTGGCACCAGTCATTTGTCTGTGTTAAACCCACTTGCAAGATGTTTATGTCTCGGTGGGAATCTATAATAGCTCCAAATTTACAGTCATCTGTGAACTTGGTGTGCCAGAGGCCTTTAAAGTCAACCTTGACTTCCAAGAAGTAGATGTCAAAAAGAAGAGGGCCCAGCACAGAGCCCTGAGGTACTCCACTGGAGACCAATGTCTTGATGGAGGTGGCCTCAACTATCCTGACTTCTTGCGACCTGTGTGTGAGCCAAAGTGTGTGTCACTGTCAGTTAAAGGGAAGAGCTCTTTGGATTTTAGATTCAAGTTTGATGGAATTGGGTACAGAAAAGAGAGAAGCAAAAGAGTAACACAATGTCTGCTTGTGGTAAGTTTTACTATAAGGCCAAAATCTGACAAAAAGAAGGACTGACAATGGTGAAGTTAATTGAACTCCATGCTTTTTTTTCTTTTTTTTTTTTTTTTGAGAAAGCACTGTTGTTAAAATAATGGAGAAATGTATATTAATGACTACTATTAAAGGATAATCATTTTGTAACACTTAAGCAGCCGTGGTTTCCATATTTGACTAAGGGTTGTGGTAGCCAATTGCTTTTTCAATACTAATTTGTGAAATGGAGGTTATGTGGCTTTGGTCACCAGAGAAATATAAGAGAAAATACATTTTTGGTTTGTTTTCTTTTAAACGGAATACAGAAAGTAGTTATCTTTTATTAATGATAATGAAGATTCTGCATTGCAAAGAAAACTGTTAATTTAGGATGTAGACCATCAGACTATTAGTAGGGTTTGGTGGATGTTTGTAGATACTGGACCTAAGAATAAGGGAAAGTTATCATGCAATACGGGCTATCTTAGGATAACATTGCAGTATGTTTTCTTTAACATTTTTCCTTTAATCATATGTGGTATAATGCTACTAGACACAGTGTATATTTAGAATATTTTTTCTCTTCTTTTATTACTGAATGTAAGGCAGAGAAAATCACGGACACCAACAGCTTATTCAGTGTTAACAATTCCAGTAACACAACTGATTGCATGATGTAATAGTTACTCAAAGTATTGTGATTGCTTTGGAGTCTAACTCATACATTGGAAGAATTTACATGATATTCATATCTTAGAATTTCAATGTGATTCTATTTTTTTTAATTATTTCTAATTGCAGTCAGACATATAGTGTGCATGTTTTAGATATTTATAACATGTTTAAGTCTGTTTTATTTGTATGCTAACTTTTGTTTATGTTGGTATGAAAATAGTCTAACAAGGAAAGTTGTGGAGAGACCTCAGATTGAGTAGTGGCTGTTATGAGCTAATTTTGAATGTAGAGTTGAATTTGTTGGCAGTATTATTAGACGGAACTCATACATTCTGTGATTGAATTTCCTAATTAGTATGTATTGACCTTCAGCAGAAGTGGGACAGGTTAAAGCGGAGATAGTATGAAATTGTAATAAAAGTTGTTTTCTTTATTTCTTTTTAGGGGTTATGAATTCAGTCATTACCTTTATAGTACAATGAAATATCTAGATTTCTACAAAATGCTATACAAAGTTAATCTTGGAATATTAATAAAATGAGAAACCCAGTGGAGTAGGCTATGATATTTGCTTATTTAAAAAGTTGCATTGTTAAGTGGTTTTTACCCCAGAGATCAAACTTTCTACACAGGAAAATGGTAAATTGCAGAAGATGGGGCACTGTAAAGTGTTTTTTCTTGATTCTTTAGATTGAGAAAAGGGTTGGTGTAATTTAGTATAAGATTGAGTACAGCTCAAGATGTAAGATAAATTAAAAGACCCAGCTGGTGAGTATGTTGTTATAAACAGGAGATTGTTTGGAATTCAAATTACTTTGGGCAGTGTATATTGCCCCCCTCTGAGTACTCAGTGTCAGAGTTCAGAGAAGCCATGGCTCAGTTAATACATTTCCATGTAGGACTAATATTATTCATGGGTGACTGGAACTTAAGAACAGATCAGACTGAATTGTAAGGTGATTTGACTGCACTGAAACTCCCTAGAGTCAGTCAGTATTTTCAAAAGATTTGTGTGCTTATGGGAGTGGTTGATATAATCTAAGAGATGCAAATCAGTAGAACCTAAGAGATAATGCATATGCATTTTATTCCCATGCTTAGTGAATGTATTTTAGGACAGATAAGCTATATCACTTAGAAATCACAATGCTGTCTAGTGCAGTCCTTGAAAAGTTTAAAGGTAGTGGAGTTGGATCCTGGCCTCCCCCTTTTATTATTTAGGGAAACCACTTCAATATCAAATCACTTGGATTTAGATGTCTAATTTTATAGTTTACCTTACTTTAAAAGAATGGTTTGAGAACTATCTGCAGCAATGAGTTGATAGGTGCCAAGGAGATGAAGGCAAATTCAATGGCTAGTCAAAAGTTTTCAAAGGATCATTAAGGGAGGGACTGAGCAGTATATGACTAGAGGGGCACCTGCAAGTTCTAAAATGGATGGAGTATATCAAGCTCCTCAGTACTTGATAGACTTTAGCATGTTCACCAAATCTACAAACCTATACAGTTAGTCACTGCTCTACTTATAACCAGATGAGCAAGCATCAGTGATTATTTATAGGTTCATGGATATGTGTGTTGTACTAGGCAGTTGATCGGGTAGGACATTTGTTGCCTAGCCACACTGTAGCTCCCTTTAAGTACTACTCTTTTTCATAAGGGTTTGTGGGGTAAGACTGTGGGTGTATTTGCAGTTGCCCATCCATTTATCCAGGTTACCTTTGAAGAGGGAGCTACGTTTTAACATGCAATAGAGTCTGTTCCCAATGACAGGAATCCTTTGTGTAATAAGTCTGTTATGCCACAGTTCTATTTATGTTTCAATGAAGGTTGAGGTCTTTTATATGAATGTTTATGGTGTTACTGGTTTTGTGAAGATGAAGGAAGTTGCTCAAGACAGGCCTTGTAGGCTAAGTAGAGGTTATCCTAAAGTATTTGTATGACACAGCGAAGAAGGATAGGTCTTTAAGGCATTCTACATTGGTAATGGAACTTAGGCCCTTGATTTTCTTTGTGAGGAAATGATGGGGTCTTCTGAGTTGGATGATGTATCTTGAAGGGTGCACTATATTCAATTCTGGGCCTAGTTAGGGAGGAGTAGTGAAGTATTACAGCTACTCTGGATCTGAAAGATATACCCTTGGTAATCAGAAGGACTATATAGAAGGATTTTCTGACAACCATAGTTATGCAGCAGTCAAACAAGATGCTACTGTTTTGCAGAGAGTACTGTACTATATGTTTTGGAATTTAGCATGAGGCCATAGTCATAGCACAATTTATTTGTATGTCTAAGTCCTTCTTGCAAGATGTGGGATCCCCCAGGAGAGTTGACAATGGCTCTAAGTTTGCAGCCATCAGCAAACTTTGTTAGCCAAAAACTGTTGACATCTTTAACATCAGAGAAAGAAATGCCAGGTATGAGTGGCCCCGGTACTGGGCCTTGGGGGCATCACTAGTGATGAACCATTTGGAAAAGACTATGCACTCAGTCAATTTGCTGTGTTCTGTCTGTGAGGAAGTTTGTGATCCAGTGAATGATGAAAGGGATTGCCCTTACTTTGATTAGCTTGTTTTAATGCTCAAGTGTGGGATAGTGTCAAACACCTTGGGTAGATTGAGGTATTGTGTGTGTACTAATCTGCCATCATCCAAGACTTATGTGACTTTCTCAAATACGTCTGCTAAGTTAAGCTAGCAGGACCTACCCTTCAGAAACTGATTTGAGTCCAGGCACTTTAAGCTACCAACAATTGTGTTTATGAGGTCCATAATGATGCATTCCATTCATTTGCAGATATGGTTTGTGAGGCTTATGGTTGTACAGTTACTAGGATTATTGGTTGATCCTCCCCTGTATAGAGGGATAACCACTGCTGTTCTCTTTGCCTCAGACACAAAGCCAGATAAGAGGCTGAAGTTGAATGGATTATAGACAGTGCTTCTTACTAACAAGGACGCACCCAGGCATGTTGCCAGGCCCTATGACATCAACAGAGAGAAGTTTGAACTAAATTTAAGTGGCTGAGTAGGTAGTGTTGTTAAGTTTCCAGTCAGAGCAGTGTTTGGTATTGTCTCTAAGGTTACTGACAAGGTTTAAGAAGGGTTTGTGACTATCTTTGACAGATGTGGTGATCTGTAGTTCATTTGTAATCTTAAGAGGCTTTCATTTTGCTTCTCAGTCATTGTTTTACTTTATGAATTTTATTTTGAGCTGTGGGTTTTGCAGTTTGTTCCTAAGGAAGAATATATGTTTCTCTTATTACACAGTTTATTTATGTTACTGTTCCAACAGCTGTGTGCTATTGTTTTTTTTTTTCAAAATATGTTAAAGCTTCAGGAAATGTGATATCATGACATATGATTTTTTTTTTCTTTTGGGACACCAATTCACCTTACTCCAATAGTACAAAATGTCTAAGATGTTACATACAGACAGACTTCTTAAAGCTATAACTTACTTTGAAAATAGGGAATATAGTTATAATCATTCAAGTTATAATCATTAATATCATCCACCCCATCCAACCACTACCTTTCTTTCCACTCCACTAACTACTACCTTGATTATAGCAAGCTCAGATGCTCATAAGCCAGTACTTATTATACAGCACAAACTTCTTCTTCTTGTAACATTTGTTAATGTCTGGTATGCACGTCACAGATAAAGATTCTAGTTGTCTACTGATGTACTATGTTCTTCATCTGTAAATATGTTGTAAGTAATTGCTATGTAAATTGTTAATCACTATGTAATCCAATGTAAATACTGTCTGTTTATTTTAACTGTGGAGCTTTTCTCCCTGGGCCTCCGCTGAAAATGGACCTACGTCCAGTCGGACACTCCCGGTCAACAAATTGAAATAAATAAATAAATAAAAAAAGTATTATATTCACTGGGATATATGCTGAATCTGTTTTGATTCACTGGGATATAGCTTGGAATTCTACAAGGAACTATACTTTAGTGTCCATTACCCATTCACTACAGCTTGGAGTAGATTCTCTGAAACTCAAAAGGTTTTGTACAAATAGTATGTATCCTCCCAAGGGAAAAAAACAAGTGTCATGCTCCCGTCACACATATCTGGCGACATCATCTGTGACTCAGAATGGCAGAGTGTATGTGGGCTTGTTTCTGTCTGTAGAGAAGCAGAATATGTGACTGGGAATTTCTGCAGTACCAACAAGGATGCTACCATATGCATTGTATATATATATGCTGCAGCTTGTTCCTGGCATACTGTCCCCTGATACATAATGCACATAATGTACTTCTCTCTGGTATGACAAAAACAGAAACATAATCACAGATGAAAATCACCTCAGCAGCATTCCTGATTCTGCAGAATGTCTGATTTAGCCTCACATCTTTGCTTTGTCTTTCTTAAGATTAATGATCTTCTAGGAAATTGCTGAGAACTGCAGTCCCTAAATAATAACAAACATTAAAGGATTTAGGGGTGCTGGATACAGTTTTTTACCCTAAACTCTTATTGCATCATGTGTTGCTAGATATTTCCAGTTTTCACAGTATCTTGATGTTATTATTTAGCAAACTGTCTCACACATCCTTATTGTTGTTGATTACACTGTACTATCTATTGATTTTAGCATAACTGTATATCCATAGGTACTTAAGAGGCTATTGATCTGTGAGGATCTTAAAATGCTTGGCTAATGGCATGGGATGGTGCATAGCCATTTTATGAGATTACAAATTTGGTGATAATCAAGCACAAGTTCAAGATAATATACTTGATATAGTGTATATAACCTGCAAAGCTCTCCCAACTGCTAAATCCTGGTTGCTACAGTAACCATGGGTTCTTATGTCCCCACTGTAAATGTTTTAACTCCTGAATTTCTAGCCTGCCTGGGAACATAGACCTGTAGTACAGAGTCATAGTAGTGAGAGAAATGTGATTTGTTATAGGTTCTGAATTGGAGAGCTCCATTGGCTGGACTTATTGTCTTTTTTTAATTGTTTTCCTCTCTAGCTAGTCTCCTATAACCTGCACTCTTACTCAAGACTCTGAGAAACATGGAAAGCCTTGAAGTGTGAGATTGTTAATCAAAAAGTGAAGAAAAGAAGCTGTGCTCAAAGCGCTTCAGCCAGTGGACTCAATCTATAGTGGGTTTGCTGTGCAAAAGCTTTTTTCTCAACAGCAAGCCTTCCTAATCCATACAACATTAGTAATCTAAACATGAGGCTTCAATAACCTGCACTGAATGAAATAAATCACAACCAGAGCTTCAGTAAAGCCTGTCTGGGATATCTGTACATCCCAACCTAAGAAATTAGGCACCCCCCCCTCTCCACTCATTAATAAGTTTACTTAAACTAACCCCTGTATTTTAGAATCAGGCCATCTCAAAGCTGTTCTAGTCTCCTCACCCCCCTAATTTACTTCAGTCATCAAAACCATGGACCAGCACTTCGCCACAATTTCTGTATACAGCCTGATTGAGATGGGCATCTTGAGACCATGCAAGAATTGTCTCATGCTTTCTGATGATCCCCTATTACTCAAATACTATAACACAGTGTGTAAGATAGTAATGGAAGCTAAAATCTCACACACAGACAGCTCAGACATTAGTATCATCAGCAGTACACCACACACCACACCTCACCACGACAACCATACTACACATACTCCATCAGATGCTGAGGTGGTAAAGATTAACTTTCCTAAACCTCAAAGATCTCCAGAATGTAACACAGGTACAAAGCAAACTCAGCAGCACTGTCCGCCTGTTAAGCCTACCACCTCACATAGTGGAAGCAGCCCCAGAGTCAAGAATGCTAAACCTATAAGCAGGTATTCTCTAAACCAAATATTCTAGTTATAGGTGACTCCATTGTAAGACATATGAGATGTAGCTCTTACCATGCCGAGCAAGGAAAGATTGACAGCTGTCTGCCTGGTGCCTGGATCTGACAGGACGTACATGCACTCAATTCCTTGAATAACAAGTACATATATGACTTTGTCATAGTACATATGGGTGTCAATGACATGAGATGTACCTCCTTGGACTATATGAACAGAGATATGATGGAGCGCTTAGACTATGTGTCCAAGGTAGGCATGAGCCTAGCACTGAGCAGCATTCTACTTTCTCCAATAGTGATGCTGCAATATGAGTGAAAAATAATTGATTTCAATAATTGGCTTTGTTTTTGGTGTCATTTGAAGGGGGTCCAATATTTGTCAGACTGGGAGGACATGATTAATAGACCATGCTGCTTCACCAGGGATGGCCTACACGTACGTATTCCATCACAGCTTTTGAATATTGTCAAAGACATTTTGCACCCCATAGTGCCTTTTTTTGCAGTGCCAACCAGGTATACTTATCAATGATTAAATAAACAAAGGAAAATTTGAAGGTTTCATTGAGCTAGGAGCCTTAACAAGAAACTCCACTCCCTACTAGCTCTCCCCACCTTGGAGGACATAAATATTGTTTGAAACAGTGGAGAGTACTCCAGCTGTGCAAGGCCATAATGCCTTCCACACTTTTAGACCATCCACTTCACAGGATGGTAAAACAATGGACAAGTCTTGATCTTCATTCAAAAGAGACTTACATCAATGCTGGTAAAACAGTATGATGCAAGAAAGATTATTCATGTCCAAATCACCATTACAAAGATCCCTTACAACATATTTACCATGCTGTACAACTCCCTCTATATCTCAAGAAAGCTACAATGCCTGTAGACAACAACTTGAGTCACTCAGTACTAAACCCAAAACCATTTTCACGTGTAAACTAAACTATCAAGCTATAGAATGGGAAACCTATACCACCTCTACTGCACAAACACAGAGATCTCTGGACTTTGTCAATACAAACACCCTGGAACAACTATTCAAGGTACCTATTGAGAGAAAAATATTAGACCTTGTCCTTACTAACATTGGGGCATCTTGCATCATCTCTTGCATATCTTCATTACTTGTTAGGTCTTACCACAAAGCCATCTCCTTCAAAATAAAATGGAATCCAGGAACCATTTGCCCCCCCCCCGATACCTTCAACATTTTCTCCAAATCAGACTACCTATTCCTAAGTGATGCATTGGCAAGCTTCAAGCTTCAAATCCCACGAAACCCAGTTAACTTTACTGAATATGTGGAAACATTCACCACTAATCTATATCGCCATATATACAGCTGCAAAGAGATGGCTATATCCAGTAGAAACAAACCCCTGATTGGAACTTTCATATCAACAAGCTTTACAGTAAAAGGAAGAGATTGCTGGCTAAAAGTAAGAAGAGCAATACACAGAATGATACAGCCCTCATCATTAAATTAAACAAGCAACTCAGGTGCTTAATTAAAGCCATGTTCAGGGTGAAAATAGCAATCCAAGCAAAGGACAGTCACAAGTTCTTCTTTAGTTATGTTCTTCACCTCCGGAGTATAATACAACAATGCACTGAGCTGATAGTAAATGATGTTAACTGCACTGAAACTAAAGATATATTTAATTTACTGACCAATACATTCATCTCAAACTTTACCCCTCTCTCCCCTAGTCATTGTCATGAAATATCTGTAACCAACTCGCTACTAGTAATCACATAAGACCAAGTCCTGAAAATGGCATCAAAAGCAAAAAAATACTGCAGTAATGGGTTCTGACAATACCCTGGATAGAGCTTGAATAGCATTAAGCTCAGTTTAACCACACCACTAACAACACTGTTCACACTTCACCTTCCATACAGGTTTTGTACAAAGTGAATGGAGAACAGCAACAGTTATTCCTCTGCATAAGGTAGGACCTTCCACAGACCCATAAGTCTGACCAGCCTCATATGCAAAGCCATGGAAAGAATTGTCATGGAATTAATCAATAAGAATATAGGGAACCTCCAGACATTGGACCCATCTTGGTATGGATTCTTCAAAAGCAGGTCATGTTTACTCAACTTTGTGGACTTTTTTGAAAAGGGCACCAAAGCAATGGATGAAAGTAAAATGGTACACACTGCCTACCTTGACCTGGCCAAGGCTTTTGAGACAATCCCCCATTCAGGCATAACAAAACAAACCCTTTGTCACCTGCTGGATTTCCAACTTGCTCACAGATAGGATGCAGGAAATTAGTATAGGGGAAGCTACCACCACAAAAAGACTAGTCATCAATGGAGTCCTCCAGGGTTCTGTGCTGAGACCTCTGCTGTTTGGCATATACTTTCCTAAGGGTTCTGGTTAAGTAAGTTTGCAGATGACTACAAGCTAGGAGCAGTGATCAAATCCTCAAAAGACTCAGTCATCCTACAGGAAAGTTTGTCCCAAACAAATACCTGGTGCCAGAGACATTGACTAAAGCTAAATGCCAAAAATGCATTATCATCTCTACTGGAAAGTCTGCTTTCACAGGGAACTACCACATTGACAACACATCCCTAAGAGTAGACCCGATAGTTTGGCTTTGGGAACTCATGGGGAGAGTGACCTAAGTTTTGACCAGCATGTGTCCAATGTGGTAAAGAAGTCCTTCTATAGTACATAGCTCATAAACAAGGGGATTGTTTATAGATCTAGGGATGTCATTGTCCCCCATTACTCAGCTCTCATTAAGCCAGTCTGAGTATAATGTCCATTTTGGCATGTATTTGTCCAGGCATACAACAACTGGAATCCCAGCGGAGATACCTTACAAAAAATGATATCAGGCCTTAATAATACATCCTACATGGAATGCCCTGAAACCTTATCACTGTATTTGGTCTCTTACAGATTGTTAAGTAGTGATCTGTGTCTGGTATGCAAATCATCCTCTGACCCATTACTGATGCGACTTACTTCACATATGCATGTCAAATGGTATCAGAAATAATTGATCCAGGATCCTAAACCTCTTATGCAAAAGAAACAAAACATTTGGAAGGACAGGTATATCTTACAGAGAATACCACCCTAGCTTTCAGCTGTTTGTGCCCAGAATCAAGGACATTTTTTAAAAAAGATTAATACTTTTAACTTGAAACATTAACAGAATAAGAGAATGTGAATTAATGTGCACTGTCTAATGTAAAATAAGTCTGTAACTCTAATTATTGTCATTATTTATGATGTGTAATCCATTACCTTTTCACCCTAAATCACCAGTTTTTAGGAGGAATTAGGAAGGACAAAGCTAAACTTTGAACAAAAATCAGGGATGCCCCTGAGTAATAGGGGCAGATGACAGGCATGGATACCACTGCTCTGGAAAATACTCCCCATCCACGTAAAACAAAGCTCATCCCTGTTCACATTCAAGTGTAACTCAGATCAGTAGATGGGAAACATAAAATGTCCCTATGTCTCCCTCGTGTACTACCAATGGGCAGAGATAGTTCCTAAATGCTTTATCCAGTGCATGAGACCCCTCCAAACATCTACGTTTTGATTTAATAATTTTCACTAGAGTAATGTAATATATAAATACAGATCTTGGAAAGGGCTAGTGGAAATCTAAACTACATTGAGATGGGTTAATTTTAAACACCAAATGGGATAATTAGCTAGGCCTAAAATGGCTCACAAAGGCAGTTAGCCTAGTACTAACCTATAAACGTATAAAAATTGGAGCAGATGATAATCCTAACATTGAGCACTGAAATCAGTACATCTTACTTTTGGGATAATGAGGGATAAGGACTTCTATCTGTATGACCCTGGGTCATTGTCAGAGCAGATGAATGTGTTCAGTTTTGCTGACTGCTTCACTTACTGGTAGTGTACTGTTTGTCATAGGCTGATTTGAAATAAGTCTATGATGTATAGTTAAGTAAACCACAGAACCACTTATCAAAATGTGTCAAGCTTAATGTTAGCTGGGGGGGGGGTAACTGGAGTAACTATGCCATTTCATATTTTGATTCATCAAAGGTATGGTAGTATTTGCACTAGCTTTTTAAAATTTATTTCATTCCCCACTCTGTCTGCCATCATCCATGTCCTCCATCCCTTCCCCAATCTCCTGCAATAGGCACCCACAGCCAGATCCAGAACTAGGCAACCTAAGCAGTCACCCGTTCTTCTTTAAGGATGCATGCAGTGTGTGTTTTAATATTGTCTGTGTGTACGTCTTTAATAAGATGCACTCATATTTAAACTTTGGAGCTGTGTACATTTTTTATGACACAAGCATGGATTATTATGGAGAGCTGTTGCTGAGCCATTCCAGACTTTTAAGAGACAAGCATTGAGCATAACGTTTGCCATTCCAGACGAATGTGAAACACAGGTTTTGTGTGTGTGTGTGTGTGTGTGTGTGTGTGTGTGTGTGTGTGTGTGTGTGTGTGTGTGTGTGTGTGTGTGTATAGAATACCCCAGTTACGAATGGCAGGTTGGTTAATTTATTCAGACTCAAAACCTGTTCCTTGTATACATGACCCTAGAGCCTGAATCCTCTATACCAACTGCCAAACTGTCATCAGTGAGTGCATTTCAAGGACTGTTAAATTCCTATGCATTTTCAAAGATTGTTGAGTTTCTGAGCATTTTAAAAGAATGTTGAGTTTCAAGGGAAGATAAGTTACTGCTGTTCATGCTAAGTCTGTTTTCAGTGTGTAACTGTTTTGTTTAGCAAATGTCCATCATCAGTGTTTGTGCTATAAATTTTAAAAGCACTGTTAGTAGCACATGTGAAGAAATTAGACACTGTCATTTGTGCTAGCATGTGTGGCTGAGATTTTGTTCATAATTTCAGATTAACCTGTGTGTTATATGCCAGCATGATTAGCTATAATATTGTAAATAGGTTCTTACATGTTGATTTATAATCTGTTTGTACAGAATGTTTTAAAGACTTGAACAGTGTCTTTTTGCATTTCTAATTGCGCATGTTTGTGAAGATAGATTGTAAAGACAAACTGTTTCAGATTCAGATGATCTGCAGATGATGTCATTGGAATGTTGACAGTTGCTATGTGTTATTGTCAGAAGCTAAAAGACCGGAAGGAACTTTAGTAAATAGCCATTGGTTGATTTTCAAAATGTGAAATGAAAATTAGAACTGGAACAGTTGTGACAGGCTAGCCTATAAAAGAAAACTAGAGAAGCAGAAAACGCTCATGAGAGCTGTTCAAATGAATTTGATATAATACACTGGTACCTCGGCTTTTCACCTTCAAAGGATAATACACAGTGAAAAACAGCCACTTTTTAAATAGGTTTAAACTCCCATCAATAATACTCAATTAGCTAGTTAAGCATTTTTTAAACTTTTTAAAGTGCCAACATCATTATAGTAAATGCAGACATACATTAATACATAAATATATCTTAAATAAATACTTTACACCTTAGTTTATAACAACCTTCATCCTTTTTAACATTTTAAAACCATTTTTAATCTTTTTAAACATTTATCTATATTAAATATTTTAAACATTTTAAACAAGCTTTCTTAATCACCAAATTCACTTCTAGATTGAGACACCCTAGGATATAACGTCATATAGTTTAAAATAAATTTTCTCTCTAGCTCATTTGACTTCTTAACAACATCTCCCCTCCTGCATAAGAAAAATGAGACAACATTGCCCTCATGCATATTCACAAAATGTTCAGCAACTGGTCTCTTCATATTTTTATTGCGGATATCCTTCAGATGTTCCATAATTCTCACTTTAACAGCTCTTTTTGTTTGTCCAATATACCATTTTATATTTTCGCAACCACAACCAACTATGTAAACTACACAATGAGTTACAATTAAATCTACTTCCACAAACATTTTTTTTTACCATTAATATAATTGCCTGATATATTTTTATTACAATTACAAACCTTACAATGCCCACAAGCAAAAACACCAACAGACTCTTGATGAACATTAGTAAAAGCCATATTTAACAATTCCTTTAAATTAGCATAACGTCCATAAGAGAATTTCACAAATTTTGAAAACAGATTACCCACAATTTCATCTTCACATATAATATACCACAAGTCCAAAATTGCCTTTCTCATTATTTCTGAAAAGCCAGAATATTTTGAAACAAAATACAAATCTGTATTTCCAAAAATATTAGGCTCAACATTAGTTTATCAACAGCAGTCGTCCTTATTTTATTTCTAGCCTTAGATTTCCCCTCTAATGTATCATCCAAAGCCTGTTGCAAAATCTCCACCTTATAACCTCCTTCCACAAGCCTTTCTTTTGTTTCCAAAAGAAACTTCATCCTACAATTTTTTCAGACATGTTTCGAGCAATATGTTTAAACTCACCCAATGGTAGTGAGTTTTACAAGTGGGGGGATGCATACTCTCTGCATGTAAAAAAGTATTTACTGCAGTATATTTCCTAAAATATTTAAACTGGATATTCTTGTTTAAATCCACATAAAACTCATCCTCAAGAAATTCCATACTAGAATCACCTTTCAGCATTGAACATTTCAACCCATGCCCATTCATATTCAAATAAGTAAAGAAGAGATCAAAATCCTTAGGGTCACCCTTACACAAAAAATGAGATCATCAATAAATCTCTTAAACATCACCACATACTTTTTATAAAACTCAGAACTTTTTCTTAAAGTAACCCATATACAGAATAGCAGTTATTGACTAAAGGCACTAAATTTGTACCTGTGAAAGTGCCTACTTGAGCAGAAGTTCTACTAGAAGTTAAAAGTTTTTGTAGAAAGTCACACCTAATTGTATATTATGATAAGAAATAAATGACATTGATGCAGTTGAAGCATGTGATATTGCGGATGATGACCCATTATTAAATGTTTCTATTTATGATAACATTTTGTTTGAAGAAAGTTTGTATGTTGATAATGTATGTGGAAAGGGGTATGAAACTGGTTATGGGAAATTGCTGGTTCCATGTAAGCCTATTTCTAGCAAATTTATGCCACCAAAGTTGTCTTCTGCTGTTGTTTTGTTTGAACAAATGTTATTTAAAAGAATTGAACATGATTATTTAAACTTTGTAAAAAGTGAAAAACAATTTAGCATTACTAAAGATGAATGGAAAACTTTAAATTCATTAAGAGGGGAGTTGAATGACTTTGTATTCAAACAAGCAGACAAGGGGGACAAATGGAAGTTAATGTCTAGGTTGAAATATAATGATGGTGTACAAATTACTGACAGTGAAGGATGATTATGCAAAATTGGATTGTTGGTATGTTTAATGAGCAACCTCTTGAAATTTTGGAAAGAGGTGAAAGACTAGGATTTTTGAAGAAGGAAAATGTTAGAAAATTGCTTATTGAAAAGCCATATGATCCTATGTTTTGTGTGTTACTAAAATTACATAAAATTTTAAGGGACCCACCAGGAAGACCTATAGTCGTGGGGGTGGGATCGAATTTGCAAAATGTAGGTACATTTTTGGATTCTTTAATGAAAAAATATTCGGTTAAGGTGCCTGCACATTACTAATACTGAAGAGTTATGTAAAGAAATTAGGAAAATAAAATGGCAAGATGATTACTAGTGGATTGTGGTAGATGTGAACTCGCTATATACGAATATTCAATTGAAATGGGGTTTAGAGGCTATTTGGGACATTATGGGAGATGGGCCCAGAACTACATTTGTGGTAAGATTGCTTGAATTTTGCTTAACACATAACTACATTAAGTTTGAAAATGAAATATTTCTTCAGTTGAAAGGAACAGCAATGCCTTATGCCCCCACATATGCTATTTTGTATATGGGTTACTTTGAGAGAAAGTAAATTTATTGTTCTGAGTTTTATAGAAGTATGTGGTGATGTTTAAGTGATTTAGTGATGATCTCATTTTTTGTGTAAGGGTGACCCTAAGGATTTTGATCTATTCTTTACTGATTTGAATATGAATAGGCATGGTCTGAAATGTTCAATGCTGAAGGGTGATTCTAGTATGCAATTTCTTGATGTTGAATTTTATGTGGATTTAAAGAAGAATATCCAGTTTAAACCTTTTAGGAAAGATACTGCAGTAAATATTTTTTACATGCAGAGAGTAAGCATCCCCCCACTTTTTAAACTCACTTCCATTGGGTGAGTTTAACTGTATTGCTCAAAACACGTCTGAAAAAAAGTTGTAGGATGAAGTTTCTTTTGGAAATGAAAGAAAGGCTTGTGGAAAGAGGTTATAAGATGGGAGATTTTGCAACAGGCTTTGGATGATACATTAGAGGGGAAATCTAAGGCTAGAAAAAAAAATAAGGATGACTACTGTTGGTAAAGCTAATGTTGAGCCTAATATTTTTGGAATCTGTTTTCAAAATTGTGAAATTCTCTTATGGACATTATGCTAATGTAAAGGAATTGTTAAATATGGTTCTTACTAATGTTCCTCAGGAGTCTGTTGGTGTTTTTGCTTGTGAGCATTGTAAGGTTTGTAATTGTATTAAAAATATTTCGAGCAATTGTATTAATGGCAAAAAAATTGTAGAAGTAGATTTAATTGTAACTCATAGTGGATTATTGTTTGCAAAAATATAAAATGGATTATTGGACAAACAAAAGAGCTGTTAAAGTCAGAATTATGGAACATCTGGGGGATATCCATAATAAAAATATGGAGCCCAGTTGCTGAACATTTTGTGAATATGCATGAGGGTAATGTTGCCTCATTTTTCTTCAGTATACTAGCACAACCTATCTTATGCAGTGGGTAGATGTTGTTAAGAAGTTAAATGAGCTAGAGAGTGCATTTATTTTAAATTATAGGATGTTATATCCTAGGGGTCTCAATCTAGAGGTGAACTTGGTGAATTAAGAAAGATTGTTTAAAATGTTTAAAATGTTTAATATAGTTAAAATGTTTAAAAAGATAAAATGGTTTTAAATGTTAAAAAGGTTGAAGGTGTAAAGTATTTATTTAAGATATATTTATGTATTAAGGTATTTCTACATTTACTATAATGATGTTGGCACTTTAAAAAAAATACTTAACAAGCTAATTGAGTATTATTGGTGGGGGGTTTGAACCTGTTTAAAAAGTGGCTGTTTTTCACTGTTTATTATCTGTTGAAGGTAAAAAGCCGAGTTACCAGTGTTGTTGTTATTTATATTAAATTTATTTGAACAGCTCTCACAAGCATTTTCTGCTTCTCTCATTTTTTTCTTTCATATTCAAGTGGTCTTTTGCTTAGTCTATAAAGGAGTCTGCTGAAGACAGTTGAAGTCAGTTACAGTTGTCAGTTAACAGCCAGTTGTGAGTTGTTCAAAGATGTACTGTGCAGTGGATACCCAAAAGGACACACCAAGAACTGTAAGCCTGCCTTTGCTCTATTGTAATAATTTAGTTTAGATCAGGGACATTGTTCTTTAGTCAGTTAGGAAATTATAACTAATCAGTTAAATCAGTTAGAGTTTTTCTAAATGTTGGATTTCTATCCCTCAGTATTGATTTCATTTTCCTGGTGATTGAGTTCTGTTTGTTTACTGGAAATTGCTGTTTTATATTTTTAATCATTTTGTTCATTATTAAATATTTTTTATTAACTTACATTGTGGCTGGTCAATTAATGTTTTCTTTAGTGATTGGAGAGTGATTATAATTGTCTTTATAACTTCCCAGGCCACTCAAAAGCCTTGCTGCTTAGGTCATTTGCTGTCATTTGTTTTAATATCTAATTTTCATAATTGGACACCCCTTTAAAAGGGCATGAAGACACTCTGATTGATGGCAGCATTACCTTATTATTTTGGAGAAGGGACACAGGTGGAAATATGTGTCAGGCTTTCCCAGAAGTGTTTGGATGTGTGAGATTAAAGTGTGTGTGTGTGTCAGAGGTCTGAAACTGGGACACCTTGCTCTGGAGTGTGCAATAAGGAGTTACATTAGGGGTGGACAAAAGTATACAGACTAGTCCCTGGTTACAAAGTGAGTTCCTGTTGTGCTCTTAGGGGAAAATTGTGAAATTTTACTCCCATTTAAGTGACAGTCTCACAATGGAGTCAGTAGTGAGGATTGAAGCTCCTTAGTTACTGACCCAGGATAGTGGTCCTGTGGGGTATTGTCCGGGCATCACATTATTTAGTGGCAGCAAAGTGGGATATTAACTGGACATCACATTAATTGGTGCCAGTGGTGTGGAATTTGGAATTTTTCATTGGAATTCAGTAGCCTGTGGGTACTTGTCATTAGGGTGTGCACTCTTGATAGCCACAAAGTAAACATACAGAAGCTCAGTGCACCTCAGTTTTATTTATTTTTAGTTAGTTAGTTTAGGATAGCAGGTAAAGATGTCAGCAGAAGACTATAGCAAGCTGACAAAGAATCAGTTGGCCAGGGAGTGTGAAGGCAGAGGACCGGTGCATGCCAACCTGACTAAGGAAGCAATAATTTCAGCCTTAGTTGCCGCTTCAGCTCAGACCAGCCATTCGCAAGATATCCAGTTTGGTATTGGGGATGTGCAGCCTGCCAAGACAGGTAAGTCCACCTTTTCTTCAGAGAATCTGAAAATCTGTATGGAGTTAGAGATACTGCAGCTGGAGACCAAATGACTACAGGCTGAGGAATGAATGTGACGACTGGAGGCTGAAAAAAGGAAGAAGCAGTGCTGATATGAACTGGAGGCCAAGGAGAAAACATGAACTGGAATCAGCAGAGAAACTGAATGTGTTTGGAAGCAGAGAAAAATGAGAGACAGTGCCGGCATAAAGTGGAGCTTCTTACCCTTTAAGAGGGTCATGGAGGTAATGGGGAAGGAAATAAATGGACCCCAGAAGCTGTAAATGTCATTAAGCTTTTTCCTGAATACAGGGATGGGGATGACTTTGATAGTTTTATTTGTATAATTGAGGGGGTATGTAGATAGTATGATGTGGACCGTGAGTTCTGGGTTTGGCTCCTGACTCCCTTACTCAATGGTAAAGCTGTTCAGGCCATATCAAAACTGTCTGATGTAGATTGTTTGCATTATGAAAAAGTTAAGAACTGTCTTCCAGATTGTTTTAAACTAACACCTGAAGCCTACAGAGAAAAGTTTTGTTGACACAGATGCAAGGCAGATGAATGTGTACATGATTATATTTCTGATTTAAGTACTTACTTTCACAGATGTGAGTGGGTATCAGGTCACCACTTTTGAGGGACTGACAGATCTTTTGGTGAGGGAACAAGCCCTCAATACTTTGCCTGATGGCATGATAATCTGGTTATCAGACCGAGAGTGTAATTTTGCTGAGGAGTTGGGGAGAAAAGGGGATCTCTACTTAGCAAGCAGAGCACTAATGCATAAGAAAGGGATACCCAGTGCTGCACATGGACATAAGGGAATCCATGGGGCAATCTAAAGCACTCCAATAGTGTACACCAGTAACAGGAGAAACAACTAGTCCAAGTACACAGTTAGGAATTAGATGTTTCAAATATAACCAGAGGGGCCACATAGCAGTCAAATGTCCATCAAGGCAAGGTGAGAAACAGAAGGTGAGGGAGTCAGCAAGTGGTGATGACAAACTGCCAGTGGTAAGTTGTTTGGAAACAACACGGGTGCCAATCTATCACCAAAATTGATATGCTATCTTAATAGATGGTAAACAGGTTACTGCTAAGAGACACACAGCTTCTGATGTAACCAATGTGTGGCCTGCAGTGGTTGGAGAAGAGCAGTGCTTGCTTGGACAGTCTATTCCAGTCAGAGCTTTGGGAGGAATGCCATTCCAAATACCTTTTGCTAGGGTTCATCTTGGTTGGGAGGGTAGAAGAGGAAGCAAGCAAGTAGGTGTGTTTGAGGATATTCCTGCAGATGTCCTGATAGGGAATGACTTTGATGATGCAGTGACACACAGTCAAGCTTGGAGACAGGCATGTAGGTCAAGTAGCCTGGGAGAGACCCAGACAGATCTCATACCTGAATCTGGGACTGGTGTGGTGGCTGTTTCAGAGAAGGAGCTATCCTGTAGCAGTAAGTCTGAAAGTGAGTCACAGCTGCTGGAAGGTACTGATGTTCCCTTGGACATGGTGAATGCAAGGATGGAGGTGAGTGATAGCACCCAGACTGACAATGAGGCACAACTGTTGGCTTCCTGTGGAAGGGGATCTTATGTTTGAGAATATTCCTGCAGATATCCAGATAGGGAATGAATGTGATGATGCAGTCCTTTGTATTCATGCAGTGACATCTAGTCAGGCTTGGAGACAGGCATGTAGATCCTGTAGCCTGGGGGAGACCCAGACAGATTTCATACCTGAAGCTGGGACTGGTGTAGTGGCTGCTTCAAAGAAGGAGCCATCATGTAGCAGTAAGTCTGAAAGTGAGCCACAGCTGCTTCTGGGTACTGATGTTCCCTTGGACATGGTGACTGTAAGAATGGAGGTGAGTGATAGTACTCAGATTGACACTGAGGTACAGGTGTCAGAAGTTACTAGGCTTCCTGTGGAAGGGAAGCTTGGGGGGGTCGCAAATATAGAGTTGAGACAGGCTCAATTTACAGATCCTACATTACAAAGCTTGAGGGAGATAGCTAAGGAAGCATCTGAGGCTCAAGGAAGAGGGGAGGCTGTATACAGGAACAAAGGTTTATTGTATAAAAAGTAGACTCCTGGAGGTGGGCTAGAAGGCAAAGTAGTACAGCAGTTGGTAGAGCCTAGAGCCTACCATCTGCCACTTCTAGCTATAGTCCATAATATTTCTTGTGCAGGTGATATTGGGGCAGAGAAGAAAGGTTTGCTGTATAGAAAGTGGACTCCTAAGGGAGGGTTGGAAGGTGAGATAGTATGGCAGTTGGTAGAACATGTCATTATTTACTGATGTCAATCTTAACATCATCCTAGTGATTTGTCAGAAAAACACATTTTATATGAGGAATAGATTAAAAATATGAGGCAAAAATATGGACATTTTGTGAAAATCTGGACAGTTGAGCGGTATAAAGGAGTAGGATCTGGATGACAAATCTAGCCTCCTCCTAGTCTTATTTATATGTTGAAGTAGATTTTGATCTACTTCTGACACCTTTAGTTATAGTCCCTAATATTCCTTTTGCAGGTTATATTGATGTAGAAAAGGTGGCAAGTGCTTTGCTAGAAATTTTCAGCAGGGTATGTTTTCCAAGAGAGATACTGACTGACCAAGTTGCCAACTTCATGTCAGACCTGCTGACTTGTTTGTGGAAGCATTGTGGGGGTGATACACATTTAGAGGACACCTCCTACCATCCCCAGACTAATGGTCCTGTGGAGAGGCTAAACTCTACATTAAAGACAATACTACAGGCATTTGCAGACTTGTTTAAAAGGGCAAGATTAACCATTAAACCCAGTAAGTATCAGGTAGGTATGGCAGAAGTCACTTAATTAGGACACAGAATAGGGAGCGGTAAGATTAAGCCAGAACCTGCCAAAGTGGAAGCTATTTAAGCATGACCAGTTCTTGTTACTAAAAAGCAAGTGAGAGCATTTCTAGAGACAGCTGGGTGCAGTGGAAAATTTGGGCCCAGTTGTGGTGCAATAGCTGCACCCCTTACTGACCCAACTAGGAAAAATAAACTGAATAAGGTAGTGTGGGCCACGGATGGTGAGCAGGCACTCCAAAATTTAAGGAGCTTTTGGGAAGAATCCCTATGTTAGCCAGCCCAGATTATAGTAAAGAGTTTGTTTTTGAAGTAGATGCATCAAATTGTTGAGTGGGGGCTGTGTTAGTCAAGTTTCTTCAGAAGGAGAAGAGCACAGCAGTGGGGTTAATAATGCCAATGCAAATGGATTACCCAATAGAGGAGTGGAGTGATATTCTCAGACAGACCCATTTCTCTTAAGTATCATTTTTTAAGGGTCACTCGAAAACCATGCTTGAGTCATGGACGGAAAAAATGTGATGAAACTAGACACTCATTTGTGCTAACATGTCTGGCTGAGGTTTTATACATAATTTCAGATTAACCTGTGCATTATATGCCAGCATAACTAGCTATAATATTGTAAATAAGTTCTTGCATGTTGATTTATAATCTGTTTGCACAGAATGTTTTAAAGAATTGAACAGTGTCCTTTTACATTTGTAACTGCACATGTTTGTGAAGAAAGATTCTAAAGGCAAACTACCTCAGATTCAGCTGATCTTCAGATGATGTCATCGGAATATTGACAGTTGCTATATGTTAGTGTCAGAATCTGAAAGACAGGAAGGAACTTTGGTAAACAGCTGTTGGTTGATTTTCAAAATATGAAATGAAAATTAGAACTGGAACAGTTGTGACAGGCTAGTCTATAAAAGATCCTGCTGAAGACAGTTGAAGTCAGTTACAGCTGTCAGTTAACAGTCAGTTGTGAGTTGTTCACAGATGTACTGTGCAGTGTCACCCAGACGGACTTACCAAGAGCTGTAAGCCTGCTTTGCTCCAGTGTAATAATTTCGTTTAGAACAGGGACAGTGTTCTTTAGTCAGTTAGGAAATTATAACTAATCAGTTAGACCACTTAGAGGTTTTTTAAATGTTGGACTTCTATCCTTCAGTATTGATTTCATTTTCCTGGTAATTGAGTTCTGTTTATTGGAAATTAATGTTTTATATTTTTAATCATTTTGTTCATTATTAAATATTTTCATTAACTTACATTGTGGCTGATCAATCAGTATTTTCTTTAGTGACTGGAGAGTGCTTACACTTGCCTTGATAACCTCCTGGGGAACTCCAAAAGCCTGGTTGCTTAGGTCATTTGCTTTCATGTGTTTTAATATCTAATTTTCATAAATGGACAACTCTTTAAAAGGGCATGAAGATACTCTGATTGGTGGCAGCATTACCTTATTATTTTGGGGAAGGGACACAGCCAGAAATCTGTGTCAGGCTTTCCCATAAATGTCTAAATGTGTGAGATTTAATCTGTTTAAGTGTGAGTGTATCAGAGGTCTTAAACTGGGACACCTTACTCTGGAGTGTGCAATAAGAAGTTACATTAGGGGTGGACAAAAGTATACAGTCCAGTCCCAGGTTACAAAGTGAGTTCCTGTTGTGCTGTTAGGGGAACATTGTGAAATTTTACTCCTGTTTAAATGACAGTCTCACACTGGAGTCAGTAGTGAGGACTGAAGCTCCTTAGTTGCTGTCCCAGGATAGTGGGAGACATCACATTACTGTTGACAGTCCAGTGGGGTATTGTGTGGGCATCACATTATTTAGTAGCAGCATAGTGGGATATTAACTGGACATCACAGCACAACAGATAGCATACTTACTTTGGTGCAGACATCTGTGGATTCTACTCCCACACATTAGAAGAAGTTCTGATATTGCAGTACTCCCTTTAAGGGGGGTGTGCTGCACTCCTGAGTGTGTCCTACTTTGGATGAGATGCCTAGTAACTGTGAATCTGTTGTCAGTTTGACAGCCATTCCCTATTGCAATATTATCAGTTTGCCATTTTTTTAATGCAACATGGGTAGTTTATTCTTCAAGGGCAACAGGCACTAAATTTGTACATAAAATACTGAAATGCAAAGTTGTTTTCCAGCAGCAACCTCTTTATTAGTTACAGATGTCTTTAATGTGGAATTATTCAGATGACTTTTACTTTTACAGAGATTGTGTATATTGGTTGATATTGGTGGATTGTAATTACAGAAGTTTGTGTGGTCTTTTGTGGTAAAATGTTCTGAAATGCTGCACATCCACAAATCAAATGGGACAAGTGTCACTCACTCCAGGGATTTCAACTCAGACTTGTGACATTAACAGAACATGCTGGAGAGACAGATGTATCTCCCAAAGATTGTTGCTGCTCTGGAATAAACTCCCAATTCACATGAAGCAGAGCTCCTCAATGACCCTATTCAGCTACAATCTAGACAACTGGATGGGAAACCATAAATTCACCCTGGGGGTGGCACCTATGTCTCTCATGGACAGGGGCAGGTGGTGCTGAACATAGACGCTCTGTGAAGAATGACCATCTAACCAAGGTCAGTTAGGGAACATGGGTATAACATGACTAGACTTGTAAAGACCTTAGGACCATTAGTCTAGTAAACTCCTATGAAACTATGTAATGGGTGGTTTTTGTCATTATTGCTTCTTAAGTTTTGTTTCATTGCTCATAGGTTGGTACTAGACTATCAGCCCTAGGGCCTATACAAGCCTAGCCATAAGAATTCCCTGGCTATTTCTTCCCACACTATTTACTTCCCTGGACCCCTGTCTAGCAGGGCGACTGACGTGATCCCTGGGGTGAATTTCCTTTCTCCCATCCAATTGTCAAGGTTCCTTTTGAAGAGGGCCAAAGAGGCACTCTATTCCAGAGTCTGGGGAGTGTCTGGGTCAGGACCCTATCCCTCCAGCATGTTTTGTTTATTGTGATGACAAGGTTTAGATCCCTGGAGTGTGTGGCTCTGAGGGATTGGGATTTCTTTAAGTGTAGCATGTCCAGCAGCTCTGGGTTTGACATGGCCTTGTATTTTGAGCAGAGATCGCCTCTGAGTAGACGATATGCAACAGAGTATACTGGAGTTTTTTAAGGTGGTCAGCGTAGGGCATCTGCTTTAGGCCTGTGATTTTTTTAGTGAGGTATTTCTGTGGCCTTTCCAGTTGTTGCAGATGTCTTGAGAGGTACATACCAAATGGGGTGTTGTATTCTATAATGGGTCTAATGAGGGACGAGTACAGTGGGACAATGACCTCCTTTTTTCTGGATGAAAAGCCCTTAGTGATGAGGTGTGCCACATAGAAGGATTTCCTGACTGTTGTGGCGATGTGGTTATCGAAGGTGAGACCACTGTCCACCTGTGTCCCTAAGTCTCTTATCACACTTTCGGTGTTTAGTGTACTGCCACCTATATGGTAATTCACAGATACATGTTTTTTCCCAAAGTGGATAACTATACATTTCTTGGCACTGAGCTTGAGCCCATGGCTCTGGCATCAAGCATCTGTTTCTGTAAGGCCCTTCTGTAGAGTATCCACATCATTTGGGGAGTCAATAATGGCTCCCAGTTTGCAGTCATCTGCGAACTTTGTTAGCCAGAGTCCCTTAGTGTTGGCCTGTACTACAGAGAAGTAGATGCCAAATAAAGAGCGGTCCCAGGACTGAACTCTGAGGTACTCCACTTGTCACTTGTCTGGAGCTGGATTTGGAGTTGGCTACTTTTACAGTGTGGGTTCTATCAGTAAGCCAGTTAGCAACCCATTGGGTGACGTAGGGATTAATGCCCAGCTTAGTAAGTTTATCTATGATTCCAGAGTGGGGGACAGTGTTAAAGGCCTTGGCAAGGTCTAGATAGGCTGTGTGGACCACCTTACCCTTGTCCATGGCTCTGGAGACTGATTTGAAGAAGTCAGTCAGGTTCAGGAGACAAGATCGGCCTTTCACGAACCCAAACTGGGTGTGGTCCAGTGTTTGAAGGTTGCCAATGTCTTTGTTTATAAGTTCCATGATAATATGCTCCATGGCCTTGCAGATAAGGCTTGTCAGACTGATGGGATGGTAGTTTCCAGGATCCAAGGTGGATCCCCCCTTGTGGAGTGGGATAACTGTAGCTCTGCCCCACTCAGTGGGCACAAAACCTGAGGTGAGGCTATGATTAAACATGACACTTAGGTGAGGTGCCAGTTCATATTGTAGTTCATGTAGTACACAGCCCAGGATGTCATCTGGTCCCATGGATGCTGTATTCTTTGCTTTGGAGAGTGCGTTTTTTACCTGTGTGGCCATTATTACCGGAATTTGGCAATCTTCCGGTATTGAGATGGGCCATTTAGGGGGTGAGAGGGGGGTGAAGTTGGCACTGAATCAATCTGCCAGGATACTGGCAATATCCTTGCGATCAGTATATTTAATGCCATTCTGTTTTAGCTCAGAGCAGATCTGAGCATTGCCATTTAGATTCTTGACATAGTTATAGAATGCCTTGTGGTTGTCTTTGGAATCTTTGGCAATTTTATTTTCGTAACTAGCTTTGGAGGATTTTATGAGGGATCTCAGTTTCTTTACTGAGGCTGGCAAGGGAGTTTTTTGCATCCTGGGATTTTCCTCTTTTCTGCAACAGTTTCTTCCTTTTGTTGTAAAGTTTGTTTATGGCAGAGGACCACCAGATTGGCTTCCTTTTTTTGGATGAGAGCATCTTGGTTCTATTTGGGATGACACGATTCATGCATGAGTGGATGTGCTCATACAGTGCCTTAGTGTAGGATTCAGCAATTGAACTTTCAGTTCCCGTCTGCATGTGTGTCATGAAGTTTGTCACTTCTGACTTGACTAGCATGAAGTTGGCTTTGGAGAAGTTTTTTATGGAGGTTTCCTTACTGGGGGGTGGGAGTGGGATGTGGATGTTAAGGGTGATTAGCTTATGGTCAGACCTGACTAACGAGGGGGTGACCATAGGTGTGGAGCATCAATTTCCCATGTTGGTAATGACCAGGTCTAGGATATTGGAGCCCCTGGTGGGACTATGGATTATTTGATCCAGGGCGTTGGAATTTATGAATTCCAAGAACCGTTGGGCAAAGGTGTTGGTACATGAGTAGTTTTCCCAGTTAATGGCAGGGTAGTTAAAATCACCCAGTATTAGGGTGTTTGGTTCTATCTTAATATTTTTCAGTATGTTTAGAAAGGTGTAGTGAGAATCTTGGGGTATGGTGGGGGATCTGTAGCAAGCTACAATTTGGATTGCAGTCTTACCTAGTGTTAGTTGCACCTGGAGAATTTCAGACGCATTGTGTTGGGCAACTAGCCTGGTGGTGTGCATATCCTTGGTGAATATTGACACTCCTCCATCTTTAGTGTTTTGGTCCTGGTTTGGTGTCCGAAAGGTGTGGTAAGAGTTGTAGCCTTACTTATTGCTTACTGGAAAAATGATCAAACCTGGAAATTTAAAACACACTCGAACTTGTAGTGCTGTATTATGCAATGCATATAATTTAGTACAATCAAGATGGTGAATCAAAGATCACATACATGTATGCATGGTCCAAAAAAATTGTAAGGGGCTTATGGTTTGAAAATAGCCCAAATGTAAACATAATCTGCCACTGGCCAGATGTATTTTCTTTGAATGTGGGTTTCAAAGCAATTTTCAATGAAGGTGAGTTTCAAGGGCAGAGAAGCTTACTGTTCATGCTAAGTCTATTTTCATTGTGAGACTGTATTGTTTTCTTTAGCAAATGGATATCAATGTTTTGCTGTAACATTTTTACTAAAAGTTTTAAATATCTCCAATCATTGTAGAAATAAATAAGAAAATGGTATGCACACTTGACAGGTTTGAACAGTGTTTATGGTAACTGGGGGGAAATAGCTTAGTAATGGGACACTGGAATGGCTGGGGGGCTGCTGTGGAGTGGGAGTCCTTATCCATTACCCTGTCTAGGACCCCATTTGACCATGATCCCGCTCTGCCCACAACACTTCCCCCCTACTGAGTCAGTTTTCCAGTTACCTTGCATTTTATTACAGTAAATAATTTGTCTGCAAAACATTAACATTCCTTGTCAGCATATAATAATGATAACACATGAAGATATGTCTTTAGATATTTATATGTATTATGATTAGGGCAAACAATAATGATGGTTAGGGCAAACAATAATGAACCATGTGCTGTAAATTACGCACATCACCCTAAGGTCATGGAAATTAATTTAACCTCCAGTAAGTTGTTGTAGAACAGCATGTCTGTTTCAATTACTCTTGTCTGTAGTCTAAATTGTGCAATGAGAAGAATGTAGTTTTTCTGGCTTTCTACGATTAAGAAATAACTATGATCATATTCTTCTTTTCTGGCCATCACTGGGTCATCTCAGAGAGAGAGAGACAAACCAGTAACTTTTGGGAATTTGGATATTTGCTACCATCTAAAAATAACATTTTCAGAGTATATTTCTTCCTTGCAAAGTAACCGCAACACTGCCACATGTAAATGAAGAAGTTAGTGGTTTCTCAGCCTTCTGTGACACTGCACACTACATTGGGTTTGCATGACCTCTCACAATACTTCCTTCAAAATTTGTATCCCTGGCTTTTACATCATACTAACCATCATATCTTTAAGATTTCTTGCTCAGGAAGTTGTTTTGTAGCCATTTGTTATTTCTGTTTTATTGAAGTCATAAACTTGTATCTTGAGAATTCACAACTCTTACAACTCAGTTTCAGCCACACCTACTTTCTTTCCCTTTCACTGAGACCATAAAGCTCTGAGTGGTGGAGATTTACAGCTCTGTTACTGTGCAGTTAGTCAAAGATGAGATGAGGTTGGAGCATCAGTAATGTAGAAACATGACACAAGTTACTGTTGGGAGAGAGAGGAGTCCCTGCAGATGATTGATTCATATTTTTATCAATAAAGAAGGAAAGAAAGAAACACACAAATAAAGTAAGAAAAGGAAACATGTTTATACCAATGCTTTTAAAAGACAGCACAGAACACATGCCATCAACACATGCTTACAAGACACCTGCAACAGCTGGAAAGACTACAGAAGTACCTCACCAAGAGGATCAATGGCCTCAAACAGATGCCCACAAGACACCTGCAACAGCTGGAAAGACCACAGAAGTACCTCACCAAGAGGATCAATGGCCTCAAACAGATGCCCTATGCAGCTCGACTGAAGAAACCCCAGTTGTACTCGGTTGCATACCACCTACTCAGAGGTGATCTCTGCCTGACATACAAGGCCATGTCCAACCCATAATTGATGGACATGCTCCACCTAAAGAAAACCTTATCCCCTCGAGTCACACACTCTAGGGATCTAAACCTCACCACAACAATAAATAGGACGTGCTGGAGGGATAGATTCCTGTCCCAGAGACTTCCATGCTTTGGAACAAGATCCCAATCTACATTAGTAAGAGATCCTCGCTAACACTCTTCAAAAGAAACCTTGACAAGTGGATGGGAAACAGAAAGTTTACCTCGGGGATCACTTCAGTGGCTGTTCTGGATAGAGGCACTGGGAACTAATCTAAGGGGACGGCGAAAGCCAACACATTCTGGCTAGGCTTATAAATGCCTTCAGGCAGATAGCCTAGTACTCACCTATGAACCTATGAACCTAATCAAAGTGTCAGTGCAGTAGAAAAGAGGAAAAAAGCTTGTGTCCTTTTGTCCAGAGATTGTGAAAGTAAATGCTAATAAGTACCACCACTAGAGAGGATAACTTGAAGATTAAGAATGGTCAGGAAAGTCATCTTCTGAGAACACAGAATGTGCTGTTGGAAAGAGAATGCTTAGCTGAAAAATAAAATTGTATAGCTTTACTTCTTGGATTCCTGAGAAACCATAAAAATGTTTATTTTACCACTCTGACATCTTTCTGCCATTTCATTACATGGTCTGTAGCAAAGGACATGCTGTATTTCTGCCTCTCCACTTATTGCTACCCATGCCCTACATGTCTTGATGAAAACTCTTTGCAGAGCTGCATAGTGCACTGTTGAGCACAGTACTACAGATAAGGTCTTTGTAGGGGGTAGTAACTTCCTGATTATGCAGATGATTCAACCAAACTTTTCCTCATTTCTAACATACACCATGTCATGTTTATATGCTGGCAGCAAAGGGCATACTTTTCTTTCCAGCCCTTCTACTCCTTATACCAGTTCTTCTTTTTAATTAGCATGCTTTATGTCTTAGGCAGAAGACATATACTGCTGATTAGTACTCATTGTACTGACGCCTCCATCCTTAATTCACTTCTGACACATCCAGAGTCCTTGGTATATGCTATGTCCTCTGTATGATATTGCATACTATTCGGCAATGGCTGGTTTGAATCTGAACTAGAGAATGCAGTCTAATTGCTCCTTATTGGAGCTTCTTCACTGATGCTCAGGCAGGCAGGCAGTAGGCTAAGGGTATCAGGTAATGCTGAGGACAGACAGTTGGCTAAGGGGATCAGATGACATTGAGGACAGGCAATAGGCTAAGGGGATAAGATGATACTGAGGACAGGCAATAGGCTAAGGGGATCACGTGATGCTGAAGGGGCTTGCGCCACAAGTGAAGTTCAGAGGGTTGGCTTCTTCCTTTCAGTTTCTTCTGCACCCCCCCCCCCCCAACCTGGGTATAGCATGACTAGGCTTCAGGACTTTCACCCATTGCTGGAAATGATAGCAGTGTGGCATCCTTTTGAACTCTCTTTCCCCCATCCCAGGAAGGAGACCAGTCACTGATGCACAATGTTTCCAAAACTGACAAACTTACCAAGAACCTGAGTTAATTTCCATACTCAGATCACTAGTGGCACAGACAGAACCCTGACGTCTATATTAGTGGCCTAGCTCTTACAAGTTTATTTATTTATTTTGGGTGGGGGACACTATTTACATATTATAGTATTACTTGAGATATTTTCCAAAACAAGCCTCTACATTTACATAGCATCTTATGCACATTAAGGTTATACAAGCATGTAGTTGTGTTTTGCTGTATTTCTTGTTTTACTTTACAGATGTAGTAACATGCCTCTATTGCAAACCTGTTTTTTTTTTCTTTCAAAGCTTTGTCTGAAGACTACACTTACTGAGACCACCTTATTTAGTAAAGAATAACTGTATTCATTTTCCATGTTTTATTTTTTGCTTTAAAAAAACAAGAAACATGACATGGGGTATAGCATGGGAAAAATGGTCTGTCTAAGCAAAATATATAGCATGAACATCTAGGGTAATGCATGTGTTTCTCAGCAGTGGTAATGCCATAATGCTATATATGCTCTGACTCATGTCTGAAGATATGGAATATACTAAATATGTTCTCTTTTGTTTCAGATCGATAAGAACACCTGTTTCATCTGAATCGGTCACTTTTCCTGTGGACCTTAACGTTTCAGATTTGGTATATTTCTTTACTAGCATGAAAATGGTAGGCATAAGTATTTGTAGTGGGGTACACTTAAATGGATTAGTAGATCTTTCTTGGCAGACCCAGTTAGTCATACTGGAAGTACCTTAGACCTGCATACTGGTGCTGCCTTTCCCTTGGCACACGTAATTAATATGATTATCTTGAGTGGCATAGCTACTAATATTAGGACCCCCTAATGGACATAACTGCTTGAGATAGTTGTCCCAAGTAGAAGTACTAGGACTTCCTTGAATTTAGTTGCTGGTGCTTTCTTGGACCTAAGTAGTGGTGGTGGTGAAGGTCCTTCACTTGACCTAAGTACAGCTACAGGGACTCCTGAGGACCAATGTACTGACATCCATTTGATGAACTTGAGTGCTGGTACTGAAAGTGTCTTGGTGGATCAAAGAAAGTACAGGACCTTGAGTAGAGAGGACACCACCTCTCACTGACACAGAAATCCCATATAACATAATAAAGCTATAAAAATACCAGCCTTAAGCAGTGAGGCATGTATCTCCTTATTTATGATGCTAGAGCATACAGCAGATCTTGTATCACTGATGCAGAGAGGAAGGAAGTCCTCATTTATCAGTCAACATCCACAAGCAGGATTACAGGAAGAAGGCCCACTCCTAGAAAAGTGCAAAACAATCAAATGCTCAACTACTGGAAAAACATGTATTTATGTGTTACTTTATGATGGCGTGTTCTGTAGACCATGCTTTGTGTTCAACAGTTAAAAGGGATTATGTACTGCTATTCAAAATTATTGATCCAATAAAGGAAAATTTTGGAGTGACTCATCAAGTCGATGAATTGTGGTAATGCCAGGGTAGAGCTGTTCCTTCCTCTTTGTTAGGAAACAGAAGAGTGTAACCCTGTTTTCTGTAGCACAAAGGACAACTGTATTTCACTGTGCATTCACAGTGTATTTGAGGGAGTTGGGTCTTGAATCCCTCAGTTTCTGTTGGGCTGAATTTGGTTATATCAGTTATGGTGAGCTAATGACTGTAGCTTGTTCCTTGTGCTCTTCTTTTTGCAGAAAGCATTCTGTTTTATTTGGGCTGGTAAAGTCTTTTCTAGAATCATTATGACCAAGTATTCTTCAGAACATTCATTTCTTTGTTCAGTTACTGAAGTAGTTACCTCTGCATCAAAAAAAAAAGAAAAAATCTTTTGTGCTGAATCTTCATGACAACTACCACACCATCACTACCCTTCCTTTTATAAGTATGGTCAACAAGAAAGTGGCTTACGTGTAGGTGCATTTATCTCTACCATCTCATTACCTCCTAGACCCACGCCAGTCCAGTTTTACATCTAGGCACAGCACTCAGACAGCCTTTATATGGGAAGTTAATGATCTGCTGATGGCTGCAGATCAAAGGTTATACTTCACCTTGGTCCTCCTTGATCTCTTGATGGCTGTTGACATTACTAACCATGACATCTTAATTGAGCATCTTAGAAATTACTGTGGCATCACTGGCACTTTACTTAACTAGTTTGCATCTTATTTTGTGGACCACTCATGAGTTAATTCATGAGTTAATTCATCCTGCACTCACCCTCTTAAGTGTGAGGTACCACTGAGCTCAGTCGTGACACCGTTGTTGTTTCATGGTGGTGTATACTGTCACTGAGAGTACATTCAAAGAATAAATCTGTCCTATCAATCATTTGCTGATGACATTCAGTATTATCACTCCTTCACATAGGAATTTGCACCAGATGTTACAATTTTTGAAGACTACTTAGAGACAATTCTTTAACAGATGATCAGATGATGGAGAACACGTTAAGCTCAATGTGACAAAGCAATATTGCTGCATACCACTACACATCCTTCTCATTTTCCTGTCTTTCTTCCTTTATAATATATGGAGGTAAAGACTTTAATTTGTTGTTTAGATCCATAATCAGTTCATGATTCTTGATGACCCATTGACACTGAAGGACTAGATGTCAGCTTTTTTCAGGATGCCATATTTTCATAAAAAATGTCACCTGGATATGGAATTTTATTGCACCATTGGACTTAGTTAATGTGAGCCATGTACAGGTATTATCATACCTAAATTAATTGAAAGCCTTTTATTTGGGGCTGTTAGAAGAGAATCTGAAGCAGCTGTAGAATGTACAGAATTCTGCAGTGAGATCACTGAATGGGAATTCACATTCCTATCATGTTATTTTTCTGTTGCTGGATCTGCACTGATTCATTGTCACATCCAGGTCTGTGAAGAACATATTATTTCCTACCTACTGGATTTTGCAAAATATGACTGTTGCTTCTCAGGGGAAAAATGCCTGGGTTCATATCACCTTGCTAGGCCTTTCAAATCATCAGGATATGGTCCACAGCTGCCCTAATGGACTTGTTTGGAAACTTCTGGCAAGATATCTTTTGTTTACCTTACCCCATCCTTTGGATACAGCTACCTTTTTCTTTATTCAGGCATTCAGCACTAAGGGCTCCTAAAGATCCCTGAAACTCTGTCTTTTAACAGTCTTCATATACCCTGTATAGGGGGCAGTTTTACTTTAAGCACTTTTTTTAATATTCTTTATAAGCTACCACTTCAGTATTCCATTGATTCTTTTTATCTTTGTACATCGCTTAGTTTGCTTAGCATGTTAATTGTGTAAGTAAATAAATAAATGGCAAAGGAAACACTTTATATTGTGTGCTGCATCTGAGACAATGAGTCCTATGGAAGGAATAATATTCTTCTTTGTGGAGATTCATCTGAAAGGATTTCTGACACTTTCAACAAAGTGGAATACTAAGTGATGTGACTCTCTGGAGTCTGTGTCTCAAATTGTAGCACAGATCTTTCATCAAATTCAAAATTAAATTCTAAGTATTATGAATCGGCAGATAGAAGCACACACTTTGTAGTGGAAGAGTACCTAACCAAATGGTTTAGTCTCCTTACAGATGGAACAGCAGATATGTTCACAAAGGAGCTGATATCCTTGGCTGTTTTCTATATACTAATGGCTTATGTGCTTGTATAGAAATCCTTTCAAAGTTTGTTGCTTTCATTGAAACAATTGTCTATATAGGCTGATGTCTTGCTGAGTTAACAGTATGGGATTGTAAATATCCAGTTTATGAGATGGAAGCTATAGGTATGACAAAAAACAAAAATATAAATAAATTCAGTGGTACTCGGGTGCAAGTCCAGGCCAATATACCTGATTAGTGTATATACCCTGCAAGACACAAGCACAATAGTTGTGCACTCATTTTCTCTGCTGATGGGGTGCAGTATGCTTGATTACTGTAAAAAATGCATGTATTATAAAAATGAACAATCTGTCTAAACATTGCAGTGTATTTGCAGTAGAGATGAAAGAATTCAGTGCTTTGCCTTTGGATTTATGATGAAGATGAGACTGACCACATAACCACCTCTCCAGCGCCACAAGACATTAGATGGAGGAGTCAAGCTGACTCTCTAGCATAGTTCATTCAGCAAAATCAGCAATGGTAGATTAATTTACATTTTCTTTAGAAAAGACTGGACATTTTAACAGTGGGCACTGTAAAGTGGCTGCCAGGATTAACATTTGCAAACTGTGTGAACAGTGTTTCAAAGTAAAATGCATTGTTTGAAATGTTATTTGGACTGTGATGTTTCTGTGGGACAAAGTTCCCCACATTCCTCATAGAAGGAGTTGTGTCCACTGCAGTCCACCTCCACTATTTAATATAATCAACTCTGATTTTATTGTAAATTGGAAAAAAGAGAATTTCCTTCTGAAGCAACCTCTATCTACCCATGTGTACTTTCAAACAACCGTACATTATCACAGAGTCGGTCATATAGCTAATGACTGCCTGTGCACTGCTATTTGCCACCAAGGATGTTTGGCACGTACCAGACTCTATATTTAAACTAGGTGGACATTGACTTGCTGCAGGCTGTAGAAGAGGCAATAAAAACACAAGACTGCAGTTTGAAACTGCCTTTGCAGACTCACGCTTAACCCTGCATATGTAATTTGGAAACACAGAGAAGTGATATTCAGTCAGCATCACATAGAACTACCACAGGATACATCTTTTTATTCCCTTTTTTGGGACTTGTTTACTGAGCTACAAGATCAATTTTGCCAGGGATGCTCTGTTAATTAATACTTTGGCATTATAAAACTGTAATTTCTGAAGGTACAATAAGACACAGATTTGTTTAAAACATTGTAAACTAACGTTATCAGCCCTGAAAAATGTAAGACAGAGGTGCAATGATCAATAAAATAGGCCCAGTTCCAAGTATAGCATTGACTAGACTGCTTTGCAACACTGTAAGACTTTAATGTGGATTGTGTGTGCAACCATGCCAGTAAATGTTTTAAGTGAGGGAAGTCCTTTCGGTGCCCTGAGGAGGTTGAACACCTGGCTGAGAAACCACATGGGTAAGTACTTCACTGCATTTCCTCTCCAGCATGTTCCCCAAGAAATTACTTTGGATATATCTCTAATGATTAGTATAGTTGTCAACAGTAACTACCCTCAAAGGGCAATCACATTTTTAGCCTTGCGGTGTTGACTTTTGCAAACCATAAAGGCATTCCTGTGTTTGGCAACAAAGTAACCCCTCCCCCCAATTTTAATTTTTTCTTTTCAGGCTCAGATGATTGAATGTCAGTGCTAGTTAGGACCTTCAGCAACACCTAATACTGCTAATGATCTGCTGACACAATCAATCTGCTAGCTTAGGTGAAAACTGACTAACAATTCACACCTAGGTATTTAATGAATAGGAATCAGCTCTGGCATAGACTAAGCCAATTACTGTAGTAACATTCATTAGTATCTGCCACTTAAGAAAGTTCATTAGAAAGAATTGAGACACTCTTTATCCATTGTGTAATTCAGTGTGACCCTTTCCATTTTTATTATACCCAGTAGATGTCCAGCCATCCAGACTTTACTGAAGTGGCACACACAACTGTGCTTTCTAAGGTTTTAAGTCTATCTGTCCTTTACAAGCTCCTTGCCCAGAGTCATTGTGGTGATTCATGTTTTTCTAATTTAGTAGCTAAACTCTGGAACATGTTGCCTGAATTAGTTATGCAAATCCATCACAAAATCACTTTCAATAGGGCTTGTACTATCCCAGTTAAAGATATAATATGTTTTAACTGATCTATTGGTATTACTTTGCTATATGCTAAATGCATATGTTGTATAATGTTAAAATATCTTTAGTATGTAAATGACTGTATGCCACTAGGTATTTAACTATTTCTATGTTTAGTATGTATTATTATTATTTTTTTATTTAATTTTACATTTGTTTACTGGGAAAGTATCTTCTTGGAACTCCCACTACTATTTCTTGTAAATAATGTGTGACTGTTTACTTGTATTGTTGGAGCTTTTCTGCCGGGGCCTCCTCTGAAAAAGGGCTTCATGTCCAGTCGGGCCTTCCTGGTAAACAAATCTCAAATAAATAAATAAATGAATATATATGATTCTTCCTTATCTTATTCCACTTTTCTTAACCCTCACTACCTCTCTAATATTTTCTGACCTTGCAGTTTCCTACCAGGTATCCTTCTTATTTGGTTTTCTTACTTTACTACAACTAATAAAAATAATACTATTACTGGCTTGTCCAAAGTAATGCTGATATATACTGATATGGTGTATATGCAATATAAGTTCAAACTTTTACAATTTTACAGTACAATCAGCTTGTGTTTTTTTTCTACTTGTATGTGTCATTTGTATTATGTTCTTCTACTGTGCATATGTTTTTTTTTACTGCATACATCTTGTGTGTATTGAAAATAATGTTTTTAACACCAAAGTACCAAGGTAGCTCCCTGAGACCAAGTCCCCCTGTGCTTACTGACTAAGGAAAGGAAGCTACCCTGCTGAATCTAAAACAAAGACAGCAGTGCACACCAAGGTACCAAGGTAGCTCCCTGAGACCAAGTCCCCCTGTGCTTACTGACTAAGGAAAGGACACTACCCTGCTGAATCTAAAACAAAGACAGCAGTGCACACCAAAGTACCAAGATGGTTCTAACTATAATTTACTAGTTAAATGTAAGCTGCTGACTGAGGTCTAAGACACCATAGTTTGCCCCTCTTCTTACTTGGCTCTATCCCAACTCTATTCTTGGTATTTACCCCTGCCCTAAAATCTTTGAAAATACCATTAAAGTAACCCCTACAATATCACAGCCCTAGTAAATTAACGAAAAAATTGTATTCAAAAGGGTATTACCTATAGGTATATCCTAACATTCCTTAATCTATAAAGCTAACAAATTTAAGTGGACATTTTACTTAAAAGCCATTATACTTACCTGAACTGCTCTACAGTAGAGTAGTACACTATGGAACTGTATTATCCTGAAAACTCCACCCCTCAGCCATGTAAGCGAGGTTTTAAGTACATCTACTGAAACCCACCAATTTCAAATGTCTGGTGCATCTAGACCCTGTTGGCAGCTTCCTTATCCATCTGGTATATTGAAATTCTATTTCTGAATGCCCTAGTTTTGACTATTACTGTAATAAATGTTGGAAATGATATACTAGTAATATTTTAAGCATACTGCAGTGCCTTTGATGTTTAGAAGTGACCTATGGATCCTACAGTGCAACATCAGTCATTTGCTTGCCTGTGAACTCTTTCTTTAATTACTTTAGCGGCTTGCCATTTCAAAATGCTAGCCTGTTAAAAACACTAGCTGATGGTTATACTTTTGAATGCTAATTGAACTGTTTTTCACTGCTCTAGTTGATGTTCATAGTTCAAAGGATAATGCATGCCTGCTCTGTTGTTTAAAGCTGAAACGATACTTGCAAACCCTACGCAGTTCATTTACTGGGTTCTCATGGATATTAGCTGTTGGAAACATCGCTGTATGTGGTTTGCACAAATGGTGTTGCATGTCTAAGCTATAGCATGTATTACTTAGCTTTTGTGCTCAAAGATATACCTGCATGTGCTGTTTGTAAGTACAGGCTTTTTCATAACCCAGGAAATAAGTTAGCTAATGGTACTCACAGCCTATGGAGCTTTTAAGGGTCCATAAAAGTCCATAAATACCATTAAAACAGAAGCCTAGTAAAACAACACTTCTATATGTGACTCTTTCCCTAACTTCTACCTGCTTTACTCTAATTTCTAGGTAGCTCCCTGAAACCAAGTCTCCCTGTGCTTACTGACTAAGGAAAGGATGCTACCCTGCTGAATCTAAAACAAAGACAGCAGCACACACCAAAGTACCAAGATGGTTCTAACTATAATTTACTAGTTAAATGTAAGCTGCTGACTGAGGTCTAAGGCACCATAGTTTGCTCCTCTTCTAACTTGGCTCTATCCCAACTCTATCCTTGGTATTTACCCCTGCCCTTAAACCTTTGAAAATACCATTAAAATAACCCCTACAATATCACAGCCCTAGTAAATTAACGAAAAAATTGTATTCAAAAGGGTATTACCTGTAGGTATATCCTAACATTCTTTAATCTATAAAGCTAACAAATTTAAGTGGACATTTTACTTAAAAGCCATTATACTTACCTGAACTGCTCTACAGTAGAGTAGTACACTTTGGAACTGTATTAGCCCCGCTCTGTTCACCCTTGCTAAACTCGGGCTCACTTTGCTCCCCTCCCTGCCCCCTATTCCCACCCACCCCCACTATCTCAAAATTTCTAGCCATCTAGCCACTCCCAGTACTACTATCTCCTATCACCTTCTTGCTAAGCTAATTATTTCCCCACCCCATCCCTCTAACTTCCTTAAGCAGCACTCTCCATCTATTGGCTGTTTTATACCCCCTCCCACTTTAGTAGCCCAATCTCACCTTCTTTGACTCTGCATTTCCAGGTAGAACAGCTCCTCATCTCTCCAATAATGTTATACTCCTTTCTAATACCCATCCTATTAGCCACATACCACCTTACTTTGTATGAAATCCAACCTCACATAGGACTTCAAATCCCAAAGGCCCATACTCTCACCCCAGATGTCAAATATTCCTCTTTTTATCATATTCATAGTACCAGGACATATCCTACATTATACCCACACTCCCTACACATTAACTCCAGGAAAATTAGCTGTAGATTCAAACATTACTGTAAAATTGTAGATACATTCCTGAAACTTTTTACCAAGCTGAAACCCAGCATATTGCTTGATGGGGATATACACCCTAACCCGGGCCCTGCCAACTCAGGAACATACTCTCCCTCTACCTGTCAGCTAAACCTTAATCCCACAATTTCCAGACCTCCTAACTCTCTCCTAAGCTGTCATCTGATCATCAGAAGTATCAATAACAACTTCATGCACTCCTCACTGAACACTCCCCTGAGATCCACTGTCTATCAGAGACTTGGTTAAAACCTGCTATTACTGACAAGGAAGTAACACCTCCTGGGTACAACATACACAGGCTGGATTATGCTTCCAGGAAGGGGGGTGGAGTAGCCATACTTTATAAATCTGAATTGAATATATCCACAGATGTTATACAACCACCCCAGGCTGGTAACTTAGAAATTCTAGCTACCAAACTGCAACTCAACAAAAGTAAATGTATCTATGTCATCTGCATGTATATTCTCCAAGGTAACAATATATCTATACTAGAAGACACCTTACACTGGATATCTAGCCACTATCCTCAAGAAATCCTCCTTCTTGGAGACGTTAATATTGACTGGGCCACTTGTTCTTCGGAATCCCCTACCAACCATATTAAACTGCACTCATTTACTCAAATCATCAATACCCCTACTAGGTTAGGTAAACCTAACCAAAAGGAAAGCACACTCGATTGGATACCCGTTAATGGTCACCCCAACCTGTATACCTCTGGGACCCTCCCTGATAGTCTAAGTGATCACCTTCTCACATTCATTATCAAGCACAAAGCTATCTATCCCAAACTACCCTTGCGAAGAAATGTTAGAAATAAAAAAAAATTTGACCTAGCCAAATTCCAACTAGAACTAAAATCTTGTAATTGGTCCATCCTAAAACTTCTTCCCTTAGAGGAAGCTGTCTTGTACTTTAACAATAAATTCCTTGAGATCCTCAACTCACATGCTCCCACTCGTCTAAAGAGATCCAAGGCAAAATCTGCACCTTGGCTTTTGAAAGAGACTAGAATCAAAATTAATCTTAGAAATAAAGCCTGGGCCTCATGGCGCTCTACTAAACTACCTCATGATCAAATTAAATACAGGCAACGTAGGAGTGAGTCTAAAAAATGTATACTATTGGACAAAAAAAATACTATTGCAATTTACAAACAGTAAATCAAAACAACCCACAAAAGTTCTGGGCAGGGCTGAATATAATTTAATACACCCTGGTCAAATGACTACCCCCATCTTAGCTGCCACTACTGATAAATCACCTGAAGAAGTCTCAGACAGCTTTAACAGATTCTTTACCAAAACAATTCAAGCCCTAGATAGCCAACTACCTCCTAGCTCCCCCAATCTAAATAGTGCCACCCCTAGAAACCTACCCCTATTTAGCTTTCATCCCGTTGCCACATCATTTATCTGTACCCTAATCAGAAAACTTAAACCCACCGCACTCTCTGCTGACCAACTTCTAGCTGAATACCTACAAAAATCAGCTGGTGCCATTGCCTACCTGGTCTTAATCCTTATCAATCAAACCATATTAGAAGCAAAAATTCCTACTATCTGGAAAATATACTATGTAATCTCTCCTCACAAAGGAGGCAGTTCTACTGAACTCTCCAACTATAGGCCTATAGCAATACTCTCTCCTCTAGCAGAAATAATGGAAAAATGTATTCAGAAACAGTTCCTGTACCAACTTATCCAGAACCACCTCTTGGCAGACACCCAGCATGGTTTTAGACCTCACCATAGCACTACCTCAGCCCTACTAGTCTTTTCCAATACTATAAACCTTAACTGCAACAATAACTATATTTCTTCAGCTCTTTTTCTGGATCTTTCTAAAGCCTTCGATATGGTTGACCACAAACTACTAATCCAAACCCTGCAAACACTTTGTCCAGATCCTAAAACCATTCTATGGTTTCATTCCTACCTAAGTGGAAGACAACAGGCTGTGCTTTGGCAGAGCAAACTGTCCACCTACTACCTAATACCCTAGGAGTACCACAAGGTTCTATACTAGGGCTCCTGTTATTCTCCATCTTCATCAATGACTTGAACACTGTTATACCTAAAGTCAGTTGTATCCAATTTGCAGATGACTCTACTCTGATCTGCTCAGAAACATCCCCAACAGAGTTACAGTTATCTACCCAGACCACTTTTACCACAATTGAAAACTGGCTTGCCAAATGACGCCTGATATTGAACCCAAAAAAAACTAAAATGCTGTTATTCCTACCTACACAAAGGTCTAGTGCCATTAACATTACAATTAAAGCAAGGTATGGCACAGTAATCTCCCCTGACTTATCAACTAAACTATTAGGTGTCATTATAGATAAAAATTTAAAATTTGACCTACAGGTTAATCAATTGATCAAAACTATCAATAAAAAACTAGGATCACTATACAGAATAAAAGCCTTCCTAACTCCTCCAGCCAAAGTTGCCATTGCTTGTTCCCACCTTCTGTCTACTCTTATGTATGTATCCCCTCTTCTCTGTAATGTTAGCAAGACTGTCCTGAACAAACTCTTTATCTGTTACAATCACATTGCCAGGTTCACCTCAGGGCTGCCTTACAGGACACATCACTGTGTCAGTCTAATCCAGCTTGGATGGCTGGAACTACCCAGTCTAATCTTACATAACCAACTGGTTATGGCCCACAAAATTATATATAACCCTGAAAATACCCCTGCACTCAAAAATCTGGTCACTCTATATAATAATGCTAGACCGCTGCGATCCGCAAACAGTCTCCTTATCCAGATAAACTTAGCCGGTGACTCTCTCGTCACAAACTCTGTAGGTAGATCATGGAACTCTATTCCACCTGATATCACCTTACTCTCTTCACTAGGTCAATTTAAAACTAGGCTCAAACACTACCTGGGATAAAACTGGTGAAGCTACTGTATCAAGCCAGCTTAAATATTTCTCTGGAAAGTGCACTGATGAATGTAGCCTATCATGTACTGCAACTTTCACACTCACATATTGAAAAATGTACCTGAGGAACTATTATTATCTTTGTCCATCGAGTCTATGTAAATATATTATATGGAATGTGTATTGTCTGCCTCTAATGTCTGTTAAGTTTGATTTTTTGCAATCTGTAACATGAGACATGTAATTACATTTTTGACATGCAATTGATGTTTTATACCTTGGAGCTTTTCTCCACGGGCCTCCGTGGACATATATCCAGTTGGACTTTGCCGGTCAACAAATGTAAAATAAATAAATAAATAAATAAATAAATAAATGTACATTGGCCTGGTTCTGAAAATTTGTTATGTCCAGTCAAATCATTTTAATAGCAAATACTTTTCTTTCAGTTCTCAGTTTCACCTGTAGTATAACGATTCTGTTTTTACTGCATGGTTATGAAAGGAACTAGGACACTAGAACTTTTGCCACCAAGTGCCTTTATAACTAAGCCTTCTAATGTAAAGAAAACTTATTTTTACTAAAATGTACTTTATTGCTGTTTATTAATGTAAATCCATCCATTCCAACCCCCCTTTTTTCTCCCATTTTTACATATGGGGTCAGGGTGTCACTTCAACAGTGACAATCATCTAGAGCCAAGGTATACACTGCTAGGTGACTAGCCCTGCCGCACTTGTTTATTACTGTAAATGTACTCATTATTATATGCTTATTACTGCAAATGTACTTTTTATATCATATGTCCTGTAACAGAAGATGCAAATTGCTGGAGCTTTTCTCCCCAGGCCTCAGCTAAATCAGACTTTCCCAATCAACAAAGACAAATAAATACATGTAAGGCAGCAGTTACAGCATTGTGGTTTCTTTCAAGTATTAAAAGTATTATGGTTTCACTCATTCAGATTAGCCCAGTGTTGTTGTTTTTATAGATGGGAACAAAGTATTACAAAACTACTACTTCACCATTAATCATTATAAAGTCCAAGTTCCCAGTGTTAGTCAGCCCATTAGGTCAGAGGGTGTAGTATTTACTACAGTACTAGTAACCACTGATAAATCTGATACCTTTGTATTTCTAGACATTTTCAGGAACTTTCATTTTGGAGACATAATTTCAGTGCTGCATTAAGCTTATTGTTTATGTGTATTAAGCTCATACTTACAATTACATTATGACTAGTAATAGGGTTAATGTTGCATTTGAAACAAGAGGTCTGGTGGTTGTGGGGGGCAGGATTGAGCACCCCAAGCTGCTCTCTTTTCTTGGAGGGAGAATTGGGGTAACCATTACTCTTCTGATGATTTCAGTGAAGACTGGAAGTAACCATGGAGAATGTTATGTAGTTAGGAAGGGAGATTGAGTGAGAAGGCAAATGCCACAATGAGCAGATTACTGGTACAAATATAGAAAATGGATAGTGATTTCATCCTGTGTACACCAGATCTGGACCTATTTAACACTTTCCAATGGCATCCAAACCCAATCTCAGCTTTGAGAACATCCATCTCCTTGGGCCCACGAGTCATATTTACTGATGAAGGAAAAGGTTACATTTCCTTAAGGGAGAGGTCCCTGATGTTGGGGCTGGACACACTGAGGGGTTGTCACATGCTGTGTGGCTCCTACAGGGATTTAATTAATGGATCACTAAAGAATATCAGCTTGGAACTGACTGATGGTGACTGGAGCTACAGGTTCTAGATTTAGTGTCTGTGTAGCCGGAAGGTCTACAGGAGAAGTAAAAAACAGTATTAAGTTTAAAAATAGTTCACATTGCTTGTTCCAGCTGCTAATATGATCAAGCACTGGACCTCCTTAAAATATTATAAGGACTGTGATGAGTGTAGTGAACAAAGGTAAGTAACAGTCTTTCAAATTACAAAAGCCATTAGGAATTAAGTTGAGAACTTGGGGTGTATTACCATTTCTTCAGCACAAATATTAATTTGGGTCAGTTTCATTTCTTTTATCTATCAGTGATCCAAATCAAATATTTTCAAAAGTTTGTTACTGTGGTAATCATACCTCTCAAGTGTATCTTACTACGATGAAAGTTCCTCATTTTAAATCTTAAAAGTCTACGCTTGCCACAGTTCCACACTGAAATGTTCTTTCACACATTGGATTTTTTAACATTTATCCATGGTAAATAATAGAGTCATATAAATTCATGAAAACAATTTCTTCTAAGTATAAAGTAATGTATTTTAACCATCCTGCAGGCTTTCTAGTTAAAGTGGATAGTAAGCTGTTAGTAAATGTTCCACATTTTGCTTGTTTGTTCCACATTATGAGAGGAGCTGTTCCACATTTTGGAGATGAAAGCTTGAGAGATAAGGCAGAAATGTGATGCTAGACATAAAAAATATGTGACATCATGTAAAATTTCCATAAAAAATGATCCCCTTTTATTTCTGTACATTTTGTGAACTTTCATTTTTAGAGATATACTATTTCGATGGCACATTAAGCTTATTATGTAGACTCAGACTTACAATTACATTATGTGACTAGTAACAGGATTTGATGTTGTAAAGCTTATCTGAGCATATGCTAGTGTAATTTATTTGCTACTCTAAAATTGCTTTAGCACATCAAGTGTTAATCACAATAACTTCTTTAGCTTTAGTTCTGCTAATGGCAGTCACACTGTATTAAAAATCTTAAATATTTAATACACATTTAACATTAGACTAATATATGTAGGCAACTGCTTTGTGTGTAATTACCTTTTATTTCACCAGGAAATTTTGAGTTGACATAGCCTATTTTCAGAAAAGGCCCAACAACAAAAGCTCTGCTTAGTAACACTAATCCATTAACCGATCACAGTATACTCTTGAAATGAGTTAGAGCTTTTACAGTGCTTGTAATATATTTAGCTTTGTGTCATTACATGCAGACTATCTTGTACTACTATGTACAGATTCACAACAAGCTACCAAAAGCAATAGACCACAAAGATTTGCATATCTACACTGAGAACAGCAGAAAATAAATATTCGTACAATGGTAAGAAAGCTGCTGGATGAGATTAGGAAGAGAGTTATGATTATTTGAAATTGCCTATAAATGTATGTGCTCTGGGTTAGGAAGATCAGTAGAGTAGCACAATGTCATTTAGCCACATCCCTGCAAATGTCACATTCCTGACCTAACCACATCATACTCTGATGTCAAAACTAGCCAGTTCTTCTTCTCCCCTTGAATAAGTGAAAAGTGGCAGCTCTTTGTTAAAGACTGATCTTTGGAAGGGCAGAATGTTTTTCTAATGCCCATGTGCTATATATGATTCTTTCTGAATAATTTTAGCCTTGCATATAGCACCTGATCTGTTCCATGACTATTTAACTAGGTAGGTAGATTTGTCCAAATACCCTTTTTAGCTCTGGTTAGGGCCTACTAAAGACTGAGTACAATAAATGAGTATTTGATTCTATGCTTCTCGAGTGCTACATGATCTTTATGTCCGTGATTTATGGTTTTAGATGATCCCTAAAACTACGCAAGTGTTTTTTGGTGCTGGCAATGCTGCTTTCTCATATAAGCTTTTCCATGCCACTGGTCAGTGTAATGTGTAACTGTGTGGCATTAACGGTGCTGCAGATTTGGGAAAATACAGTAAATGCAAACTACCACCAAACTGGATCTCAGAACACCCCTCGGTGGGCATTAATTACACATTAACACATACCCTGTTGGGTAGTATTGCTTGCTTAAAATACAATTAACAATTCACATGTCATATCAATGGATCTGCTTCTGTATATCTCAAGGATAAATACCACTGTAATCTTCTGCTTGTCATACCAAACCATTTTTCTTCACTCAGAATCCAGTTACCCATAACCAGCATTCAGCAATACCTGAATAGCTTTACTAGCATCTCCCAACGATCTACATAGTTTTGTGGCACTGCCTCTCACCCTATGTCTGTGCTTCTAATGTAAACTTTATGATAGCTATGACAGCCTCTCTTTACCCAGGTCAGTAATGAAGAAATCAGTCCTCACCACTGACACAAGTGAGAGACGGTCAGTAAAACAGGAATGGATTTACACAATAGTTTCAAATGCAGCTCTCTGCATCAAACACGGTTTCCCTCAAGAGCACACACTCCACTGGGACTGGACTGTCTGTCTCTCCAGATCCCAAATACTTTGGAGCACTGTGTCCTAGTTCCAAGTAGCCGACACACCCACACCTGGGCATTTCATTTTCACACATACACACACACTCCTGGGAAAGGCTAGTACAGATTTATTAGCTGTACCCCTTCTGTCCAGATTATAAGGCTACCTCATGGCCACCAGTCAACCACTGTTAGGCTCTTACAAGGGTATCCAATTATACTGAGTAAAATCAATACTAACATAAACAGTAAAGTGTAACCAAAGCAGCCAGGTTTTCAGAATGGCCAAGGCATCACTAAAATAAGCACATGCACTCTGAAGATGTTAAAAGTATTCTCTAAAAGACAAGCCACAATGAAAGGTATAACAATATTTAATAACAAATAATAAAATAGAAAACATGAGAATACTAAATATCAAAGTACAATAAACATCAGAGTTTCAATCACAGGAGAAATAAAAATAACACAATTGGACAGATTCAAATAGAAGCAGAAAAACACTACTAAACTAATCTGACTGTTATTTCCTGACTGTCTAAAGAATAACCATTCTCTGGCTAACTTAATTAATACAGCAAGGCAAGATAGGATCTTGAGATGCTTACTTCCACAAGGTAAGGTGATGAGCTTCCAACTAACTGAACCGAACTGATCTGACCGTGATAACTGCCATAGATTTTTATATCAGCTTCCAGAGAAAACAAGCTGCTGTGTGATTTCCATCCTCTCAGTGCTGGTTATAAAATGACATCAGATTTGATCACCTGACTAATACAGTACACAGAGTTTTTCTAAGATCTGTTGCAGTATCTGAAAATTATAGAACAATTTAAAAATTTCTACCCTTCCCTTCCAGAATTCTTTGTTTAAACATAAACATTTAATCAGTTCTAATAACACTGTTGATAGTTTTTACACAAGCATTTGTACAAGTCAGTGTGATAGTCAAATGACACAAAATTATTCACAAAACCCCAGCTAGCTATGCTGGTATATGTTACACATGCACTGCCTCATTCTCCCTGGCATGGATGGCAACACCTCACATTGTCACATTTCTCCCCCCTTTTGAAGACTCAAACTATTTTTTCAAGAGACCCTGGAAAATGTTGATTGAGAGAAATGGGCCCATCTCGGAACACATCAGCATGTCTTGAGAATCCATCTGCATTGGCATTGCTGTAATCTGGACTAGCTAACACAGGGGGGGTCCTCCCGAAATCCCTTTAAGTTTTTGGAATGCCTGCTCCCAAGCTGGGGTCCACACGACCTTATGTGGCCTGTTTTTTCTTGTCATGTATGTGAGGGGGAGCAGCTATTGTACTATAATTGGAATGAACTTTCTATAGCACCCCGCTGTCCACAAGAATGCCCTCACCTACTTTTTTGGAAACAGGGACAGGCCATTTCTTAATAGCTTCCACTTTGGCAAGTTCTGGCCTAATTTTACCAATCTCCACTCTATGTGCCAGGTAGGAGACTCTGTCATACCCACCTGACACTTACTGGGCTTAATGGTCAACCCTGCCCTTTGTAGTCTGCCTAGGACCTTCCCGACATGCTGAGGCTTCATTATGTTAACATAGTACAATTTGTGCCACTGCCTCCTGTCTAGCAGGTTTACCATGCAATTAACATTACTGACCTTCCTTACTATTTCGAAGGGTCCCTCCCAAGCTGCTTGCAGCTTACTGTGTCTGACAGGAATGAGCTCCATAACCTGCTGTCCCACAACATACTCTCAGGCTCAAGCCTTCCTGTCATACTAGACCTTTTTCTCCTGTTAGGTTCCTGCCAGGTTCTCCTGGGCCAAGCCCATAAGCTCAATAAGTATTGTCCTGAGGTTTAGGATATATGTCACAGCAAACTCCTTGTGGGATTCACACTCACCCTCCCACTCATCATGAATTGAATCTAAAGGCCTTCTTACCTTATATAAAACATCTAACCCATAATCCTGGCCATGTACTTGAACTACTGGCTTTCCCTGCTACTGATAGACTCTGTTAGGGTGATTTATGCTGCCCATCATGACTTTTCTTATATCCATGTGCAGCAGTTGGTATCCCTTTCTTGTGCAGTAATGCCCTGTTTGCTAAGTAGAGATCCCCTTTTCCCCTAGCTCATCTGCAGAGTTGTACTCTGAGTCTGCCAACCAGATTCTCATTTCCTCAGGGAAAGTACTAAGAACTTGTTCCCTCACCAATAGGTCTGCCAGTCTTTCAAAAGTGGTGACCTGACACCCACTCACCCATCTATGAAAATAAGTATTTAACTCAGCAATATAATCACATACACTTTCATCTGTCTCCTGTCTCCTGTCTATGCTCACAAAACTTTTTTTCTGTAAGCTTAAAGTGTTAACATTAACGTATAACAGTTCAATAAACATTATTTCACTCTATCATAGTTTAAACAATCAGTATCAGACAATTTAGAAACAGCAGTTACAATTTTGCCATGGAATAAAGGGGTCAGGAACTGTACCCAGAGCTCTTGGTCAGTATTATACTGTTCATAGGTTCATACTAGGCTATCTGCCCTAGGGAATTTATAAGCCTAGCCAGAGTGTGTTTGGCTTTCGCCACCCATTTTAAATTAATTTGCTATGCTTTTTTTTGAGGTTAGTATACTGTGCCTCTGTCTAACAGTGACACAGAAGTGATACCCGGGATAAACCTACGATCTCCCATCCACTCATCAAGATTCCTCTTGAAGAGAGTCAATGAGGGACTCTGCCTAACCTGGACTGGAATTTTATTCCAGAGTGAAGGGAACCTCTGGGTTATGAATCTGTCCCTCCAGCATGTTCTATTTATTTCAGTGCTGAGGTTCAAGTCTCTCGAGTGCATAGCTCAATGGGATTTGGATTTTCTGAGGTGCAGCATGTCCATTAATTCCGGGTTGGACATGGCTTTATACGTCAGGCACAGATCGCCTCTGAACAGGCGGTATGCCACTGAGTAGAGCTGGAGTTTCTTTAACCGGGCAGCATATGGCATCTATTTGAGCCCTTTGATCCTCTTGGTGAGGTACTTTTGGGGTCTTTTCCAGTTGCTGCAGGTGTCTGGTAAGGTACATCCCAAAAGGGGCATTGTACTCAATTATGGGTCTGATGAGGGATGAATAAAGAGGCATGATGACCTCCCCTGATCTAGATGTGAATCCCTTCATGATTAGGTGGGCTATATAAAATGTTTTCTAACCACTTTGGCCACGTGGTTGTCAAATGAGAGATTGCTATCAACTTGGGTCCCCAGGTCCCTAATTACTTCTTCTGTACTTAATGGATTACCACCTATGTGGTAATTTGTGGGCACTTTGTTTTGCCAAAGGGGATGACTATACACTTTTTGGCATTTAGCTTGAGGCCATGTCTCTGGCACCAGTTGTCTGTTTCTATGAGGCCCTTTTGGAGGATGCTTGTGTCAGCTGGAGAGTCGATTATGGCGCCCAGTTTGCAGTCATCTGCGAACTTGGTCAGCCACAGTCCTTCTGTGTTGGCCTGTACCTCTGAGAAATATATACCGAACAAGAGAGGTCCCAGGACTGAGCCTTGTGGGACACCACTTATAACTGGTTTGGAGTCTGACATGGCTCCAGCAATTCTAACCATGTTTACATACTCTTTCAAATATTTATTTTATTTATTTAACATTTGTTTACCAGGAAAGTCTGACTTCGAAAAAAGCCAATTTTCAGCAGAGGCCTGGGGAGAAATGCTCCTGAAGGATTTCTTTGTAACGTGGGAGGAAACCAGAGTACCCAGAGAAAACCTACAGAAACGCAGGAAGGACAAGCAGACTCTGCACAGAAGGCACTCTAGCTGAGAATTGAACCAGAGAACTTCTTGCTGTGAGGTGACAATGCTACCACTGCACCACTGTGCCATCCTAAATATATGTGAATAAAACTATCAGCTATCAAAGTCATCCCCCTCTGCAAATTGTGAAGCAATTTACTGACCTTTATTGCTTCTGGGGTTCTGGTTATTCCCTTCCCCATTACCTCCATGACCCTGACAAAGAGTCAGCATCTCCCTCTTGTGGTGTAGCAGCTTCTCCTTTTCTTCAGCCTCAAAATGCCACAGTTTCTTGGATCTCCAAATGCCACAGTCTCTCCTTTTCTTTGATCTCCAAATGTCACAGTTTCTCTTCAGTCTCCAAACGTCTGGCCTCCAGTTCATACTGACACTGCTTCTCCTTTTCTTAAGCCTCAAAACTTTGCAGTCTCTCTTTAGTCTTTAGTTTATGCTCATGCTGCTTCTCCTTTTCTTTTGCCTCCAAATGTTTGGCCTAATGGCCTCCAGTTTAAGACTCTTTAACTCCAGATGGATTTTTAAGTCCCCTGAAGAAAAGGTGAACTGTCCTGTTTCTGAAGACTGCACATCCCCAACACCAGACTGGTAGTCCTCCTGGCCACTAGTTCATGCTGCAGCTGTGGTTAAGGCTTAAATAATTTCCTCTTTAGTCCGGTCTGCATGCACCAGTCCTTTGGCATTGCACACCTTGGCCAAGTGGTTCTTAGAAAGTTTATCATAATCCTCTGCTGACATCTTTGCCTGCTTTCCCTGACAAAACTAAACTAATAAAAATAAATAAAACTGTTGTGAAAATGAAACTGAATGTTTGCCTTGTTGCTGTTGAGAGTACACATTCCTTCAGTGAAAACTGCCCACAGGCTACTGAAGTTCAATTAATATCCCACTGGTCTTCCACCAATATGTCATGGCTTCTCTTTACCCCAAGCCAGTAATCAAGGAGCCTCAATCCTCACCACTGACACTGGTGAAAGACGGTCACTAAAAACAGGAATGGATTTACACAGTATGTTCAAATGCAGCTCTCTGCATCAAATACAATATTCCCCAAGAGCACACAGGGAACATGCTCCATTGGGACCAGACTCTCTGTTTCTCCAGATCCCAAACAAGACTCACTTTGGATCACTGTGTCCTAATTCCAAGTAGCTGACCAACCCACACCTGGGTATTTGATTTTCACACACACACACACACACACACACACACACACACACACACACACACACACACACACACACACACACGCACACACTCTGTCCTGGGAAAGGCTGGTACAGATTTACTTGCTGTACCTCGTCTGCCCAGACTATAAGGTAACCTCGCTGCCACCAGTCAACCAATGTCAGGCTCTTACAAGGGTATCCAATTATACTGAGTAAAATCAATACTAACATAAATGGCAGAGTGTAACCAAAGCAGCCAGGCTTTTCAGAGTGGCCAATGCATCACTAAAATAAGCACATGCACTAAAAGACCAACCACAATGAAATATAAAAATATTTAATAAATAATAAAACAGAAAATGTGAGAATACTAAATATCAAAGTGCAATAAACATCAGAGTTTCAGTCACAGGAGAAATAAAAATAATACGGTTGGACAGATTCAGACAGATGCAGAAAACACTACTGAACTAATCTCACTGTATTTCTGGACAGTCTAAAGAATAACTGCTCCGTAGCTAAAGTTATTAATACAGCAAAGTAAGATAGGATGCTGAGATGCTTAGTTCCACAAGGCAAGGTGATGAGCTTCCAACTAACTGAACTGAACTGATCTGACTGTGGTAGCTGTCATAGATTTTTATATCAGGTTCCAAAGAAAAGAAAACAAGTTGCTGTGTGAATTCCATCCTCTCAGTGCTGGTTATAGAATGACATCGAATTTGAACACCTGACCCCACTACAGTGCACACTCAGATATTTTCTAAGATCTTTTGCAGTATTTGAAAATTATAGAACAATTTCAAAAACGTCTACTCTTCCCTTCTAGAATTCTTTGTTTGAACATAAACATTTAATTAGTTATAACACTGTTGATACATTTTTAACATAAGCATCTGTACAAGTCAGTGTGATAGTCAAATGATACAAAATTTTCCACAAAACTCCAGCTAGCTATGCTGGCATATGTTAAACATGCACTGTCCCATTCTCCCTGACACAGATGGCAGCACCTCACATCGTCACAATAACCATATATCATTTTCTCTGAACCTGCTTAATACTCCACCTCTTAAAGTACAATATTTATATTTGCTGCCCTTCTGAATTCATTCTCTAACTTCCACTTCAAAATTCTAATCAGTAATTATATGCTCTATTTATCTGTTTGACAAACCCAATAATACAGCTCTTTAAAGGTTTAATGTTTAACATCTACTAAATGCCTAAGTATATTTTACACAGTAATAGATTTCTTTATTTCATATAAATGTAATCTAATTAGCAAATCTATGCATTAATATATATTACTTAATATCAGTTTATATGCCGCGGTGGTACAGCGGTAACGTTGTTACCTCACAGCAAGAGGTTCTGCTGTTCGATTCTTGGCTGGGCTTGGGAATGCCTTCTGTGTGTAGTCTGCATATCCTCCCCGCGGTTGGGTAGCTTTTGAAAGACATGCGTGCGTAAATGGGCGTGCCTTCATTGAAGGTTGAGTGTTGAGCTGGCACCTTGGCGTTTCATAAAAATCTACTGCCAATCATTAGCGGACCGGAGTTCCAATGTGGCGACCCCTTACCGGGAAAAGCCGAAATACAAACAACAACAACTTAATATCAGTTTATGTAAATTACTAAATGTCTGTTTAAAAGATTTGAAATATGTTGGAGTTTTTTTTAAAGAGAGCCTCATCTGAAAATTATTTCTGCTTCTTTTTTAACTAAACCCAGTAAACAAAAGCAAAATAAAACTAAATATAATAAAATAAAAAATACTATGGCTGCTAGCAAACTGGCTGAAAGATAAAACCCACATAATTAAAGTGGCAGGTGCTTCCTCAGAAAGTAAGAAGGTAGCTAGTAGTATATCTCAGTGTATTGGGACCCATCCTTTTTGGCATATACTTCTCTAGCCTCCCAACTGTAAACTCAGACCTATGGCTAATTAAGTTTGCCAATGACTGAAAGCTGTGTGTTATTGTCTGATCACCTTCTTGATACAATATCACTACAGCAAGAACTAATCCTTGCAAACTACTGGTATACTGAAAAGGATTAAAATTAAATGCACAAAAATGCAGTACTGTCAAGTGTGGTAAAAACCTCATCCTCACCTTACACTATAGCCAGTACACCATTTCAAACTGATACAGTGGTCAGGGATAATGGCACATTGTTCAACAATTCCTTCTCCTTTGACCACCACATAGCATCAATAGACAGGAAATCCATCTATTTAACACAGCTGACCTTTAAAAGGTATCCCATCCAGGTCAAAAGAAGTTATCGTTCTTCCATAGTCTGCTCTAATTAGACCAATTATAGAGTACAATGCCTCCTTTGGTATGCTCCTACCCAGACATTAAACATTCAGAAAGGCCCAAAATATTAATAAATAAAAAGATTACTAGTCTAAAGACCATTGGCTAACAAGGCAGGCTTGAGGCCCTATCTCTATACCCTCAATTTTATAGACTTTTATGCAGAGATCTATGTCTCGCATTTCATGTCATGAAGTACCCAACCCACCTTGATCTCACTCTGTCTCTCTCTCTCTCTCTTTCTCTCTCTCACTCTCTCTCTCTCTCATCTCCATAAGACAAACAGCTACAAAACCAATAAGACTAAGGATGTGAAACACTAACAACATGTAAATAAAATAAGCTGGAGGGGCAATTTATTGACTGGTGTTTGCCCTATCTCTGGAATAAATTGCACTTACTTGTTAAACAGAGTGACACTTTCACATCCTTCAAGACAAATCTTGAGAATTAGATGAGTGTCCACAAATTCTTCACTGTCTTGACCTGCTTTGCCCTTCTGGAAACAGTAGAAAGATCATGAAGGTTGATATTGTCAAAGCGCAAATAGTCTTATTTACTTGTGTTGTAATTCTTATGATACAATGATCTGGGATAGCAGCATGCACAGTCAGGTCCTTATCAAATAGTGATCTGACCTTTTCAGATGGCCAGATTCAAAAGGCATTATCTTCCCTTGACAAATCCGTACTATTCCATATCAAGCATGAATATGTCACTCGTATATCACTTTTGATAAGTTCCTTTATGACTGCCTCCATGATATTAACTAGAATACTGGCTAGGCTGATGAGTAAATGTTGTTTGTATCCAAGGTACTACCCACCACTTGTATTTCACACTGCCTGGTGCCAGAGTTAATGAAATTATCACTATAGTAACAGTATAAAATTTGATTAGATTTCCTTAGTTCTGTAAGTAAAGTACAACCTATGTTACCAGAGGCCATGGAGCTAATGTTTCTAATTTTATTTGTGGCAGCACGTATCAGATTTGTCACTGTTATGAACATTTTCCAGTATCTGTAACACTCTAATTTTGTATTTGTGGTTTTGTAAAGTTTGCACAAAATGTTTCTTTAGTTACATTTCTTATGCCATGCATACATCTTCAGACAGTACAATATCTCCGATGAGGCTGAACTTGAATAAAGCAATAGAGAAAAGTATTCTCAGAGCTTGCACCTGTAGCTTGGAACTCACTATCACAAGGTATCAGGAAACTAAGGAAACACAGTTCATTCAAAAATAATCTGCTTCAACTTATTGTAGAGTACAAATGTGTCTGTTTTGACCCAGGCTATCAACCTTACAAAAAACAGTCTGGTGAAGCTAACAAATACTGTTTCTACTTTTGTCGTTCATGTGTCTTATGTATATGTACTGTTATACTGTTCTGAACACCATTTTCTCAAGACAGTGGCCAGATTCCAAAACAGTTGCTGTCTTGTAAGTCTGCCCTAATTCCGAAAGACATCCTGCTCTCAGTGGAAGTGGTTACTTGAACTGACAGCAAGTCTTTTAGAATCAGGCCCATTATCAAGTACCATGTTTATAGACGTGAATTATTTTATGCACATGCCCTATTGTCTGCAAATACTACTTTTCAATGTGTTCACTAATGTACTGCATAGCGTTTAATATGTGTAATTCAATGTTTGAAAAATATTGTGACAGTGTATTTGTCCTAGGTTGTAGCTGAAAATGGTTTATAGACCAGTCCACAACTTGGTTAACAAACTGAATGAACAAACAAGTAATTAAAGACATGTGGAAAGACCACTTCTTGATTTATTGCTTTGTCCATTCACATTTTTTTTCCTTTTATTTATTTTATTTACATTTTTAGCTCTCCCTTCTCGGATCAACAAGACACTTTCTCAAATTTCTAGCCTATTTTCTATACAGTACCAAATGAGTCAAAAGCCAAGTTGAGACAGGTCATTATCCTAAAATGTTTTTTTATTTTTTTACCCTATATACTGTCCTGCCTCTAAGTTTGGTAATCAGCTGTGACATGCCTGGAACACCCTAACCCATCCTAGACTGTAGCCCTTATCAGAAATCTTTCAACCTTTCATACCATGCCAATTTCCTAAATAAACTCTTGGGAGGATTTTCTTTTCACCCCATTATGTCTTGTTTTTTATCCATTTGTACAGCTGTAACTTTCATGCTTATATATGCATTTATTATTTTGTAAGTAAAGTTGTCCTGTTTTCTGGTGCCATCTTTTCTAAACAGTCTGCATTCTTGCAGAATCTTAACAGTTTTCCATCATGGCACTGTATCTCTGTCTCTGCAGTCCTGATAAAGACTACCTCAGATATGAACAGCTTCTGCTTGTCCAGCTGTTTCTTTTAATATATTTTTGGCCCCATTGTTGAATGTCCATTTACCATTTGCTAATGCCTCTCCTTCCTCCATATCTCCTAACCAAACATGTTGTCCCTTGCACCAGGGCCATCAACCTGGTGCAACAGGTGATGGAGCAATAGCCATTGCTGAGGGGAAAGGAAAGGTGACTGATGCAACTTGATCCAGTGCCATACAATCATGAGAAGGACACATTTTTGGATGACCTACAATTTTTACTGAGGCAAGAGTTTGCAATGAAGAAAAAAAACATGCATATTCTTGTTACTGTACATGATAGGCTGGTGTCTGCTCTCCCTTTGACATGTGCATGCACTTATGTGGCACAAATGCTTCTCTGCTCCCTCTACTAGAGAACAGCACACCATCTCATTGATGTAAGTCAAGCTGGCTGTCAGCTGCTCAGACCCACTCCCAATGGCTCTCTTGTTTCCCATATTGCTAGTCAATCTTGGTTCATCAGCATTGCGAGTGAATGCACTGCCCTTGTACTAGTGACATAGCTTATCCAATATTATTTTACTATTTTAATAATATAATGCATACTCTGGTGCCTTCCTGAAACTACCAGATCTTTAGTAATGGTTGTCCACTTCCATTTGTTATTGTGGCCTACCTCTCTCCATACACACCTTCACTAAGATTATTTATTTATCCTTTGTTGATCATGTTAGTACAACTAAGCTAGTAGCCTCTTTTTAGGGGAGACCTACTACTTTGAATTTTAGAATGATGTTCATGTTGTATTCATCACTCTTTTCCTCCAAGTTAAGCAGATGAAGCTGTGCCAGCCTTCGATCAACTGTCTTCTTCTCCACTGTCCTTAGAATTCAGGTTACATTTTATTTCATTCCATTCAGACGTTTTATATCCTTCTTGAAGCATAGCTGTCAGACCCCTCCTCCACACTTATGTGCAGATACACACGTACACACATTTCTTTGGTCTGATTAGATCCTTGTACACTAGAAGAATTATTCTTCTGCCACATCTCTCTACTCCTAATGATATGCCTTATCAACCATTTAGCTTTGGTTACAGCCTTCCAGCACTAAGGAATATGATTCAGGTTTTCATTTATAATCACTCCCAAATCCTGTTCCTTCTCGGATCTGCCAACATTATCAGCATCGCTACACACTTTCAATAATTATAGTGTGTGTGGCCCCAAGTCATGGACATTTGTGTTTCTCTGCAATGAATCCTCATTTAAATTTATTATGTTGGTTATAAGGCAGGCTTTTCCAAATGCAACTTCTATCCATCCTCTTCCACAGACCCAACATTCTGTCATCTGAGAACTGACTCACCCTGGAGATGAATGACAGTTCCACTGTTGTTCAAAAAATAGACAATGCTGATTATATCTGACATTACTTATCAGTGGTTTCTGAACTAAATAGAGTCTGACCATGATCTTGTATATTACCTCAGTCCAGCATGTATTGAGTCAGGGTCACACCCCCACCTGATGTAAGCCCTTCCAGTTCTTTGCATACTTTTCTTTGAGGGACTGCTTTGAGCATGCTGCCAATGGACCTTAAGAGGGTATTTTCAGTTTCTGTCACTCCTCTCCCTTCCTATTTCGATGGATATCCTGGTGTTTGATTAAATTTTGATATGAACAAGCAGCTATACTGTGTGCTGGCTTTTTGTGTTCAATAAAAAATGGAGACCACAATACATAATTTCAAAACTTTTCCCACCTTTAATGTGACCTATAACCTCTACAATTCAATTGAAAAACAAACAAATCTGTTAGGGGAAAAATATAAAAAATAAAAAACGCATAATAAGCTGGTTGCATAAGTGTGCACACCCTTAAAGTAATACTTTGTTGAAGCACCTTTTGATTTAACTACAGCATTCATTCTTCTTGGGTACACACCTGCC